>NC_040039.1:15917563-16230447 GCF_003713205.1 Coffea eugenioides
TTGGCAAAAGCTCACTGGCCTGAATCCGGCCAGGAATCCGGCCAGAAACTGGCCGGATTGAAGGCCGGATTGCCTGAGAAAAATTGGAAACCCGGCCAGTTGCTCACTGGCCGGTATCCGGCCAGACAATCCGGCCGGAATATTGGCCGGATTGCCGGCCGGATTGGGTGGAACTTTTGAAAAAATTTCGAGATGCTTACTGGACAGTATCCGGCCAAGAATCCGGCCGCTAATCCGGCCAGATTCCGGCCGGATTCTGGCGTGTCCAGCACTATTCATTTCGGTTTTCAATTTTTGTTTTTTTTATTTTTTTTTTATTTTGTGTTTTCTGACTTGTTTGCGCGCAATGGTATGTTCCTGAACGTTATAGAACGACGTTAACTGTACCGTAGTCCTGGCGAGAGCTGGGCAGGCAGTCCGCTAACCCCTTTGGTTCGCCTTAGGGGAAGGTGGGGCTGTCACAGGTGGTATCAGAGCCACTTCGCGTGGTCTCTGCGTGGAGTGAGACTGGGCCAAGTGGTGGTGTGGTCCTAATTTCATGAATATGTCTAAGTGCTCGTTTGAGCATAAGTTATGAACCGGGCATGTGATAAGTGTACGAATCATTATCATGGGACTCGAGGAAGCTAGGTATGTATGTCGGGTAGGAATCTTTAATAAGGATGGTTTACTCTTGGGACCGGCCGGCTCGAGATGTGAATTATCTTAGACGAGATTCTCGCGCCCGGATACGAAAGATATGAAGGCCTAGGGTAGAAAGGATTAGGTGAACTAGAAAGGCGATTCTATGGAACTTCGTGTGGTTTGTTCGGGGGGTTAAGCGTGATCGACCGTGATTAAGATATAAATATTTGGACGAAACCCTAGAAGGGGAAAAGGGTTTCGTGAGTCCTTTTGTACTTGTGACCTAGGTGTCTATAGTACTTTTGGAAGACCCTATTGTTTCATGCAATGACTTCATATGTACTTGACTGACTGTTCCGTATGATTGCTTAACTTGGTTATGTGATCTATGTATACGTGGTATATGTTTAAATGCTCTTCGCGGTAATTGTTTGAGTTACTTATTCTTGTTTCCTTGTTCCTGTCTGGTGCTACGGAAAGGAGGGTTAGGTGCCCTTTAACAGTATATTTATTTGGTGACCTAGATTGACTTAGATTGATGGAAGGCACTTGGAGTGGTCGAGGCCGTGGACGCAGAACTAGACAACCTACACCGGTTAGGGGTGCGGGGGAAACCTCGACTGGACCTGATCCTGAACCCCAAATAGACCCCAATGCTCAAATAGCTGCCGCTATGCAGCAAATGACAAACCTACTCGCACAAGTAGTGCAACAACAGGGCCAAAACCCAAACCCTAACCCTGGAAACCCCGGAAACCCTGGCCATCATATTGAGAGCGAAGATAGAGCTCTAGAACGTTTTCAAAAGTTTTTCCCTCCAAAGTTTATTGGGGGACCCGACCCTGATGTGGCTGAGAAATGGCTGGAGAAAATGGTTGATATATTCGCGGCCCTACACTACCCGGACGAACGGCAGGTCACTTTTGCCGTGTTTCAACTTGAAGGGGCTGCCCGTTCCTGGTGGAACGTCATCAGGCAGAAATGGGAACGGGAGCAGACGCCGAGGACTTGGGTGAACTTCATCCGAGAATTTAATGCAAAATTTTTCCCTCCTCTAGTCCAGGAGAGGAAGGAGGATGAGTTCATTAGGCTCCGCCAAGGGGCTCAAACTGTGGCGGAATATGAGAGTCAATTTACCCGTTTATCCAAGTTTGCGCCTGAGTTGATCTTGACCGAGCAACGAAGAATACGGCGATTTGTCCAGGGCCTGAACGTAGAAATCCAGAAGGACCTCGCGGCAGCCCAAATTAACGCCTTCAGTGAAGCAGTGGAAAAGGCACAACGGGTAGAGAATGCTAGGCTCCAGGTGAAAAACTTTCAGGCGAAAAAGAGAGGATTTCCTGGAAACAATTCGGGACTGGAGGATGGAAGTATCCCTCCCAAATTTGGGCGGGGAATGGGAGGAGTGAGGATGCCGGAAATGTCACCAGAGAGACCGTCAAGAGGAGGCTCAGCTTCTGTAGCACGCGGACCCTGCGGGTATTGCGGAAAATTAAACCACTCGGAGGACAATTGTTGGAGGAAAGGAGGAAAATGCTTGCTCTGTGGGAATGCCGAACATCAAATTGCTAACTGTCCAGCTCGCCTGCGCGAGAGGCAAGGGACTCTGCCACCAACCACGACCCACCCTGACCAGTCGAAGGGGGACAAGGATGGATCGAACGTGTCTTCTCGGGTGTACTCCTTAGATGTTGACTCATCAGAGGACGTGGAAGGTAAGAATTTAATGAACCTGGCCAGTGAAGGGGTACAGATCAGTATACTGCTCAATTTAATCCCGGAGTAGTCAATGATAAGGAATTTCGGGGACGAAATTCTTTTAAGGGGGAGAGAGTTTGAGAACCCGTTTTGCCCTAATATTTTCCTAGGGTTTATTTTCCCCTTAATTGCATGTTTTCTGCATTTTCTGGCTTAGAAATATTTTCTTAGTGGATTTTATGAGTAATTATAGTTTTTAGATGAATTTTCTAGTATTGGAGAGTTTTTAGAAAATTAAGAATATATATTGGACGTGGGACCCACTAGTGCGAAAAGTTCGGGAAAATTCGGCCAATACGGTTAAGTTTCGGATACTGTGAAAAATTTATCGGGTGTTAAGAGATAAGTAGTGTGTGTGAAGTGATTGATGTGAGAGAGAAAAGAAAGATAGGAAGGCATTTAATGAGATGCCACATGTCACTTTCTCATTGGTTATGACTTAAGAAACACTATTCACCTTTTGACAAATTTTTGACTTTTGACCCAACTAGTAAATATCTTCAAAAAAATTCACTAAAATTCCCTCATTTTCTCTCCACCATAGCCGGCTCTCTCAAGCTCCAAGGAAGACAAAACTCTTCAACATTCAAGCTTCTAACAAGTCCAAATCCACCAAATCAAGTGCTTAAGTTAGTTCTACTCCATAAAAACTTTCTTTCTAGTGCTAGTTAGTGTGTTGGTGAACTTTGTTTGAAGGATTAAGGTGTTCAACATCCTTCTCTCTCTTGTTTCTTGGTAAGTGAAGCTTGAAACACCCTACTACACCTAATGATGCTTATGTTGTGCTTACTAGTGATAAGAGTGCTGAAATTTCTGGTTTTTATCTTGGTTGGAATTGATTTGGTGAAGTTTTCCATTTTATGATGATTTTTCTGGTTTCATTGGATTATGATGGTGTGGTTGTTTGTGATGATTGGCAATGGACTATAATGGCTCTAGTGGATGTGAAATGTGGTTAAATGCAATCAATTTTGGATTTGGTGTGAAATTGAAAAGTTAGGGTTCTTAATTTCCCAATTCTGTCCGGTTTTTGATCATAGGGTTAGAGGCCGAATTTGACTTTCCTTAAAACATGAAAGTTGTAGGTATTGATGTGATGGAGATGCCTGTAAAATTTCAGGGCATTTGGATTAGTGTGGAGTGAGTTATGACGAAATTACTGTAGCTGTTCTGCTTTGGACAGAATGCGAACACTGCGATAGTAATTGGCTATTTTGACTGGAATTGGTTTGGATTTTGGAGTTGGTGTCTTCTGATGAAATGTATCTGGATGACTTAGCTAACATATTCCTTTGGAATTTCGGCAATTGGACTTGTATGGACTGAGATATACTGATTACAGTTTTTGGTGATTTGCAAACCTGTTTTGGTAATTCTGGTTTAGTATTTTGCACTTTTGACCTAGTTAAGCTAGGAACTGGATTGAGTGCCCTTCTACATTGTTGTAGCCCTGTTTCATAGCTTCGAAATGGTGGGTCTTACACCCCCAACCGATAACCGTAGTGAAATTGACGCCATTACCGCATTCTAAGCTCAAACACGGTTTTTCTATCGAGGCTTAAGTTAAGGCCATATATTAATTTCTGGTTTGCTATCATGCCTACTTATGCATGTGAAACCCTATTGGGGTTGTGTTTAGCATTGTTTGATGACTCGTTCTCGAGTCTCATTGCATTTGTTGTGTGATTCTAGGGCGTGACGGTAGCTCACGGCGTCTTGGTGATCACGGTGTATGAAACACCATTTTCTCACTTGGTGAGTATACTACTCACTTAATTGTTACTATGTGGCTTTGCTAAATGTATATGTGATGCCTTGAAGGCTTACTTGGATATTGGAATTGATTAAGGTGAGGGTGTACTTGACCGCCCTCACCCCTTTTGATAGTATCACTGATTGGCTACCGTTTTACTGTATTACTGAACTTGATATACTGGATACTGAATTCCATTCTTGGAAACTGATTTGGTGTCATTTGGGCGAATGTCCAATGGCTTCACTGTATTACTGAGCTCAACCCCGTTTGGTAGTCAATTGGATCGAGCCGGCGAGGGCTTGGTCGTGAAAATTGTCATGCCACGGGGACTGTACTGAGGAACCTTGTGGTAATGAGACCTTTGGTTCCGGTATACTCGAGTATTACCAAAATGACTGAATGGAGTGCGGGCCCGGTTGGGGTATGTTGGGTGGAAGGAATGGAAGTAAAGAGTTGTCTACGGTTTGGTATTTTAACATTGACGGAGAGTCAATGAGGTTGGTTCAAGATTGCAAGCGTGGAAATGGGCTCTTGAGAGCCGACCGTATCCTTTTACCGTTTTGCTTCATTGCTTATTTGTGCACTTTAAATGAAGGTTCATTCTTATATGACTTTGATTGCTTATTGGGTGGTATACCACTGGGCTTTGGCTCATTCCGTGTTATTTGTTTTCCTTACAGGGATATAATTGCTTTTGAAAATGGACTGAATAGTCAATTGCCATACTGAGCTTGTAAATGTCTTTTGTATAGCTCTCGAAGTGAAACCCTAATGTAACGGGTTCATTTCCTTTTGATAGGCAAATCGAATGTGTACTCCTTAATGAATGGTTGGCATGCCATTATGGATGTAAATGATGATTTCCATTGTATATATATGTTTATATGTTGAATTGATGTTTGGATGAACTTCGGAGCGAATCGGCTTTCAAACGGCAAAAGAAAAAAAATTTGGCAAAAGCTCACTGGCCTGAATCCGGCCAGGAATCCGGCCAGAAACTGGCCGGATTGAAGGCCGGATTGCCTGAGAAAAATTGGAAACCCGGCCAGTTGCTCACTGGCCGGTATCCGGCCAGACAATCCGGCCGGAATATTGGCCGGATTGCCGGCCGGATTGGGTGGAACTTTTGAAAAAATTTCGAGATGCTTACTGGACAGTATCCGGCCAAGAATCCGGCCGCTAATCCGGCCAGATTCCGGCCGGATTCTGGCGTGTCCAGCACTATTCATTTCGGTTTTCAATTTTTGTTTTTTTTATTTTTTTTTTATTTTGTGTTTTCTGACTTGTTTGCGCGCAATGGTATGTTCCTGAACGTTATAGAACGACGTTAACTGTACCGTAGTCCTGGCGAGAGCTGGGCAGGCAGTCCGCTAACCCCTTTGGTTCGCCTTAGGGGAAGGTGGGGCTGTCACAATATCTTGTAAAATATCCTATTAAAAGCTTTCTAAGTGTTACTAGTGACAGTTTTCCTCTCTCCTAGAATTGTCTAATAAAAGTTCTCTTCTCTCTTAGGGTGTTTTGGTGAGAGTTTTCAATCAGTTTTTTTATTTATCATTTTCTTATTAAATTTAAGAATTTTTCAAATCTATATGTCAGGCCTAGAATTTCTCTTATCCTTTTGTCAGATCTTAATATTGATTTTGAACTTGAAACAATGGGATAGCAAATCGAATGCTGTTGATGTTGGCCCTAGAGCAATCTAATTTCAATAGAGAATCTAGAAGATAAAATTTTACAAATGATCAATAGGGTGAAAAGAACAAACAAAACTTAAATAAACCAAGCTAAGCAATTGAATGATAAAAAGAGTATATTTAGAGAAATCAAATGCAAGAGATTTAGAAAACTCTTTTGGACCGATAAACTAAGGACCGACTTTTTCGATAAGGTTTTCTCTCCTAGAGACCGAGCTTCCTCTCCTTGCTGTTGGTGCCTTGCATGGCGGCCCATCAGTCTTCGGCTGAGAGGCAAGGAGCATCCCCTTCCGCAAGGAAGTCCTTCTCACAGTTGTTCTCCCAACCTTCGTCGTCACCAATACAGTTACGGCCTGCGACAACATACAAGGGTGAGGCTGCTGTCATATTTTCCAAGGAGGATGCGGACAGGTTGGCAGCACCTTGTCGCTGGGCTTTGGTGGGGATGTTTTCGCATGGTTGTGACGACTCTACCTCCCTCTAGGGTGTACCCCAAGGGTTCGGCGGACTGTCTACCTAACTCTCGTCAGGACTCACTGACTCACGTCAAGAAAATAAGGTGCAACCTCAAGAATAAAGGAAATAACAATTCCCAAGTTTGGAACATACAGATACATTCATTTATCTCAAACATCCATACAATCCCAAATATATCAAAAGATTTAAGTTCTCAATGCATTCAACCCTAATTGAGCGACTAGTGCGAGTACAATCGCAAAATTTCAAAAACTAAACTATGCTAGCCTGTACCAGTCTCACGCCTCGCTCGTTCCCCCTGTAAGGAAATAAATGGCATGGAATGAGTTAAAAGTCCAGTGAGGTTCCCAAACAAGTAATCAGGTATAGAAATCAGGGAAACGATATATTTAACAATTTGCATATTTTGCATAATAATATCCAGTCATTCAAGAAATAAACACTCAATCATTGGAAGGATACGTGCTCACTTGGAGCCATTCATTCAAGTCATTCATTCATTCATTCGCCAATCATTTGCCTTATCCCTCCGACACTAGAAAACATTTGCAAGTGAAAATTCCTCCAGTTTATTGACATTCATTCATTGATTTCGATTCCCACCACTAACCAATTCACTGGCTAGTTCTCCACCAACCTTCGTGGTCATACTCGAGTATACCAAAATGCTGTCCCAGGGTCACCAGCCGCCGACCGAGTCCACTTCTGGCTCGAGTCAGTTGGCAACGAAGGGCAAGGGCCCAGTTCAGCCAAGAGGCTTACATTCATGCACAAGTAGTATTCAATCATTTAATCATTAAAAATTTCACGTTAACTTAGGTCGAGTGCGATAAAGTACACACTTGCCTATCAAAAATTTATTTAACAATAATTGAAAACATTTAACATTCAAGCAAACATTCACAACAATCTACATAGGCATTAGAAGCACAACATACAAAGAACACTCACCAGTCTAAGCCAAAATAACGTCAAAATTTCCCTTCCGGATTATGCCCTTGATCACTGACAAACTCTAAGAATAACTCAGCCCAAATTCACACATAACAACCTTAACACAATAGCCCTTCACTAGGCTCAATGTCATCCCAATACAAGGTAATTCTAGCAATGCAACTATAAAAATCAAGGCTGGAAACTAGTAGTAAAGAAGAATAACTAAGTAACAGGTTTGGCATCTTCCGGCGTTTTGGTCACAGCTGAAGTTACGCTTATCGGATTGGGGTACACTTTGTGGTGTTTCGAAGCCAAGATAGAGAACTACATTTCCTATGAAGACATCAACACCTAATTCCTGTATTTTCAAAGTCAAAATGTGAAATCTCAGAGAAAACAGAAAGCTGCCCGCGAAATAGGACATTTGGCAGTCAGGGGTAATTTAGTCATTTCATAGGCTACAGTACTCAGATTGAGCTGAAATTTTGTAAGTAGATATTTAACTCCATTTCCTACAACTTTCATGTTTTGAGCAAGAATTGATTCAGCTTTTATCATGGTCGAATGTGCAGGTCAGTGTGGTTCTTAAAACAGGGCAAAATTAGTTCTAGGTGCTGAAAATTTAGAACTAAAGCTGGAAAATCCTTATTTGGAAGCTAAAAGTCATATTAAAGCTAGAAATCTTCATATCATCTCTCTTAAGTCTATAACAAAACTAGATATCAGCATCTCATGGTTGAAAAATATGAATCAAAGCTAGAAAAGTTCCACCAACTTCACAACCCATGAAATCTTTCATAAAACTTCCATATTCAAGCAATATATCAACTTAAATGCAAGATTAAAAGGAAAAGTAGTTCCTTGCCAAGAATACCTTCAAATCCTAAGGAAAGTATCAAATCACAACTTTCTTCTCCAAAATCACACCATACCAAGCTCCTTCCTTCCTTGTTACAACCTTCTATGGATGGATTTAGGGTTTGAGGTTGATTTTCCCACAAAATCTTGCTAGAAATCAAGATGAAACTTGAAGGAATTTTTCTCTCTTCCTCTCCTCTCTCTCTCGGCCAAGCTTACAAGAAAATGAAATGGTTTTGGTTCAATGTTTACAAGATGAAGACTAAAAAAGGCTTGGTCAAACAGTCTTGGTCAAGACCTTGGATGGATTTTTGACAAATGGCACAATCACAAATATTTCCACCAAAATATCTTTCTTTTCGTCAGTCAATAATGGTGGCTGACTTAAGGGTTGATTAAGGGCTATTTAGCTCAATTAAAAACAAGGAGATTAAGGTAATAAAGTAGTGTTCAAATTATGTATTCAATCGGTAGCAAACGGTGCACGTCAGTTTAAGCCGATTTTCCTTAACTCACCCGTACTAGTGTTTTAACTTATGATTCACTAATTTATTATTAGTACTTCTAATCACACACTTTCTCTTACTTAATACTTATTCTTATCCACCAAATTTAATACACACACTTCATTAAGTAATCACACTATCGAAATATGCAAAAAAAAACCCTAACTTACGCTACCTATAAAACTAAAAATGAAACTCTTGATTCTATGATTTATTGCAACTATGGAGGAAGTAAATGAGTAGTAAAATTATTATAAAGTAATTTAATCAAAATAAAAAGGAATTTTCAGAAAATAAGAAGAATTTTGCGAGTTCTCACACTCTCTCTCCCTTAAGAAAATTTCATCATTGAAAATTTTCCCTTCCATCTCCTTAGATGACTCCAGAGTCTATTGCTTGTCCAAAGCATATACCCGTGCTGGTACTTTTGGTTGGTTCCTTTCAATTATTAGATTGTCTAGATTTGGTTCTATCTACTTGTTGAGTACTATTCCCTCGTGGCTGCTTCTTCGGGCAGTTGTTAATTTGATGGTCGGTACTCCCGCAAATCAGATACTTGCTCCCCTTCAGCCAACATTCATCCTCAGTATGATTTGTCTTCCCACAATATGCACAAGCCAAGCGATCAGCCACTTTTTGGCTTTCTCGAGGAATTCCCTCTTGTTGCCCTTTTCCTATTTGAATTTCTCTAGAAGAACCTTCTTCCAATTGTCCTAATGTTCAGGATGGGTACTACAGAAAGTCCATTCTTCTTACTTTAGAGGGCATTACATTTTCCTTAGATTCCTCAAGTGTACTAGTAGATGTACTTCTCTTTCTCGTATGAAAAACCTTCACTTACGCCCTTGCAATTTCAATTCTTTGAGCTTTTTCAAGGGATTCCGTGAATGTATTAATTTATGCAGCTACCAAAGCTTCTTGCATTTTCACATTTAACCCCTATACAAATCGTCTCACTCTCCTTTGCTCTGTAGCTATCAACTCGGGAGCAAATTTGGATAGTTTCATAAACTGAGTCTCATACTCAGCTACACTTAAGGTTCCCTGACGAAATTTAATAAAATCATTTTCCCTCTTCTCCTAGACTATCGGTGAAAGATATTTCTCGTTAAATTTCTGCACGAAATTCAACCAGGTCCATGCAGTTCCCTCTCTCTCCCACTTAGCCCTAACTACATTTCACTAGGCTCTGGCTGGTCCTTCAAATTGAAAGACGGCAAAAGCCACTTGTCTTTCCTGTGTATAATGTAAGACTACAAAAATATTTATCATTGCCTCCAACCAGTTTTCAGCTACTTCCGGGTCAGACCCTCCAAAGAATTTCGGTGGAGAAAACTTTTGGAAACACTCTAAGGCCATGCCCTCTCCTATCTCAGGGTTCCTAGGCTGATTCACTAGAGCTCGGCCTTGTTGCTCCACCAATTGTGCTAAGATATTAGCCATTTGTTGTATTGCTGTTGCTACTTGGTCCCCTGCTTCGACCCTTGGTTCCTGTTGCTGCTCTACCGCCGCGTCTCTTGTTTCTCTTGGTTCTTCTACTTGCCTACCGCCACGTCCACGGCTAGCCCTATGTCCTCGACAAGCCCCTCGTCCTTGACTTTGTCTACCTTCCATATTCTTCTCTCTCTCTCTATTTTTTCAAAAGGTGATATAGTACGTAAACAAAATGAAGTGGCTAAAGTAGTAAGATAAAGACAATTTTAAACCATAAAATCAAGAATAAGCAAACATGTTTAGCATATCTATAACACACCAAGTTCACAAAAATACATATCAAGTTGAACAAAATCAAGTGCAGCAAGTACTATACATGTAAGCATTGACATATCACGAGCAAAATACATACAATGGCAATACAGTGGCAAAACAAGAAGAAAAACACGACATGCCGTCCCAGCCACCCTAACTTACTTCCTACAACCTCAAGGTCTTACGTTTCTAGCTTAGGTCATCACTAAACCAGCTGATTCCACTTCTCTCTAGCCGATATTGTCTCACACTTGGTTAAATTATTCTCCGTTCGATCTCTCACTTTTCTTACTACCTGAACTAGACATCCGTTGACCCCTTGCACTTGCTCTCGCAAAACATTAGCCCGTTCTTGTTCCCCGCGGTGGAGATCTCATGTCCTTAGTATTACCCTCAACTCTTGAGTACTAGGGTACAAGAATCCGAAATAAGATAATTCACAATTCGAGCCGATCGGTTCCAAGAGTAAATCACCACATTTGAAATTCCTAACCAACATACATATCTTATTTCCCTCAAGTATCAAGAGAAAAAGTTTATACTTATCACATTCATGATTCACAACTTACGCTCTAGAAGAGTACTTAAACCTTTACTCATTCACATAACACCATTTGGTCCAAACTCACCCCGCGCAAAGACCACGTGAAGTGGCTCTGATACCACATGTGATGACCCCACCTCCCCCTAGGGCTTACTCCAAGGGTTCGGCGGACCGCCTGTTTAACTCTCGCCAAGACTCACGCACTCACGTCAAGAAAATAGGATGCAACCTCAAGAATAAAGGAAATAACAGTTCCTAAGTTTGGAACATACAGATACATTAATTTCTATCTCAAACATCCATACAATCCCAAATATATCAAAAGATTTAAGTTCTCAATGCATTCAACCCTAATTGAGTGACTAGTGCGAGTACAATCGCAAAATTTTAAAAACTAAACTATGCTAGCCTGTACCAGTCTCACACCTCGCTCGTACCTCCTGTAAGGAAAATAAATGACGTGGAATGAGCTAAAAACCCAGTGAGATTCCCAAACAAGTAATTAGGTATAGAAATCAGGAAAACATTACATTTAACAATTTGCATATTTTGCACAGTAATATCCAGTCATTCAAGAAATAAACACTCAATCATTGGAAGGATACGTGGTCACTTGGAGCCATTCATTCAAGTCATTCATTCATTCATTCGTCAATCATTTTTCTTATCCCTCCGACATTAGAAAACATTTGCAAGTGAAAATTTCTCTAGTTTATTGACATTTATTGTGACGCCCGAAAGAAGAAGAAAAAAAAAATTTTGAGAACGAAATTTCTTAAGGGGGAGAGAGTGTGAGAACCCGAAAATTTTCACATTTTCTAAGTATTATTTTATTTTTTGCCTACATTTTATACTGTCCTTTAAAATATTAAAGTTTTATACATTTTATAAGTGAAAATAGTTTTCGAGTCATTTTCTTGGTACAAGTTAGTGTACGTTAGATTGGAAGTGCATTATAGACGTTGGACCCGCTAGCGCGATAAAATTTTGGAGACTAAGTGATTTTTGTGCTAAGTGTTATTATTTTACCAGGTGCTAGGAGATAATTGGAGGTTAGTTAGATTAATTTGTATTGGGAGACAAGAGGATGAGAATAACATTAAAAGGTGCTAGGTGTCGCGACCCGATTGGAGTTGGACTTTGACTTAACTTTCTTACCTTTACTAAATACCAAAATTTGACCAAAAATATCCCATTTCTTCTTCCTTCTTGGCTGAACACTTGAGAGAAAGAAAGAGAGGAAAAGTTTCATCTTCAACTTCAAATCCAAGCCAAATCTTAAGTTCCAACCATTGGAAACTCAAATTACTCCATAGAAACGTCTTGCTAGGGAGGATTAAGGAGGTTGGTGGAGTTGTTTTGGAAAGGGAAGATCTAAGTTGCTAGCTTTCTTGAGTTTTTGAGGTAAGTTGCTTAGAAAGTTCCTTCTTTGCTTTCATAATGGTTGATTAGTAGTTTGTAGTGGCTAAACATGTTATTTTATAGAAGATTTTGTGGTTTGAGGTGGAATTAGTTAAATTTCAGATTTTATTGGGGATTTTTCTTATTTTATATGATCATTAGTGGTTGGCCATGTATAATGGTTTGATATGGTGTAAAATGAAGCTTTGATATGTTAGTTGCGGTTGTTTGCGGAAGATTTCAGAGTTTATGCGAAATTTCCAGGTTTAGGGTTTCAAATTTGCCTGTTCTGACCGGATTTATTTGGGCATGTTAGAGACCTAATAAGCCTTTTCCCAAAACATGATAGCTACCTATAAAATTTCAGCTCAATAGGAGCACTGTAGCATGTGAAATGACCAAAATACCCTTAATTGCCCATGAGCCCTGTTTCGCGCCCAGATTTCTGTTTTAGTGGAAATTTCCATTTTTTACCATGAAAATGCATGATTTGGCTTTGGAGGTCTTCATAAGAAATGTAGGGTTATGTGTTGGCTTCGAAACGCCATAAGATTCGTTTCAATCCGATAAGTGTAGCTTCAGTTATGGATATTGTGACGAAAGGTGTATTTGATAGTCTATGACGTGTATGTGATTGATTTGAGATGAAATGGTGTTGCTTGTAGGATGGAAAAGTAAGGAAATGTAGAGGAAATGCTGTCCGATCTTTGAAAGCATTTGATGGCTTTGAGTTTGAGTTGAAGGCCTTGGACTTGATTGAGGAAACTGTCTACGATGGATGAGGATTATGAGCCGTGGTTGGTAAGTGACCCCAAACTATTTCCAAAGCAACTTATGAACTGTTTCTTGCATTATTTATTCAATTGCATATCATGCGTGCTTGCATATGAGTTCATGGCATGTTTTGGCTTCAATGAGTACTTGGGGAGTCTTGTGCTAAACACCAACGTCTCCATCACTTGTTTATGTGCATCTGGAGCTCAAAAAGGGGCTCCCTCTCACTGTTCAACGTTAAAGGATCTATTTGAGCATTGGATGTTTAAATGCAATAATTTCACTGGCTCACCAGAGCAAAAATACGTACATTTGATCTCGGAATCATGACATCATCGAAATGCATTATTGTAAAATATATTTGATTACTGATTTTACTGGTTACTCACTGAGCTTCTAACTCATCCCAAAACTATTTTATTTCCCTCCACAGGGCTCGAGGCGAAGGAAGTGCTTATAGTACTTATTTATGTGGCTGGATGGATTATCTCCTGTATAGTTTGAGTTTTAGATTTCTCTTGTGTAATAGTTGGGTTTGTATGAATGTTTGGACTTGAATGGATGTACGTGTACGTTCTACGCTTGGGAATTAGTTTCCTGTGTTTGTGATATGTAATTCTTGGAGAATTTGATGTATTTGAGATATATCTTGTAATTTAATTGAGGATTGAAGTGAATGACTGAGTCCCGGCGAGAGTTGGGCAGGCGGTCCGCTGACCCCTTTGGTTCCCCTTAGGGGTAGGTGGGGCTGTCACAGTTGGTATCAGAGATTAAGTTTCAGATCTCTGTAGTGTATCCTAGGCTTTAAGTTTAGGATGCCGGACTGTGGGTATGGTTTGAAATATAAGTGATTCTTTTGTAGGACCGAAAATCAGCCAAGTGAGTTTTGTTTGACTCTTAGTGCTTGCTTAGAATGCTTGAGTGACTTTTGAGGGATATCTTGACTGGATTAGTACAAGTTGGAATGTCGAGAACGACATTCCTTTAAGGAGGGGAATTTGTGACGCCCGAAAGAAGAAAAAAAAAATATTTTCGAGAACAAAATTTCTTAAGGGAGAGAGAGTGTGAGAACCCGAAAATTTTCACATTTTCTAAGTATTATTTTATTTCTTTGCCTACATTTTATAATGTCCTTTAAAATATTAAAGTTTTATACATTTTTATAAGTGGAAATGGTTTTCAAGTCATTTTCTTGGTACAAGTTAGTGTACGTTAGATTGGAAGTGCATTATAGACGTGGGACCCGTTAGCGCGATAAAATTTTGGAGACTAAGTGATTTTTGTGCTAAGTGTTATTATTTTAAGCACAACAATCTACATAGGTATTAGAAGCACAATATACAAAGAACACTCACCAGTCTAAGCCAAGATAACGTCAAAAGTTTCCTTTCGGATTATACCCTTGATTACCGACAAACCCTAAGAATAACTAATCCCAAATTGAAGTGAGCAAATGCAATTTAAGATCCAACTAACCCTAAAATCAAATATTACATCTTACTATAATAGAAATTTGGGCAGCATGCCCTTTGTATTTAGCTATTTTCCAGCTATTTATGGTTTCATTATTTCCCTCAACTCAGTCCAAATTCACACATAAACAACCTTAACATAATAGCCCTTCACTAGGCTCAATGACATCCCAATACAAGGCAATTCTAGCAATGCAACTATAAAAATCAAAGCTGGAAACTAGTAGTAAAGAAGAATAACTAAGTAACAGGTTTGACATCTTCCGGCGTTTTGGTCAAAACTGAAGTTACGCTTATCAGATTGGGTACACTTTATGGCGTTTCGAAGAAAAGACAGAGAACTACATTTCCTATAAACACATCAACACCTAATTCGTGTATTTTCAAAGTTAAAATGTGAAATCTCAGAGAAAATAGAAAGCTGCCCGCGAAATAGGGCATTTGGCAGTCAGGGGTAATTTAGTCATTTCATAAGATACAGTGCTCAGATTGAGTTGAAATTTTTGAGGTAGATATTTAACTCCATTCCCTACAACTTTCATGTTTTGAGTAAAGATTGATTCGGCCTTTATCATGGTCGAATGTGTAGGTCAGTGTGATTCTTAAAACAGGGCAAAATTAGTTCTAAGTGCTGAAAATTTAGAACTAAAGCTGGAAAATCCTTATTTGGAAGCTAAAAGTCATATTAAAGCTAGAAATCTTCATATCATCTCTCTAGTCTATAACAAAACTAGATATCAGCATCTCATGGCTGAAAAATATGAATCAAAGTTAGAAAAGTTCCACCAACTTCACAACCCATGAAATCTTTCATAAAACTTCCACATTCAAGCAATATATCAACTTAAATGCAAAATTAAAAAGAAAAGTAGTTCCTTGCCAAGAATACCTTCAACTCCTTTTCCAAAATCACACCATACCAAGCTCCTTCCTTCCTTGTTACAACCTTCTATGGATGGATTTAGGGTTTGAGGTTGATTTTCCCACAAAATCTTGCTAGAAATCAAGATGAAACTTGAAAGAATTTTTCTCTCTTCCTCTCCTCTCTCTCTCGGCCAAGCTTGCAAGAAAATGAAATGGTTTTGGTTCAATGTTTACAAGATGAAGACTAAGAAAGGCTTGGTCAAAGGGTCTTGGTCAAGACCTTGGATGGATTTTTGACAAATGGCACAATCACAAATATTTCCACCAAAATATCTTTCTTTTCCTTGGTCAATAATGGTGGCTGACTTAAGGGTTGATTAAGGGCTAATTAACTCAATTAAAAATAAGGAGATTAAGGTAATAAAGTAGTGTTCAAGTTATGTATTCAATCGGTAGCAAACGGTGCACGCCGGTTCAAGCCGATTTTTCTTAACTCACCCGTACTAGTGTTTTAACTTATGATTCACTAACTTATTATTAGCACTTCTAATCACACACTTTCTCTAACTTAATACTTGTTTTTATCCACCAAATTTAATACACACACTTCACCAAGTAATCACACTATCGAAATACGCAAAACAATCCTAATTTATGCTACCTATAAAACTAAAAATGAAACTCTTGATTTTATGATTTATTGCAACTATGGAGGAAATAAATGAGTTGTAAATCTATTATAAAGTAATTTAATCAAAATAAAAGAAAATTTTAAGAAAATAAGAAGAATTTTGCGAGTCCTCACAATGGTCGTCGGCCAACATTGGAGGACATCCGGAAGTTGTTTGCTTCACCGGACTTGAGAGACCATGTTTTGGTTGGTTTGATGGACTATCGCCATGTGCTTATCAGGTGCACGGCTGAGACAGATTTCAATAGACGATGGACACGAGGGATTTGGCACTTTGGTAGATTTTCGATGCGTGTGTTTCGCTGGACAAGGGACTTCCGTGTTCAGAAGGAATCATCTCTGGCTCCAGTTTGGGTGACCTTACCAGCTTTGCCAATACACTATTTCGATAAACACTCGTTGTTTTCCATCCTTTCTCCAGTTGGGAAGCCATTGTTCTTGGATGCGGCAACGTCAGCAGGCACACGGCCAGGTGTGGCCAGGGTATGTGTGAAAGTGGATTTGGTGAAGCCCATTTGCTCGCGGGTATGGGTGGCAGTAGAGGGTGAGACTGGATTTTGGCAGCAGATCGTCATAGAAGATTTGCCTTCATATTGCTCAAAGTGTTGGTGGGTGGGAAATTTTGTTGGTGATTGTAAAAGGAACGCTAAGGAATTTGCTGCTCGTCGGGTACCCAAATGACATACAGTGGCGTCGCATGCTCTTCCCAAGCTGCCACAGACGCTAAGACGCAGGTGGAGGTCTTTGCTAAGGAGACCCATATAGCTCCAAACTTGGTTCTGTTAGCTGCGACGGAGGAAGCAGGGATGGGTCAAGAGCTTACACTCGAGGGAGAGTGATCCGGGGAGAAATTGCAACAGATTGGGGCGGCGGAGTGTGCGGCTCAACTTGCTGGTGCGCGACAGGGAGCTGGGCAGCTTGTTGCCATGGGCAACACTGCGAGTGCAGGTGCTGGGTCAGACGTCCTGGTGTGTGGGGTGAAGGGTGCTGCAGATAGGAGTCTAAACCTTGAGCTTGACAAGGAGCCAGATCAGGGAAACAGGCAGCAGCTTTTGCAGCCTAAACAGAGGGAAATTGGTGATGAGCAGCCTGCTCAACTCCCGGATACCAGCCTGGATAGGATTGATGGACATGCTTCACAGCTTGATAGGGTGGATGGTACAGAGGAGGGGGAGATTGCAGAGGTGTATGTTGAGCTACCTCTCGTGGCGGGCAACTTATCTCCGCGGATGATTGTGAGACAGGAAGATATAGCGGAGCCGTCGGTCCAAGCTTTACACATAGATACAGTCACTAATGTTGTGCAAGGCATCAAGCAAGGGCGAGGGAAAGGTGTCCGTGCGCGTTTCCCTTCTGATAGACAGCTACGGTCTGCAATACCAACCTATAACTCCTTCCAGATTTTGCCTTATGATTAACGCAATTTTCTGGAATATTCAAGGGGTTTTCAAATCCCCAAATCTTAGAAGATTGATAAAATTAATATGGATGTATGGTGTTAAGTTTGCTGTTATTTGTGAGCCCAAAACTGATGTGTCTAAGATTGACTTCATTCGTATGCGTCTAGCATTTGATTCAGTTATTACAAATTTGTCGGACGACAATTGGGTTTGTTATTGCACTCCTTTTAGTTGTTCAGTTGTAGGTAATTCAAGTCAGCATATTTCCCTATCTATTCAGCATCCCTTGCTTCCTGGTCTTGTTATCTTCTCATTTGTTCATGCCAAATGTTCTTTGAACAAGCGAAGAGAACTATGGTAGAATCTTCTTGCTGATAAGCCTAGATCCCTTCCATGGTGTATTGGAAGGGATTTTAATGTCATTATGGCCCCCCATGAAAAGCGTGGAGGGCGGCTGGTTGGTGTTCAGGAGGGGGCAGAGCTTATATCTTTTATGGAGGCGGCTGGTGTTTTTGACGTGGGTTTTTCGGGAGCCAACTTTACGTGGTGCAACAATAGAAGAGGCAGAGCTAAAATTTGGAAGCGATTGGATAGAGTGCTAATCAATGGGGAATGCGCTGAGGTCTCTTCCATTGTATCGGTTGAGCATTTAGCAAGACATCCGTCAGATCATGCACCTCTACGAATATCTTTTGCCACTCGCTTAGACAACAAACCGAGGCCGTTTCGTTCTTGAATGTTTGGACGTCTAAGGCAGACTTGTTGGAAGTAATTAGAGGAGCTTGGGATAGACCAGTGAATGGAGCCCCATTGCGTGTCTTGCTTAAAACTAATGGCGAGAAGAAGGGCTATCCAAAAGTGGAACAAGCACATTTTTGGCAATATCTTTGATGTGGTTCGGGTGGCAGAGGCTGTGGTTCGAAGGGTTGAAATAGAGGTGGGGGGCAATACCTCTAAGGTGGCGCAAGATGGACTTTATAAGGCTCAGGCGGACCTAAGCCAAGCGCTGCTCATTGAGGAGCAATTTTGGAGTCAAAAGGCCCGAATGAGGTGGCTCCATAGTGGGGATCGAAATTCTAAATTTTTTCATGTGGTGGTGAAGCAAAGAAGGGTTCAGAGCGCCATCTATCGGATTAAAGATTCGCAGGGTTCCTGGGTGGAGAAGGATGAGGACATAGCAAACGAGGTGATTACGTTCTTCTCGGACCTATTTTCTGAACCTACTGGCCCTGCACCAGATATGCTGCACTTGATTTCCCGTTTGATAATAGAGGAGGAGAATAAGACCTTGGAGGAAGTCCCATCCATAGAGGAGGTTCGACGAGTGATTTTTGCAATGGACAGGGAGAGTGCTGCGGGACCGGATGGATTCACGGGTAAGTTCTTCACATTCTCTTGGGATGTCATTGTTCAAGATATCTATAATGCGGTGCTGAGTTTTTACTGTGGGGTTGAGTTGCCTAAATTTATTACCACCATTTCCATTGTGCTTATCCCTAAAGTGCCAAATCCCCAGGATTTCTCGATGTTTAGACTAATTAGTCTTTGCAATTTTTTTAATAAGTTGCTATCCAAAATTTTGGCCGACAGGTTGTCATCTATTTTGCCAAAGGTTATCTCCCCTTAGCAGACAGGTTTTGTTAAGGGATGGAATATCACGGAAAACTATCTGCTGGCCCAAGAAGTACTGTCGGGTATTGGCAAGCCCTCGAGAGGGGGTAATGTCGCGCTAAAATTAGACATGTCTAAGGCTTACAATAGGGTGTCCTGGCTTCATATTGTTAGTGTGTTATGGAGGTTTGGATTTGGAGAGCAATTCATAGACAGGGTTTGGTGCTTGTTTTCTAATGTGTGGTTCTCAGTCATTGTCAATAGTGCCTCGCATGGTTTTTTTGAATTGGCTAGGGGACTTCGGCAGGGGGATCCTTTGTCCCCGGCATTATTTGTCATAGGGGCTGAGGTGCTGTCACGGGATTTGAATAACCTTGCGCTACAATCCGATTTCACGGGGTTTCGAGTTCCACACGGGTGTGCTCTTATCACTCATTTGGCTTTTGCTGATGATGTAATCATCTTTGCGAATGGCTCGTCTAATTCACTGAAGCGCATTATGCGGGTGTTGGAGTTGTATAACCAATCCTTGGGGCAGTTGGTTAATGCTCAAAAGAGTGGGTATTTGGTTCATCTGTCACTGCCTCCGTCTCGACGAAGGATGATTGAGTGGATCACGCAGTTTGCCAGGCAGTCTTTCCCAATTCGCTACTTGGGATTTCCCCTGTACTTAGGCCGGTGTAGATCGTTGTATTTTGGGGCAGTAAGCCAAGCTATCTTGGGAAGGGTGTTGTTGTGGAAGTCAAGGCTTCTCTCTCCAGGCGGGAAATTGATCCTTATCAAACATGTCCTTGCGTCTGTTCCCGCCCATTTGCTTTCGGCTGCTGTGGTGCCTAGCTCAGTATTCACGATGATAGAAAAGGTTTGTGCAAATTTTATATGGGGATCAATGGCTGAGAAATCAAAGTTTCATTGGATACGATGGTCTCAGTTGTGCTACCCGGTGGAAGAGGGTGGGGCAGGATTTCGAAGACTTCAGGATGTCTCCAGAGCTTTCTCGTGCAAGTTATGGTGAAGGTTTTGGACAGGAGCTTCGCTTTGGGTGACTTATATGCAAGCTAAATACTATAGGGAGAAGCATCCTTGTCAAGTGCCATTCAGTATATCTACTACGGCTATTTGGAGACGAATGTGGAATGTCAGTCGGTAGGTGGAGCTGTCAATGTTATGGCAAGTTAACGGGGGCTTCTATCACTTCTGGTACAACAATTGGGTAGGCAGTGGTGCTTTATTTCTCAGATCGACAGTCATCCCGGACCTCACTTTTGGGGACTTTGTCACAAATGGAAAATGGGATAACCAATTGCTATCTCGGGCCATACCACTAGGGATCATCCCCTCAATCTTACAGCAATCGATACCTGAAGGTGGTCGTGCATATGAGGTTATGTGGATGCCGACAACATCTAGGAAATTCACGCTAGCGTCGGCTTTTGGTGAGGTTCGTCAAGCCTGCAACACTTTTGCTGTTCTATCACATGTCTGGCACCATCGGTTACCATTGAAGGTGTCCTTCTTCATGTTACGACTATTGATGGGAAGGTTGCCGGTGCCGAATGCACTATGTCAGCTTGGTTTTCAAATGCCATCGAAGTGTCTTTGTTGTCGGAGCCCATCGTGCAAATCTATTGAACATGTGTTTGCGTTGGAGCAGGTTGCCATGGAGATCTGGGGATATTTTGGGGGGGGGGTGTGTAGAGTGACTGGTATAGGGTCCTTACTGCGCGCTCGAATAGGTGCATGGTGGTTTGTTGAGCAGAAATCGGAGAGGAGGCATTTTTTGTTCTCAACTCTCCCTAGTTTCATTTGCTGGCACATCTGGAAGGCTAGGAATAAAGCCGTTTTTGAAGGCAAACCAATGCAGTCGATAGCTATTGTTCAGGCCATATTTAGGGAAGTTAAGATGCTAGTGGAGATTCAGTTTAAGGGCAAGGTTGGGGTCCATACATTTCAGCAATTATATGATTGGTCCTCTCATCTAGCGTGCATGTTTGGATTCCAGTTGATACGTTGGACAGTGCCGAAGGTTGGGATGCTAACGCTGAATACAGACGGTTGCTCAAAGGGCAACCCAGGTCAGGGCGGTGGTGGTGGAGTCTTGCGTGATTCGTCAGGAAGTCCTCTATTTGCTTTTTCAACTTTTCTGGGGGATACCTCTAGTTTACATGCGGAGACTATGGCCCTTTTGCTTGGGCTCCGCGAATGTGCCGAGAGGGGGTTTGGTAATGTGGGCGTCCAGTTAGATTTCTTGGTCTTGGTGGGGATTCTATGGAAGTAATTTCAGTGTCCTTGACATAATCGGAGGGAGGTGTGGCAGATTTGGCAGTTGCTGGGTGAGTCCCCTCGGATAGTTCATTGCTACAGGGAGGCGAACAAAGTTGTTGATATTTTATCTAATGTGGGAGTTGCTCACCCTGAGCAGCAGGTTAGGGTTTATGATCATATACGCTTCATTCCACAGTTGGCTCGTAGTAAAATTCGGCTAGATAGACTAGGATTGCCTTCAGTTCGGAAGTTAAGGATGGTATAGGCTTTATGTTGGGGTAAGATCCGATCACTATTGTAATTTTCGGTTCTAATTAATAAGACTACTACATTTATTTCAAAAAAAAAATGCAAGAGATTTATAGTGGTATGGCCACACTCCTTGATACTTAATTTCGGGCTGGGTTAAACAGTCTAGTTTGTTATGTCTTAATTGTCCAAGCTTCATTAGGATTGTTTATATCAAGACACATTAAAATGATGTTTCTTTCTTCATCAATAACATACGAAATTTTCCAGAAAATATTCTTGAGAGAAAAGGTCTCATGACTCTACGAGCATCCCTTGAACACCTAGTCAAAATTATCCCCACTTCAGGAGATATATTGTCCTAAAAGCCAAAATTATAATCACATAATAGCAATTTTAAAGTTAATTGAAAAATGAAATTTTCAAATCACACATATTTATCTCAAAAAGTGCCCTTAGGATTAAATTGAAAAAAATTAGAAAAATTTTGGGCCAAATCTAAGATTTTGGATAAGATTTTGAAAATATTTTGACAGAATTTTTCTTTATAATTGGACGAAACTTCCTACCAATCAAAATTTGAACAAGTTTGAACCACAATAACATTTCCAAATTCAAGTCCAATATTTCAATTAAATATCAATCATATACAATAGTAATAACTCCAAGTTTTTCCCTCGTCGACACTTAAAGTGCAAATTATCTTCAATGTGTAAAGGACGTAAACATGATAAGAAAAAGAACACTCCCCTATCGACGTGATTGAAGTATCACAACCATGAAATTCAACGATCCATCATGAAGCTGACGAACCATTCACCACAATTCTATAAAGAGAAACTTTATGAATTCTATTTATAACCATTAGTAGTGTCAAACATAAAAATGAAAAATAAACTAATAGGGTTTGAATAATGCAAAAATCGCAAAGGCATGAATTTTTGTAAATAATTACTCACCTTTGTCTTGTCATGTACTTATACAAAATAGACAAGTAACTACTTAAAGTACAAAGACAACACTGATAGGGTCTTTTCACTCACTACAAATTTTAAGACCTTATTACCCTATTTCCGCAAGTACACAATTCGTTTATTGAGTATAAGGATAATAGATGTCGTTCCACAGGGACTTAGAATGTGGCAATCACTTGACTTTAATTACTTATTTGATTATCTAAACAACCAAAGTTAAGGAAGAAAAAAAAGAAAGTTAACTAGGTGATAAAATTGACCATGGAAGATGTTAGTTTAGGCGGTACAATCAGCCATATGATATAAATAATAAATATAAAACCAACTATTAGTTGGTAAAACCAACCATATAGGTGGTATGTTGCAGAAATAAACAAAAGTAAAGATAAGTTAGATTAGGAAAGCTTACAAATTAAGCGAGAAGATCCTAGGAATTAGAATCCCTTGTTATGTCAAGATTAAAAGTTCGTTAAGGTGATTATGCTTATGCTTCCATGAATTGTCAAGGAATAACTTCCAAATGTATGTCTTTGCTTTCGCAAATGGACATTCTTAAGAGAAACTGCCTTGGCTAATTCCTCTAGAAATTGTTTTCGCTAATTTCTTTAACTCCTTGAATCATCCTACACCTATGTTCATAGAGAAAAGGTAAGAAACAAGTTAAATAATCTCAATGAAGTTATTATATGAATCCAACCAACCATTAATCACTACTTTCATGAGAATAAGACTATTGTTTAAGAACGTAGATCTAATTGAAGGCAACTTTCATTGCTCAACAATTATCAAATCATTCATAGCTAATGGCCAAACAACTATAAAGCACAAGCATAAGTTCTCTAATTAACAAATAATGAAAAAGCATAATCATCCCCTACCTACCTCAAATCAAAACTACAACAAGTTCATCTTCACCCTGGGACATGAAAAAGCTTAGCTATACATCATATTAAGAATATCTAAATATGAAACAAACTTGTAACAAAGCATGACAAATAAGAACAAGAGACAAAGATTAGGAAAAAGAATTCTTATTCAATAGCTTGAAGGTTGAACTCTTGAATTCCTTCACAAATTGATCTCCCAAAAAAATTTGATACAAGAGTGTTTTCACCTTCCTCTCAAAGGTCCTAAACTAAGAAAGAAACTTTCAATATGAAACTAGAACTAAACTACTTCTACCTTTACTTCTACTCTATTCTACTTCTTACTACAACTTGCTATAAGATGCTAAAAGTTGATACCAAATTATCAAATCAATGAGATATTTATAGATGCTTTTGGATAAGAAAATGTACTCATAATGTGATCATAAAGTTGTTCTTCACTTTTCAAACTCAAATTTAGCTGGATCTAGCCGGATTCTATCAGAAAAGTTTGCCAACAAAACAGTGTGAAATAAGTGAAAGTTGCAAAATCAACTTGCAGCATTTACTTAGGGATCTGCGGGGTGAATCTGTGAGGTATACCTCATGGATCGCCTCGCAGTTCTTAATGTTATTTAGTTTTGTACTTTTTGCTCAAATCTCAACTTTGCTCTATTTTTTGGACCAATTTTAACATCAATTTTCTTGATGATGGAAGTCGAATTAGCTCTTGCACAGAGCATGAAAGTTGTAGCTCTTTGAGTAACTTTTTAATGCATTAAAAATCATCTCATTTGAACCTCTCTGGGCTAATAAATGATCAAAATACCTCTGACTGGTCAATGCCCCATTTCACCTTTTGACAGAAATTTTTTCCAACTAAATTTTGACTTTTTGACCACGATAATCAATGAACTGGATTTCGATGCCTCACAAAAATTGTAGAACCATGTCTTCATTTCAAAATGGCTTAAGAATCATCTCCATCCAGTACTTGTAATTCAGGATAGGCATAATATTAAGGTGTGTCAAAACAATTAAACTCCTCTTGATTTGAACCAATTCATAAGATACCAAAACCTACAAAAACAACACAAATTTACATATTAACCCACACTTTTGCATATTTTGCTTAAGAAAAGCTACTTGTATGAAAAATAACTTATAAAGGAGCTCAATTCTTCCATTTAACTTAAAACACACAAAAAATTTACCCTAAAAACTGACTAAAAAAGGCAAAATAAATGCTAATCAAACACCTCACTTTCTTAATTTCTATACATTTAGACGTCTTCACCCAAAATGCCTAGAATAGCAAGTATAAGATATAAATCTTCAACTAGGCATGTTATAAGTATCACCATATCATAACAAGACCAAATTAGGAACAAAAATCAAGCCAAAAAACTACGCTATCCACATATTTAATTTAAGTTCCTAAAGTTCACAAAAATTTGTCAATTCTTGAAATATTTAATATTCATCATCCAATCATGTTCCAAGTGAAAAATTAGCAATAATCTAGTTCATTATGACCCCAAACATCAATACAAATGCATCATTTTCCAAACTAGTTACACTAGTCATTTTCTAAAGCTTACAAATTCAAATATTTCCAAAATATCACCATATTGTAGACACCAAATTTTTAATTTTATTTGATTCAATTTTATTTTTATTTTTTATTGTAATTTTATTTTATTTTAGTTGACTAGGTTTGCAAAATGATAGTTAGTGTTTATTTTTATTTATTTTAGTAAATTAGGTTCATCATCTTTCTTTTTTAAACATTTTTGCATTGAATTTCTGAAAAAGAAAGTTCTCAACAAAAATTTGTTTTCATTTTTTCAAACTCAATTTCTTCAAATAAAGTGAAATTTTTTGAAAGGCAATCTCAATTAGGAATTAACATTTTGTTTACCCTAAATTGGTTTGGAAAAATAAAAAATAAAAAAAAAAGAAAGTAGGTGGAGGCCATGCAAAGTAGCTAAGTGGGATAAGTAAGTGTTAGACAAGTGTCCTTATTTTTTTTTGACACCACAACATTTAGGGGCTAGGTGGCAAGAACAATTGTTGGATTGTTAGAAATTTGGAAAAAAAAACGGGAAAAATCGGGAAGCAAGAAAGGAAAGAGAAAAGGCTACGGAAAAGAGAAGAGAGAAACCAAGAGAGCTGGAAAAAAAAAAAAAAAGAAAAAACAAGGGGAGAGAGCTGGCGGTAGAGAGAAAAAAATAAAGGAAGAAAAAGGAGGGAGTTTTCGGCTAAGGGAGGAGAAAGTTTGGAGACAGAGAAAGAAAGGAAAAACTGAAAATTCTGGAACCAAGAGGGAGAGTAAGAGAGCTTCGGGCAGGGCAAGAAACAAAAGAGGAAGAAAAAGGAGGGTTGCGGGAGCTAGGCAAGGAAGACAGAGAGAAAAAGGAAAAAAAAGAAGGAGAAAAGGGAAGAATCCAGGAAAGGGGGGAACCTGGGAAGATCAGAGAGATCAAAGGGAGAAAAACAGCAAAGAAAAAGGGGGAGAAAACGAGAGAAAAAGGGGAGAGAAAAATTGCAGAAAAATTTTAGAAAAAACTGAGCCAGGGTTGATTATCTGACCTTTTTGGGGAGTAAAATCTGATTTTAAAGTTGACATTTCAGAGGTTTTTTTCATTTCTACACCATATATGGTGGTAGAGGAAATAGTTTTGTTCACAAAAATTTTGGAAAAAACTTCTCTAACTGTGTCAAATTCTGGCTGGAATACACTGCTTCGTCAGTCCTTGAAACCTGTTCCAAGAAGGTTCAATTTCTGAGTTCCTACGCCTGGATCTGTTGTTTGGAGGTTCAACGGGATTTTCATCCTCTTGAAGGGTCAAAGGTGATGTATCCCGCCTTTTCCCATTTCATCTAAACTTAGTTTGGCATCAAACTTGTCAAAAAATTCTTGCTCAACCTGTTTTCTTTGTTTCCTCTTTTTCTGAAATTTTTGCCGCTTATTTTGCAACTCGTTTGGTTGGATTTTACTGATTGATGATTCTTTTGAGCGTAGTTTATGAATTTGAGTGTATAAATGTGGTGTATTTCTTGAGTTCGAATCCTTGGAAAGGGATAGGTTTCTCCCTTGCGCTTTCATGAACCCAGCAAAGCTGCAGTAGGAAGAATGAAGAAGATGCATTGCGGGCTTTGCGTGAAATATTTTTAAAAATTTCACTTTAACCCTTAAGTTTTATCCAATGCTACTATGGCCCAGAAATTTGGAAAAATTAATCAATTTTGTCCCTTCAAAATGTTAATTTTCTTTGGTATGCTCTAGTATGATTTTTGGATAGATTATTTATGAATTTTAGGATGAAATTTGAAGTTTAATAATTTTTGATAGATTTATAGTTTTTATTTAAATTTTTAGTAAAGTAATTAAAATTTGGGTAATATTTTTGTTTTGGGGTTTTGATTTATTTTTGTGAATTTTAGCATTTGGCTTTGGTAGATTTCATATTAAGCCCTTAATTTTATTTTATTTTAATTTAGACCATTAATATTTGTAATAATAATAATTTGACCCCTCAAACTTCTTTAATTCTTCCAATTAATTCCCCACTTGTTTTAAATTGCTTGAATATGGGTTGTTTACTTTCATTTAAATATTTTAATTGATTCAATTTCATGTTGATTTCCATCTCTTATGATTATTTGTTAATTAAAAAGGAACCTTAACCATTTTCTTTGTGTTGGAGGGTAAATAAGAGAAAATTCATTTCATTAGGTTACCAATTCAAGGGAGGTACACTTGTGAGAACCCTAAACCTTGCATAATTTCTCAGCCTTTTGGTTTATTCTCATTTCCCCTTTTTAAGTGAAAATTTGTTAACTAATCGTTTTACACAAAGGAAGGTTTGTTGTTATGTATCTTTGTGTGTGAGATACGTATATATGTGTATGCATTAGAAGTACAATTGAGCGTGGCAATCAAACTTGGAAAAGAAAAAAAAATTTTGCAAAAATATGAAGGGCCAAATCCGGCCACAAATCCGGCCAGTTCTTGGCCGGATTGCTGGCCGGATTGTTGTTGGTTTTCGAAAAAAATTTTCATCTGCCACTGCCTCGAATCCGGCCTGGAATCCGGCCGGATTCTGACGTGTCACAGTCGGTCATGAGCTTTGACCGGCTGTTTCCTTCCTTCTTATCCTGTTTTGGGCCAAAAATATCTTCATTTCTTTCCCTTGGCCAGCCGTGAGTTTGAGAGAAAAGAAAGAAAACTTCATTTTCTAGTTTCAATTTTCACTTGAATCTTGATATTTCACCGTTGGATTTTGAAACCACTCCATACAAGTGCTAGCTAAAGGGGATTAAAGGTGATAGTGGAGTTATTTTTGGAGGGGAAGCTTTAAGTTCCTACCTTTCTTAAGTTGCAAGGTGAGTTGCTAAAGAAGTTCTTGTTTTGTTTTAATAATGGTATATTGATGGATTGTGAAGAGTAAAGATGCTATATTGTGGATGATTTCTTGGTTTTAGGTCAAGTTGGACCATTTTCTGATTTATTGGATATTTTTCTGATTTTATATGATAGACATGGATTGGCCATCGATTGATGGATTGGAATGGTGTTAAATGAAGTGGTTGTACGTTAATTGTGATTGTTTGCGGAAAATTTCCGCTTGTGGTGTGAATTTCCGGTTCTAGGGTTTCATTTGGGGCATTTTCTATGGTTGGCTTTTAAGCTCTAATTGGCTTTGATTGAGAGGTATTATGGCCTAATTGAATGTGTTTTATAGTTTGTTACTTGTATATGTGATAATGGTTAATTGTTGTGAGCAAGGGTTTTTGAATTTGTAGGGTGAAAAGGTAACATTTAAAGGGAAATGCCGTCCGTTTATATTCTTGTAATGTGAGTAAGTTCAAGTGGTTTTGGAAATGTATTTTGTGTCAAGTTGAACGTATTGCATTGAAAATGTCATCGGGTCTTTTAATAAGGGTTCGAGGGCTATGTTTCTATTCGAACTCGTATATTTTCGTTTGGCAAATAAGGTGACCGTTTTACCCTTTTAAGACGTGATACCTCTTCCATTTGAAACTTCAAATGTTCCTTACGCCTTTCCAACATATAGAGATAGGAGTTAGGGTTTATTGGCCACAAGTGAATTGCTTTTAAGCGAGGTTTTAAGGGTGGAAGTTAAAGTATTTTGTCCTCCTTTTCACATGATTTTCATCAAGGCATTGGTCTTATAATGCCCACCTGAATATATACTTTTGAGTCATATAAACAATTCCGAAAGAATATTTCCTTAGCCTATCTATTGAAATTTTGATTTGTTTTGGTTAAGTGTTTTCCGTTAGAGATTTTATAACCCTTTTGGTTTGGGTTTGCATTAGGGTTACGAAACTCTAGTTAATTCTGTCCACGGACCCAAATGTCTTCTTTTCACTTTAAATCTAACTTTATATGTTTTACTCGTAATTGGCCGGGTTTCTTCGATTTGATTCGATGGTGTTGCTAGATAAATTGTGATATTCTTTCTCGTTGAATTTTAGGTTCTCGGTGACTGAGGGTAATACCCGGTAGGGTATTTTGGACGTTATTTTGCATAACTAGATGAGTGTTTCTTGTTTGCTATATTTTCTTGACTTCATGACTCGTATTATTGATTGATAACGTGTTAAGTGCTTTCAATGGTTTCCAAAACGAGTTTTCTGGGCAGGTGTGTACTTTATCGCACCCGACCTAAATAAATGTGAAATTTTCAAAGATTGAATGATTGGAACGTTACTTGTGCATGAATGTAAGCCTTTTGGCTGAACTGGGCCCTGCCCTTTGTTACCGATCGACTCGAGCCAGAAGCGGACTCGATCGGGTGATTTGGTGACCTGGGTGAACGTTTGGTATACTCGAGTATTACCTTGTAGGTTGGTGGAGGTTGGTGGAGCCTGGCCAATGTCCAGGAGGGGTTGAATGAAATGAACGAACGAACGAACGAGGGTTTTATTGATAAATGAAAAATGCATTTTCAAATGAATGAAGGAAAGAGGAATGACAGGAGAACGAACGAACGAACAAACGTATCCTTTTATTGTATGTGTCATTATCACTTTATTTTGTAAATGTTTCTTGACTTATTGTTTGATTTATGGCTTGATCATATGTTCGGAACCTCACTGAGCTTTTAGCTCATCCCTTTAGTTTTGTTTTCTTTAACAGGGGAAGGCGAGCATGGGCGAGAGCTCTGTATCGACTGGCTAGGTCTAGTTTTGGTTTTGGTTTTGGTTTTGGTTCTCGCCCTAGTGCTTGGCACGGGCTGGTTGTATGGAGACTTGAGAACTTTTGTATATTTGAAGGTTGTACTCCTTTTGAGATAGTTATGTATATAAGTTTTGTTTTAAGTTTTGGAACCATGTTTCGCTCTTTCTTATGGTTGGATTCCGGATTTGATTGAGGACCGTGGCGAACGACTGAGTCCCGGCGCGAGCTGGGCAGGCAGCCCGCCGAACCCTTTGGTTCGCCTTAGGGGGAGGTGGGGCTGTCACAACACTCTACTCCTTTATTTTGATTTTACTTGATCCTTTGTGCTCCTATGTGATTTTATGTGTGTAATTGCATGTTTTTATTTGAATACTTTTCATTTTATTTCATTTATTTATTTATTCACTTTATTTGTTTTAATTTTGTATATTTATTTTTTAAATTTAATTTTTGATTATTTGAAAGGCGATTAAATGCCAAAATTGTAATAGTTAGGTTATTCTTTTATTTTATTTCATTATTTACCTCTTTAGATTGTAGTTAGGACCTCCAAATTGTAATAGTTAGGTCTTAATTCGCTTTTATTTTTTTATGTGTGTTTGCATGTTTGTGTGATTTTGTGTTTACTCGCTTTCTTAGGATCTTTGCATCTAGATATCATACTTATGTGTTATGTGCTATATGTGATTTATGTGTTTATTTGCTTTTATCGTGTTTTATATGTTTTATTTGATTGTAATAAATGCATGATATCACCACGCTAGTCCAACGCTAGTTGTGTCTCTTTTTTCCGATTTCTCACTATTCCAATGCTAGTGAGAACTTATAGACATGAGTTAGTCCAACGCTAGACCCTTAGGGACCGTCTACGCTTTAGATCATGTTTGTGTGACAAATCACTACATTTCATGCATATTTTCGAGGACCCTTATCACTTTTACATGATATTTCCCTATATATCCCTTATCCCTATGTATAAAACATAACATTTAGATTTGCATCTCATTTAGGAAAATTAGAAATATATTAGATCATTTGCTTGACCGAAAATTAGGAGAATTACCCCTGGAATATGGGATATGGACGAGTATGGTTTCTTAGTCTTAGCACGCTCGTATTTCCTCTATAAAAGGAAAAATTGAGTAACGAATGTTAGTACCCCCGTACCCGTTATGTTGCATCCCTCTCTTTTAGGTCACTTTATTTGTATATTATAATTTTTCCATTCTTTCAAGTCTCATCGTTGTATATTCGTGACCTCTTTAAAGATTCGCTTTTGGGGCATCACAATTAATGTGGTTTGCACCCATCAGGTTTTGAAGAGATATTTCGACCCTCCCGATATCCATAAGGTTTAGGTTTGCATCCAATAGCAACATCCAAATGTGATAAGTTTTATAGGTTAAATTAAGAAAATTTTCGACTAAATCACGCAATTAGCCTTGGTTAGGTTGAAAGGGTGCCTTGGATTTTATCCTTGCCTCCTTTTCTTCAACCGTGACTCCCGAACTCTTTTCTCTTGATTTTCGAAGACTTGGAGTCGTTTAAAAAAGGTTTTTCTCTACTTTTTATTTAAAATTCATTTTGGGTGACTTGGTACACTTTAACTCAATACCAAGTGGCGACTCCTATTTTTTTATTATTATTAAAAACCCTTTTTAAACTATTATTTTGGGCCAAAACTGTCGCATTTTTTAAGTCCCATTTTAGGCCCATTTTCTTTATTTATTTCCTAAAAATCAAAAACTCATTTTCAATCAACATTAATCAAAATTCATTTTATAAACTCGTAAACTTTATTATTTTTTCAAAAAATGGGGCGCGACACATATAATGAATATATATATATATATATATATGAAAGTATCATAAACAAGTCACATTTTGGCTATTTGAATCATTTGATTATGCTTAACAACATTCAATAATAATTTACACATTCATCAAAGTATAGAAATATAGTCAAAATTAGAATATTGCATAAATCCTCATATTCCCACATTTGATCACATACACATGCTTAGACCTTATAAATTTCAAACAATATCATTACAAATTCACCATACAAAAATTGTCAAGAAATTCAAGAAATGCTCAATTGGCAATATTCAAGCTACCAAATTATGTTGAAAAAATATACCTCCAATTGGTAGAGTGATGCATCATGATGTAAATGATGCAAAACCCTAAAAAATTACACCCAAAATTGGCCTTTAAATGATCAAATTTCAGATTTGAATACCCTAGGAAACTTGAGTTCAAACAAAAAATTTAAATGTTTTGGATGAATATGATTGGTCAAAGTTATTCTAAACATATTTGAGGACTTTGTATGGTGATTTAAAGCAAGAAAAATGGTTGACAATTGAATTTTAGATGTGAGGTGTGTGAATATGTTCGGGTATGAGAAGAAAGGAAACAATCAAAATGAGGAAAGCAAATTCAAAAGCCTTTTTAAAGGAAAAACTATAGGATCCACTGGTGGATCCATAGGGTAGGTCCGTGGATCGACCTCATGGATCCACTTCTTTGCTTTTTCAAAAAATGAAACAAGACCATTTTTGGCACAGGTGAGAAACGCGACCTGCTACTTGATGTACCCCACTTTTCTACCCAGAAAACATGAAGAAAAAAAGTTACATGGGCATGAAACAAAACCTAGGTCACATTTATAGGTCCCATAACTAGATTTTCTACAACTTTTGTGCAAAAATATTTTCACTTTTTCAAAAAATACATACTTGACCCCATTTTGCAAAAATGCTTTCTAGATCACATTTTAACCTAGTTTAACATTTTGTGCAAGTTTATAATGACCTAAACATGTATTCTACCCCTTGATAACAAATAAAAAACAACTAAAATGCAAATGAGAGGTTGAGACTTGAGTTCTTTACTCTTCCTTTCCCTCATTGACATCAAAAAGTGACTTTTACTCTACTTCGTTGAAGACTTAGGTTGATTAATCCTTGGTTTTGATCCTAACATAAACAAATGATGATTTGAACTAATATTTTTATATGAGAAATGATTAGGGACAGGTATTTTGGAAAATGGAGAAAGGAGAAAAGCAAATCAAGAAGGATTAAAAAGCAATAGTGCTTGTCGAATGCAAAGATCAAATGCTTAGCACAGTATCAGACGTTCGACAATCAACGGTACATACTAGACACTTTGATCAGAAGATCATTTCTCCTATCAGTTGTTTGACACAAAAGAAGATGGAACTTGAATATACTGTTCTGTCAAACACAAGGCTATCGGACGATGAATCAAGTATTGAACATCCGATGGGCCTAACAACTAGGTTTTTTAGTATTTAATACTTGACCGTTGGAGCTTATTTCTACATCAAATTTTACCACCTATAAATACCCCTAAGTACGAGAAAAAGAGAGACTTTTGCCTATACAAAGTACAACCTTTCAAGAGTGATATTTAGGTAGAAATATTTTGATTGTTGTATAGGTGTGGGGAAAGTTAGGTGAGAACTAAAACGTTGTGAATGTGAGCCTTACTTTGTATTATAGCTCTTGGTTGGTTGGATAGTTGGTAATTAATTGTAGTATATTGAGCATTAACTAAGAGAGTTGTAAAACTCTTTGCCTCAACTAAAGAGTGTTTAGGGTAAGCAAAGAGTGATCGTTCTTATGGACAAGGTAGTTTGTAATACAATCAATTGAAGAGGTTATTAGATTGAAGTTGATTTCAAGTTTGGAAGAAACTTGAAAGTTTTGATTTGGATTTCTATCTCTTTCTTTCCATTTTTGTTGCTTAATTGTGTAATTTTTATTGCTCTACATTTGTTTTATAATTGCGAATTTTCGCAATTAGTTGGAGTGTTGTTCTTGGCTGAAAACCTATTTATTTGCTTGGTTTTTGTGATCAACCTAATTCACCCCCTTTTAAGTTGTCTTGGGGGTCTTACAATTGGTATCAGAGATTGGTCTTCTAGAAATTAAACTCAATTGGCTTAGAAGTAAATATGGTAACCAATATTTTTAGAGGGTGAGTCTATTATTAGACCATCTATGTTTAGTGGCTCACATTTTAGTAGTTGAAAACAAAGAATAGAAAATTTCTTACAATCTATTAACATTGACTTTTTGTATATTGTTGTTGATGGTCCTTATGAAGCTACAATAATTGATGGCATAACAAATTTGAGTAGATTAAAAATTAGGCAACAATTAGATGAAAAGGATAAATTATAAGGCCATGAATGTATTATATAATGTTTTAGATGCTTGTGAATCCAGTAGGATTAAAAGTTGTAAATCAGTTAAAGAAATTTGAGATAAATGATGTGAAATATATGAATGTAGTCAAGATATTAAAGAACAAAAGCTATCTTTACTTGTTGCTGGATATGAATCTTTCAAAATCAAACCTCATGAAAATGTTGATAAGATATATTATAGATTTAGTGATACTATTAAAGATCTTGAATTGCTTGGTAAAGAATATTCTTTGGGTGAAAAAATAGAAAAATCTTGAATGCTTTGCCTAAGAAATGAGAAACAAAGGTTGTAGCCATAGAGGCAGCAAAAAGTTTAAATTCTATGTCTATTGATTCTCTTGTCACTCACTGACCTCTTATGAGTTAAAAATAAAATCAAAAGTGCAAGATGAGAAGAAATTACCGTCAAGAGAGGTATTGCACTAAAGACTTCTCAAGAAGATGAGGATCTACTCCTACTTGATGGTGAAACTATGAAAATTGATGAAGGTGATGTAACTCTTATGACCAAAACCATCAAAAGAAACTTTTCAACAATAAAAGAGAACTTAGAAGAGGTGGACCAAACAACAACAAATTCTCAAATTCCACCAAAGCAAGGGGAGAAAGAAAACAAAACTTCAACAACTTCCAAATCACATGGAATGATTGCAATTCGAATGGTGAAATTGAAGAAGAATATGGAAGGGCTCAAATGACATTTATGATTATGGGCGATGGTGAGGTATTTTCTAACTTTTCCTCTAATAATAAAAATGATGATAGTGATGATGACAATAATGTTGAAGGATTCATGATTAAATTGCATGATAGTTTGAAAGAATTGTATGCTAAAATTAAGGAATTGAGAAACAAAATAAATTCTTTATTGAGTGAAAACTCCAAACCCGTTCAAGAAAATAAGATATTAATAAAAGAAAATGATGATTTCGAGAAAAATGGAGTTGATATTGTATGCAAAAAGGATGATTTGAAAAATAAATTAAATGAGACTATAAAGTTTTATGAAAGATTGAAGAAGAACAAACCTTGTTGAGAAAAAAATGAATGATCTTAGTGATTTTCTTAAAAAAGAGAAATAAGGTGTTTAAAATAGAAAAAAAAATTAGAAACACTTTGGTTAAAAAAAATTTTACTACCCATAAAAAAGATGGATTATACTTTATTAGTTCCTCTCATATGAGAAATATTCTCATTTTTTGTGATTATTGTTGCCAACATGACCATATAAAAAGAGAGCATCATGTGGCATGAAATGTGAATTTGGGAATGAAAGCTATTTAAGTATTGAAAGATACAACTACCCCCATGGACCCAAGTATAAATGGGTATCAAAAGTGAGCTCTGTTGTGTAGATATCCAAGAAAAAATTGATCCAAGTGGAGTTTGAAAGATGATATAAAATGTCACATGGAGTCAAACGAACAAGGAACTTGAAACTTTGAAAAAAGGGTGAAAGAATGAAAGGTGAATATGGAAGATTATAGAGGTAACAACCTTTCTATATCTACAATGAAGTACATTCCCAAAGGTTGAATTACGATATTTACATCAAAGGTTAAGTGTTGCAAATTGGTGATGTTTATAAGTTAAGCTATATCATATATGTTAATTTGCACTTTTCTTTGAATAGAACATCCTTTTATTTTGTGCTAGTTGCTTTGAATAGAACATTCTCCAAATTTTTTCTCAAATATGCTCATGACTTGAGGAGCTATTGTAAGAATAAGAAAAAATTGCTTTGAAAATAATCTCTTACATGATTCCCTTGTGTACTTGTTAATATGCTTTTGATGGGAAATAACTCTTTGAATATGATTCATCTCCTTGTACTTATTTAAGTTACATTGCTATTTTAAAGAAAAGATATTTGGTGAGAATGATGGCCTTGATCTTAGGGGGAGTTTCTTGCAATTCCTTCTCTATGTACAATGTCCCTTTATACTTATTTGTTTTTTATCATGTCAAAAGGGGGAGAAAATTGAATGTTATTTTTTTGAATGATGGCTTGTACTAAGGGAGAGCTTATTTTATCAAAAAAATCATCATTTTGTTTGTCATCATTAAAAAGAGGGAAATTGAAAACTTAGATTGATTAATCCTTGATTTTTATGATAATGCAACAAAATAATGATTTGGACTAATATTTTTACATGAAAATTGATTAGGGACAACTATCTTGCAAAATGAAAAAAGCAGGAGAACAAATCAAGAAGGATTAAAAAACAATATTACCTATTGGACTCAAAGATCAAACACTCAGCATAGTATCAGATGTCCAACAATCAGCGAGTACATACAGGACTCTTTGATCCGATAGTTATCTCTCCTATCAATCGTTTGACACAAAAGAAGATGGAATTCGAATGCAAGGCTATTGGATGATGAATCTGTGACAACCCCACCTTCCCCTAAGGCGAACCAAAGGATTCGGTGGACCGCCTGCCCAACTCTCGCCAGGACTATGGGGTCAAATCATTCATAAACCCTACAAAACGGACCAAAGAACTTTGAGAAAACGAACCGTCGTAAACTGAGTTTGCTAAACGAAACGAGGCAATAGAACTTCAATTAAACGCTCCAACGAAAAATGCAAAGGACTGCGGCCACATCACAATCCGGCCAAATTTTTTTCCTTCCTCGTTCAAGTTTCGCACTCGCTCGATTTCCCCAACGAATACAAGAAAGTTCACCAGAACCATAAAAATGTACCATTTCAACCAAATACACAGAAGAGACATGTTTAAACACTTATATACATACATTGGAAACTTCAACAGTTCAACTAGTTATACAAGCTCGGATATCCCTAATGTATCCAGTACAAATTAGGGTTTACTATTACAGAGGAGCTTAATCAAAAGCATAACTATAACCAACTCAACTTTTTTTTTCTTCAAAAATCATGGTTTTCCACATTTGAACCCTATAAGAAAAACAAAAATAACGGGAAGGGGGTGAGCTAGAAGCTCAATGAGGTACCACAGGTACAAGCAGTCAAGAATCATGGAACTTCACAATCAGATATACACACCAAATAATGAAATGAACAAACACCTCAAATAGAAAGGATACAGGTGGCTCTCAAGAGCCAAATTCCCGTTGCAGTACTTGATCCAAACTCGTTGACTCTCCGTCAACATTTAAAGAAACCACCATGACTGTAGACCCCTCTTTATACCAAATTCCGTCCACCAAACATATCCCTTGTCGAGCTCGAACGCCTCAACAGGAATAGGGATGGTAATACTTGAATATACCAGGAATCTAGAGTCTCCAATACTCAAAGATTTCAAAGAAGCAGGCCCTCATGGCTTGTTAGTTTTCCTCGACCAAGCCCCTTGCTGGCTCGATTCAATTGACTAACCAGGAGGTTGAGCTCAGACTCCACAGGAAGGTCATTGGATGCAAGCCTCCAAACGACATCATAACAGGTACAGGTAACAGGTTCAAATTGATACAGGAACTAGTAAACAAGCAAGACAAAAGAGTGTGATAAAGTACACCCTCGTCTCATACAGAATATACAGAAGTCACAGTTAATCAAGTCACAAAATGGAAAGTACGGATAAACCAGTTACGCAACAAATCAGGGGAGTACTCCCCAGTAAAAGTAAGGATAACTTCAAAAGTTTCCTCCCAAAGTACATCGTTAATCACCGACACTTCCTAAGAACAACCAAGGAAAACAATTATGGTTCCACATCCCAAAACCTAGTGAACGGAATACATAATTAAGGCTCGACTACGAGTCGTATGCCTAATCAAGTGAACCACAAATGCAACGATACAAAATGTGACTTTGGAGTGAAACGGTAACAGTCGGTCCTAAAGACATGAACGACCCTAAAACCCTTCGCTTCTAACAAAAACTATACCTACAAGATTTCCCAACTCCAAACTTAAGGTGGGAAATGAAAGTAAGAACAATTCTAGGAAAACAGGATTTTCCAGTTTTGCGCACCACGATTTGAAAAATCATATTTCAAGATTCTTAAGTCCAAAATTGATAAACTTTATACCGTTGGAAAATAGACACAAATAGTTACAATTTCCCAGAAGACACATTTGTAAGATTCAGTCCACAAGTTAGTCAAATTCGAGCCTCAAGTTGCTGCTTCATCTAGTAAAAGACAGAACACGTATGCAATTTCGGTCAACTTTGAAAAATCACAGATATTCATAGAAATTAAGAAAAATCATGAAATTTGGACTGTACAAATTAATCTGAATCTAGTTTCAAACGCAACAACCAAAACTCAATTTTGACTTTTCTACAACAAGATATAGCAGATTTCCCAAGACTGCTCAAGGGTTCCTGCAGGAAAATTTCAACAGCACCTCCCTTGTTTTTCTTTACTTTTCCATCCAAAACTCAACATCCAATTTCCTCTCAATTCAACCTTAATCACACTCACAGGTCATAGGCCATCTATACACTTATCTAAGGCCACAACCATCCAAATATAACACATGTATAACTCAAACACCAACTACCATAAAGCTCAAAATTGAAACCCTAAGCTGGAATTTAGGCATACAAGCTGGAAATTTCTTTAGGCAAAGTAAACTAACATATAAACACTAGCTATTTCACATGTCAAAACTAGGAAATCATGGCCAACCTTTAAACTTCATATATGGATAGAAAATTCATGATAAAAACTGAAACTTTCCATAACATCACTTCAACTCATGAAATTTTCTCACAAAGTCACCAAAACAACAATCTTAAGCTACTAATTTACACATACGTGAAAGAAAAGGAAGTTTCTTGCCAAGGTACCTTGTAACCTCAAGAAAGATGGTTGCTTAGCACTTTTCCCTCAAAATCACTCCACAAAAGCCTTTAAATCTCCTTAACAAGCAAGTTTTATGGAGTAATTTGCACAAACTTTGGTTGGAACTCAAGATTCAAGCACAAATTGAAGTTGGAGTTGAAGGTTTCTCTCCCTTTCTCTCCCTCAAAATTTCAGCCAGCAAGACCAGAAAATGAAGAGAGTTTTGGTCAAAAATCTGATTTTTTAGGAAAGTTATTAAACCTTGGTCGAAGTCCAATTTCAAATAGTGTCATGACACTTAGCTTCTTCTAGAGTTTTCTCTCATTTCCTTGTCTTCCAACACTAATCTACCTAGCTAATCCCTAATTATCCCTTAACACCTTATACACTAATAACCCTTTATGCAAAACTTCCCCTCATTAAAAAAAAAAAATTTATCTCACTTAACGCACAAGCGGGTCCCACAACCAATATACACTACTAATGTCACATAAACTAACTTATTTTAGAAAATGATTTAAAAGCTTGACTGCCTTATAAACATATCTATAAAATGAATATACTAAAGGACAATATAGAAAATGTATGCAAGGAAATAAAATAATGACTAAAAAATAAGAAAATTTTCGGGTTCTCTCAGAATCAAGGATCGAACATTTAACAGGCCTAATGGCTAGTCTTTTTAGCGTTTATACTTGACCATTGGAGCTATTTCTACACCAAATTTCACCACCTATGAATACTTCCAAACATGACAAGAAGAAAGACTTTTGCCTACACAAAATACAACCTTTTAAGAGAGATATTTGGGTAGAAATAGTTTGATTATTGTATAGGTGTGGGGAAAGTTAAGTTTGTGAGATTTCTCTAGAAGAGAACTAAAACCTTGTGAATGTGAGTCTCACTTGTATAATAGCTCTTGGTTGGTTGGTTAGTTGCCAATCAATTGTACCATAGTAAGGGTTAACTAGGAGGGTTGTAACACATTTTGAGTCAACTGTAGAGTGTTTAGGGTGAGCAAAGAGAGATTCTTATTAGAGAAAATGGCACCAAATGTCACTAAATTGTACCCTTGTACTAGTCTAGATCACTAAACTATATTCTTAGCCGAAAATGTCACTGAACTAACCAAATTGCATGTTTTGTGTCATTCCATGTAATTTGACTGTCAACACAAATGGTATGGACATCATGTGACGTGCAAACTTGGTTTTTGAGGGGCAAAATCATCGATTTAGCTTTTTGGTTGTTGTTTGTCTTTGCCCTCTAAACATTATAAAGATAACAATCAGGCTCTATTCTCCTTTTCCACTCTATGGCCCTTGTGAATTTGTGCCCAAATCTAATATGGGTTTCTCCTTGTTGTCTCCCATACCACCAGCTAGCAAATGGTCGAGATTTGTAATCGTTGTCTTTTGAATTGACATGATCTTTTTGCCTTCAAAGAAAATGAAGAGGATTTTTTCAAGTTTCTCTTTTTCATTTTTATAAACAAGTTTTGAGCATTACATAAAATGAAAAATTTTGTTCAAACTTGTTTCTTGCTTTCTCGAAATTGTAATGAATAAAAAATTAGTCAAATAAAAAAAATCAAATCTCTGCAATTGTTTTCCTTTCTTTTTGTCTCCTACTCACTCCACATGAATAGGGCTTAACTTAAACCTTCTCGAATTTTCTCTTCTACCCTAAACTTCAAATTAGGCATTCGAGTTTCAACAATCTAAATCAAAACTATGGTGATGTAGTAACTTGTGCATAGAGTCTCTCCTAACTATTTGTGGCTAAATCTTCGTTATCGACAATTGGTTTCAGTTCTTTATTCACGAGGAGGGGAGGAGGATTAATTGCTAGGGCTCCATCACAATCTTTGCTATTTGTTATCTTTGTTTTGGGTAAAGCTTTGGAAAATTTCACCAATGATTGGACATCTGTAATTTTTTAAGAAAAGGAAGAGGATATTTTTACAATCACTAAAATTTCATCGATGACTTGAGCTCTCTTCCTCCCCAATCACAAATATATCTAAAATGATAAATCTTTACTTCAGAGTTGAAACCATGCAAATTCAAGACTATTTTGAAGCTATAATTTTTTAGCTATTTGTGGGTTTTGGGGAGAGGGAGAGAGATCTGTGAGTAACGAGGAGAAAAACTTCAAGCAAAAATTTTTTAGATGAGTTTGCCCCAAAAAAAATCCGCCTACAAGTCATGTGATGTTTATTCCATCTGTCTTGACACTCAAATTACACAAAATGACACAAAACATGCAATTTGATTAGTTTAGTGACATTTGCAGCTAAAAAAGTAGTTTAGTGACCTAGACTAGCACAAGTGTATAGTTTGGTGACATTCGACACAATTTGCTCTTCTTCTTATGTACAAGGTGGTTTGAAATACCATCAATTGGAGAGGCTATTGGATTGGAGTTGGCATCAAGTTTGGAAGAAACTTGGAAGTTTTGGTTTCGATTTCTATCTCTTTCTTTTCATTTTTGTTACTTAATTGTGCAATCTTTATAACTCTATATTTGTTTCATAATTGTGAATTTGTGCAATTAGTTAGAGTGTGTTAATTGGGTGAAAACTTGTTTTATTTGCTTGGTTTGTGTAAACTTCATTCATCCTCCTTTTGGGTTGTCTTTGCTCCTTACATTCTTGAACCCTATAAAACATAAATAACAAACATACTTTAAAACATGGAACAAATATGAAAACACACTAAAATGAGATAAGTTAAAACTAAATATTGGGTTGCCTCCTAATAAGCATTTCTTTATAGTCATAAGCTTGACTATTCTTGTGTCCTTGTTAAGGTGGCTTTATTAATGAGTAATCCACCAATTTTGAATGTGATGGATCAACAAATAGTGGCTCCACCTTATGAGCCTTATTTTCAAATTATATGGGAGATGGAATTGGCTCACTAATCTCAAATGCTTCACATATATCAGCTCACAATTGTATCACTTGTGAACTTACCAAAGGAATTTCTGCATGACTTTCTTGGATGATTATGACTTTGAACCTACACATACAACACACTTCTCAAGAGTGGTTAAATATGAATCATTCATGATTTTCTCTTGAGGCAAATGGAATCCATTCCAAAGGCAATATCATGTGAAATAGACATTAGATGCTTCATTATCATTAAAATGCATTCCATTTTCACAAGTGACATTCCAACCATTCACGTTAAGATTGAATTCACTATCCTTGGATGAAATAGCTTCACATATAAAATTCAAAGGCTCTTTTACTTTAACATAAGACAAGGTGAATTCATCCATTACAGCATCAACTATATCGATTTTATCATTATATTGCTCGAAACGGTTAGAAGTCTCATTAGTTAGTTTTTCAATAGCTAACTCTCAAGATGGCTTAGATTCATGTTGGACATATTCAAATTGGTCATCATAAAAATATGAAGAATCACTATAAGCATCTTGATTGTTCCAACCATAGTCATAAGAATTATCCCAGTTAGGGTTGCATTGACCGAAATTAGAATTACAACGTCCAAATTCACCATAATAATCCTCATTTTATGTTTGCATACATTTATAAATACCATACAACATCTATATAAGTCACAAATCACATGATTATAATTAAAAGCATTAACATTCCTTTTTTTTCATGCATAGATGTCAACATGTTCATTTGAGCATTTAATGCACTAAAACCATCCATATTTGTGGGTCTTCTATTTTAGAAGCATTAAAAGTAGTCGAGGTCCAATGTTGAGTTTCCTTCTCTTAAACTTTAATCCTCCTTTGTAACTATCCTTCTTAAAATGTAAAAGTGCCTACAAACAATCGAAATTAAGATTAGTCAAGAAGAGTAGCTTATAAGATACAAACAAAATAAGAAACTAGACAAAAAATAAGACACTAGACATCACGAACACATGAAAAGCAAGTAAAAATATCTAAACTAATAAGGTTGTTCTTAGCACCAATATTAAACCAAATCTTTCCCGCCAACAGTGCCAAAACCGTGATGTGTTTTTCACTTCACACCAAATTTTAAAAACCTAAACACCCCATTTTTTGCAAGTATACAAATCAGTTTTGAGTATAGAGATATTAGGTATCAATTCCATAAGAAAGTAATTATCAGTGGTATTTGAACTCCTCATGCAACAAAAGTAATGAAATGATAACAAAGATGTGCATAGGGTCATAAACTTCCTTACTACTCTTGCAAGTGAAAATTACCAGTTAATTTAGCTTATTATCTTGGCTAAGTTATGTCTAATTTCCTAATGTACGAGATATTGGCTTTTGCTAGTGCACCAACCATACCTATAACTATATCTCACCTATATTTCATGATGAAGAAATTAGTTATAGATTCATTAAATTTTTGAAATTACAAGGTTAAAACTATAAAGGTGTTTTCCAACTTTCATGAGAATACTCTCTTAGATTCAACACTTTCGTGTACTAGTATTAAATCACAACCTTCATTGATGATACAACACCTTTGGATAATGATAATTGGTGATCAGGTAATCATGATTTAAATAGCCAAAATGTTAAATAACTTCCTCAATAAATAACTCAAATAATCATGGAAAACTATAGGATCTATAAGATAGATAAACTACAATAACCTACACTAAGCTAATGAACTAAGAAGAATAACTAAAAGGTACATTTTTTTGGTAGTTCTTACCCTTTCAAAGTTATGAAAATTTGTCTTCAATCTCCCTATTTATAGATGAATTCAAGTTCTAAATGGGTTGATAAAGTTGACATGAAATGCATTTTAAGATTCCCAAAATATGCTTCTACAAGTCTCCATGCTGTTCTTTACAATTGCAGCCAAAATTCTTGCCAGAAATAAGTTGGAAGAGTTGTGGGAAAACTAAGCAAATGGTTGTGCAACATGCACTGCTGAAATAAGGTTATGTGGGATAGGTCGTGTAACACCTCTTGTAACTACTTGTTTGCATTTTGTTTGTCTTTTTCTACTCCAACTAGAAACATAAGATGTAACGGAACATCACTAGTGTAACTAGGTCACATTTCTTGCTTTAACAATTGCTCTTGTTCATTTAATCCTTTCCAATTCATCTTTAAATCACATCATATATATCACTTGAATTCTTCTTCATCCAAATTGATCAATAATCACTAAAACCTATAAATCTAACAAGTTTTGCACATTAAATTGTTCAAAGGCAAGTTTTGGTCATAAAATGGAACTTATGAAAATCGTAGCTTAAAAAAGCAAATTTCATCTATAAAACCCCTAAAAACATTCAAAAACTAAATAAATAAACACACTAAAACATCATCCAAAATAAACACTTATTAGTTACAATAAGGAGCATGCTGGATTCAAACAAGATTGTGGCTACAGAAGTGATTCGAAATTTGGGTTCAACTGCTGAAGTTGGTGAGGCACCTTTAGGATTACATTGGTATGAAGTCCATGTGAACGTTCTTATGGAGAGTAATTAGAAGTTGATAAAGCCATACCATAATTTCAAAAAGATTGGCGATACAATTGGAGTGTCTATTGCTTGGCCAATAAACCTAGTATTCTTTTTATTCTAACTTTATTATTTGTCTAACTTAGTTTTAATATATTTTCCAAGATTAAAAATATTACCATTGGAGTTGCATGTATTTTTAATTAGTATTGCTTGGTTTATGATACTTATAGATGATTCTTGAAGAAAACTAAAAGATTCTTGGGAAAATGGCTGATATAAATAAAGACTTTGTCAATGCATTTTGAGTGAAATTCTTGCCAAAGTACTACTTCCTTTTATGGTCATTGTCTACTATTGCAATTTTCATGATTTCTAGAGAATCACTTTATTCGCATGTAATGCTTTGACATATTTTTAATTTGGGTTGTTTGGATAATATACTTTTGGACTAGTTGGATGATTGTATTGGACCAGTTACTATTAAGACATGATGTACTTTTGGATGATGCACTTGTAGTTTGCCATGTTCTTAATTAGCATGTAATGGTTTGTTTATATTATGATGCTAGGTACTTTGTCATTCTAAAAATTAGAATCTAGAATGTGCAAGATGAAATGTGGTTTCAAGATGAAATGTGCATGGTGAAATATGGCTATAAAACCTGGTGTATATCAAGACTAAAATGTTGTACACTTAAAAGCATCACGACTTCATTTTTTATTGCCCAATACAACTGTTATAATATTCATAGGATTTCATGTTAAGAAGTGTCATAATAACATAATCTACTGTCATTGCAAAATTTCTTAACATTTCATTCTATTTCTATTGGAAATATATCATATATCTTATTGTACATACATTGCAGAAGTGTCAAGACAGTTTCAAAACATGACATTTACAAGTATCACTTTAGATTTATACCTCAACTATGTCCACCAGTTTCTTGTCAATTGAAAGTGTCATAATATCCCTATTAATGATGTTTTCAAGTGCTAGAAGAACTATAAATTTGGACATATAGACCTATCACAATATCTATAGTGGTGTTAGAATGGATGACACTTCTGTTAGAGTGTCATTATAGCAAAACATCGTTACATGGAGTTTCATTGATGCTTTTAACTCGTAAAAGGTATATTTGTAGTAGCGCTTTAATAATTGAGCATATATCTCCCCAATTGGCTTTGGAAACGAGGTGAACACATGAATGGTCAATCTTTTGGGCTATATAAAAGTTTAGGGGCTCAGGTTTGGGTGGTTTCGGTATATTGGGAAGCATTTGGTTGTGGTGATGGATAGAAAATAGGAGGTTGTTGGATCAAATATTGTTAAAAGTAATTTTGATATGAAGGATGCTAGTTATGCAGGTAGAAATATGGGGAAGTTTGATAGGTTGGTCGAAGAAATGGTCAATGGTGTTGGTATTTTTTCCTATGGCTTCTTGTTGTCACGACAATCATTTCTTCTCCTTTCTTTTTCCAAACTTCTTAGAACCACTACTTGTTCCCAAATAATTAGACACAACTTTCTAAGTAGTCACATCAACAACATCACCATTTTTTGGCCCATCTTCTATGAGTTCTCCAATAGTTCTAAGTTGGGCGAAAGGTTTTCCAATTAAAGTAAGCATTTGAGAGTAGCAAACATCATCTTGTGCCTTAATAAAGCATGGTGAGATTTCTAAATCATCCAACAAAGGTTTACCCCCTACTAGTTTCTTCTTGCCACCTTTCTATGAATTCCTTACAACTTTCATTGGATTTATTTCTAATCCTCTCCAAACTACTTTTGCCTGATACTAGTGCTTTCTTGTGCCTAAAGCACCAGAAAATGCTCTAGTAAAATCATTCCATATTTTCTATCTAGACACACCCTCCTCATTAAACCATTTAAGGGCTTCCCCATTCAAACTGCATTGAAATAGGCATATTCAAAAGTGATCATCACTAATAATTTGTCCCAGAATCTCATAATACATTTTTAAATGGCTATAGCGGTTGCCACTCCCATCAAACTTATGAAAATTAGGTACCTTGAAGTTTGATGCAGAACCACATTAAAAAAAGGCACAAATCTTCATATTGCATATTGTCATATTCATCCAGTTCTCCTATCACCTCTTTCATATCCTCCAAACCATGCATCTTTGCTTCTAGATGAGCTTTTTCTTTTTCCATGCTATGACCTACTGTTGAAGCTTGATAACTTGAGTAAATGTGACGGTTATACCCTCACCAATATTCTGGCTTAGGTACCGTAGGTTCTGTATAAGATTGGTGGGCAACTAAAGGGTGAGCTGGCGATACATTGATGTGGTACATTGATGTTAGTAATATATTGAGGTCTACAACTTGTGCCTCTAGAAAGGGGATATGTAGTGTGCTCTAGAAATGGAGGTGGTTGTCGATAATTCCTTTAGGTAGCTGTGTAATATTGCCTAGACACTGGACGTGTTGCTATATATACAGAAGAAGGTGCTGCTATGAATGTAGCATTTGCAACATTTGGATAGTTAAATGGAGGAGGTAACCCAAATACAACAATAGTAGTGTGGTCACAACTAAAGGGAGAGATGCAATTGGATGCCCTTCTCAACACTTGTGATTGATGGTTGTTCTATTTGCTGTTAATCCTTTAGAAACAAATTTCGCTAACCTTGATCCCTATCCTTTTCATTATAAACCAAGTACTTCATAGTTTTCTTCGGTTCTACCCATTTAGAGTGACAGATATCACCCTAGCTTCAGTCTCAAGTTGTTCACCCATTTCAATTATCATAGAATTATTTTCAGATATGTTTCATGACAGAAAGTTTGCCCTAGAGTGGATTAAAATGGGGCTATGAATAGGAAAATAAGCATTCTTAGGCACAATTTTAATTCTTGATGAAAAAGCAGTGTCTTTCTAAAGAATACCATGCCACGACTCTTATTTAAGACTTATGAGTGCAAGAAGGAAAATGTTAGTAGCATAAAAAATAAATAAATAGCAAATAAACACTTTGGTACAACAAAGAGTATGAAAATGTAAAGAGAGCAAGAATAACAGTAAGATCCCTCCTCTCATGTCTAGTGTAGCTTAAATGGATCACAAAACTCTATCTTATGGTTTATTCTAAATGGACGCATGAGGTTGGATTCAATAATGTATCTTAGATTTAATAAGGTTTAAGGTTCCCAAGACTTTAGGCAAGAGCAAAAGGGCATCAATCCCAAGGCCCATGTCACTAGTTTGAGTGATTCCTTAGACACTGCTATGCACACATCATGCCATGGTCACAAATCCAAGTGGATCAATTCTAATCCTAATAGGAAAAAGTGGTGACAACCACTAAAAAGATAAAAAAAAGGGCATAAAGTAACATATGAACGTATGAACTATTCCTTTGATGGAAGGGATTGATACTGTGAGAACCCGAAAATTATTTTAAATTTTTTCCTATTTTTGAAAAATTAATTTATATTTTCTTTTAATTTTACTTTACTTGGTTATTTACATGCCTTAATTTCATGGCGATTTCATTGGTTGACCCAAGACTTTATCATTCCCCTTTTTATATTTCAGTACATGTTAAGTTTTGTAGAGTATTATGGTAGTTTGACCGACTAATGAGATGTATGTGTTATATTTGGTGGACGACAACAAGTGTGGTGCTAGAGGAATTTTGTAATTAGAATTATTAAGAGTGTATTAGAGAAACCCTAGATATTTTGGAGATTAGAAACAAAGGAAAGACAAAAGGGATAAGTTTAAACCCTAAGCCAACACTTGTCAGTCATCCACTCATCCTTTGATCAAGACTTTTCTTGGTCGTTATCTTGAAAAATTGGACAAAATCCTTCACTTTCTTCCTCCCTCTTGGCTGACTTCCTTAAGCAAGAAAAGAGAGAAAATTTCTTCAAGTTTCATGTTGATTCCTAGCAAGATTTTGTGGGAAAATCAACCTCAAATCCTAAATCCATCCATAGAAGGTTGCAAGAAGGAAGGAAGGAGGTTGGTGTGAAGTTATTTTAGGGAAAAGAAAGCTGGAATTTGCTACTCTCCTTAGGGATTAAAGGTACTCTTGGCAAGGAACTACTTTTTCCCTTTAATCTTGCATTTTACTGGATATATTACTTGAATATGGAAGTTTTATGGAAGATTTCATGGGTTGTGAAGTTGGTGAAACTTTCCCAGCTTTGATTAATATTTTCTAACCATGAGATGATTATATCTAGTTTTACTATGGACTTGAGAGTTTTGATATGAAGATTTCTAGCTTTAGTATGAAATTTTAGGTTCAAAATAGGATTTTCTAGCTTTAGTTCTAAATTTCCAACTTTGGTTGAGAATTTCTAGCTTTGAAATATTATTTTCCAGCTTGCTATGAAATTTTGGGCTGTCATGAAGATTTTTCAGCTTGTACTTGTATTTTTGGCTTCACTTGAAGGATTTCTAGCTCTTGGTGTTAAATTCCAGCTTAGGGTTTAAATTTCCAGCTTAGATATATGTTGAATATATGTTAGGTATGTGCCTAATATAGCTAGTTTTGTGGCTGAAATAAAGATCCTTTGTAGCTTATAACTTGTGGACTTGTTTGGGGCTGTTTGGCTATGAAAGTTAGCTTTGAAACTGGAGGAAAATGTAAGGCAAAATAGGGGAAATGCTGTCCGTATCTTTTCTTGTAGTGTAAGTGAGTGAAAGTGAAAGTGGAAATGTGATTTTTGGATGATTTGGACTTAGTTTGCTTAGGGATGCTTGAGTCCACGCTAGTGGTGGTATATGAGCTGAAATTTTGCCAAATTTTGCATGGTGAACGTGATGACCATTTTAGACATGATGTTTAGTTGTGTATATCAAGTTTTTAAACTTAAAATATTTTACTCGTTTTCTTCCCAAAAACAAAAAGGAGCGAGCATGTATCTTGCATAGGGTTACTAAGCCATGAGCTCTATTTATATAAGTTCTATTTACATGATTTTCCTTTGATATTAACAAGCGAGGGTTGAGGTGTGAATCTAGGGCATTTTTGTTTTCCTTTTGCATATGATTTCACTCAAAGCACTTGTTACAAACTATTTCTTTACATGTGTGTTAGTTTTGAGCCAAGACAAGAGGTTTAAATGAAAGGAAATGGATTTTTTGAAATCATTTTCTAGTTGGACAATTTACAATTTTGTGCTTTGAAAGTCTTGTTCTAATTTTCTCAAACGTTTGATTATAATTGATGCTGTTGTTCTCCAAATGACTTTTGAAACATAGATTTAGTATGCACATGAGGTTTTCCCCTTGATTTGAACAAGAAAATATTATATTTTTTATAAGTTATATGGGTATAAAACTTGTAAATTGATGCATTTTCTAAAAGAAGTTTTGAAATTTCAATTTCTTCATGTAATTTGGCTTTGTTTTGCAAGTCTTTTAATATAGTATATGATCATAGGACTCGAGAGAGTTCAAGAAGACGAACTATGGTTGAAGTGAAAGGTTGTAATTGATTGGTGAGTGTTCCTTGGATGTTTGCGCTTCCAATGACTGTGAAATGTTGTGAATGTGTAGTTGAATGTTAAACGCTTTTCAATGATTGTTAAATGGATTTTTGATAGGCGAGTGTGTGTGAGGCCCCGAAATTTTACTTGTCTTTATAGCTCTTACTTGAACTTACTTGCGTTAAATTTTTGGTTGTTTTAATGGTTGAATTTGAGCCAAGGGAGTGAAATTTTGTTAAGAAAAGTTTCATTTTCTCAAGTTGTTAGAAAATCTAGAAATTTTCGCAAGAGGCCCTGCTCAGCTTTGGGAAATTGGCTATAACTTCGTATAGAAAAGTCAGAATTCAGTTCCGTTTGTTGCGTTTGAAAATAGACTTATAGGGCTTCCTATGCTATAAAATTCAAAATTTGATTTAATTTCTATAAATACCAGAAAATGGGCAAATTTGACTGAAAATTCTGCCATGCGCAAGTAAAAACTAGAATGTTGTAGTAGCTTACGACTCAGTTTGGACCAACTTATGAACTGAATTTGTGACAACCCCACCTCCCCCTAAGACTAACCAAAGGGTTCGGCGAACCGCCTGCCCAACTCTCGTCGGGACTCACTACAATCCTTAAATAAAAAAATAGATCGATTCCAATGACTACATCTAAATATGCCAAAATAATAACACGACTATAATATTTCATTGCACGAGTACATCCAAGGATACAAATCTCAAGTCAACTACATCGATTTCCAAATCTTAAAATTCTCCAAAGGTCAGCTACAAAATACCAAACTATATAAAAGACTAGCCTTCACTAGTATCTTTCAATAACTTCCTTCACGTCACTCTCCTGTTAAGGAATAACAAATGGAATGGGGTGTGCCAAAACTCAGTGAGGCCAAGAAAAGCAGGCAAAGAAATAAGTACAACTAACATTAAAGTTTATACAAGAAGACAGCCATGATATTCATATAACTCACAAAGGAAAACAAAACACGAACGGTGCGGCAATACTACTCGAGTATGCCAAGCAAGCGCTTAAAAGATCAAGCTATAATGTTTCCCATGATTCACCAAACTTCTCGACCAAGCCCTTGCTGGCTCGAGTTACACGGTTGGCCAATGGATTGGGGTGCCCCTCCAGAAGTATAAGTGGTCGATGAGACATTGCTCCAATCGATTTAGAATTGTTTATAGTTCTGAGTCGATATGAGAGGTACCTCCTACCCGAATTGGTATAGTACATACTATCGTTTAGAGAACTAGGTCGATGAGACATCGCTCCAATCGACTTAAAATTGTTTATGGTTCTGAGTCGACATGAGAGGTACCTCCCACCCGAATTGGTGTGGTACATGCTATTGTTTCGAAAACCAATTATAGCACTGAGACGGTATGAGAGGTACTTCCCACTCGAATTGGTGTGGTACATACATCCACTCAGAGCTCACGAGTTAAACATATTCACGTACAATTACCAATCATATATATTCATGTAATAAATATCACGTAATTAAAAGAAAGAGAGGGCGAGGGCGATAAAGTACACCCTCGCCTCGACAAGTTTGCGTATCATGTATAACACTTGTACAATTAACATTTCAATCACATACAATCATATACAACCGTAGTTACCTAGGTGCTCAACCAAGGTTAAAAGAAAGACATTTTCTCACTACTCACTCTCAAGGTCACAAGTTCGAGCTAAATTAAAGAAGCTTTTCTAGCTAAATTGTAAAAATAATGCTCAAGAGAGCTTGAAGGTGGCTTTTGATTCAAGTCGTGGTAAGTAATCTTATATCCAAGAGAAAGTACCATTTTCACTTTCAGCACGAAAATCAAGGAAAAAGGGTAAATGGTTTTCATTTCTCAAACTTTAAGTCTCATGTCTAAACCTTAAAAAGCAAAGAGCATGCACATTATCCAAATTAATGGAGTTAAAACTTGTTTAAAACTCTACTCATTTTCATAGAAAAATATTAAAGTTAAGGTTTCAAGGTTCAAGTATGAAACTAGTGAAATTCACCAAGAATTACTCTAGTCAAATAGCTCCCTTTTTTTTTTTGGTTTCCAACTCATGGAAATTGAGGCCATAAGAATAGGGTTGAAGTCTATAATTCCAGAATGAAAAGAAGTGTTATAAACAAGGGAAGCTATAGAGTCAAGAAGGATCACAAAAAAGAGATTAATCCCTTAGAAACTAAGATTCGAAATGGAGTTTAAATTTCAAAGAGATCTCATATTAAACCGTGAAACTACACTTAAAATAGTCCAACAATTGCAAAGGAGGGTGAAAAATTCTTAAAAGAGCAATTTGGTTGAAAACCAAAAATTTCTAGTTTAGAGTGACACTATTTGGAAAAATCATATCTCGAGTTTCTTAAGTCCAAAAATTGAAAACTTATACCGTTGGAAATTAGACTCAAAGCACTAAAACTTTCCAGAAGACACTTTTCTCAGACTCCAATTTGACGTCATTCAAATTTTAGCTCAAAATCACTGTTCTAGACAGGACAGAGCAAAACAGGCTTGTAAATTCAGTAAAGTTTGGAAATTCGGCAAAATTCGTAAAAATAGAATCAGCCTTTTGAAATTTGTAACACAATAAGAGTTCCAAACAAAGTTCCAAACACAACAAACGGAAATAAATTTGGAGTTTTGAGCATCAAGATATAATAGTTCAAAGTCGGCTAATTTTCACTACTTGAACAGTGAATTTCCATATTTGAAGAGCCATCTTTAGGGCGTTATTTGGGTATCGAAATGGTATTGAAATCACACCAAATTTCGTACTCTTAAACTTTCATATGTTCACTACCTCTTTATCAAATTTTACACAAAAAATCATGTGGGAAGACAGTTAACAAAAAGACTAAAGTTCGTGAAATTTTCAAAGTAAATCTGCCAACCCACTCTTTCTTTCTTTCCAAAGGTTTTTGTCCAATGAAATCAATCCCAATTTACTCCATTTTTGAAATCAAGGTTCCAGAAACATTTAATAAGCATTTGATGGTTAAATAACACTAAAATTTTTGAAATATAACTTCCCAAAATAGGTTTGACCACTCGATCAGCAAGAAAGGAAAAAGCTTCCAGTTTCCAGTTTTGTCGCGTTTTCGAAATCAAGTCATATCTAACTCTATACAAACTCAAATTGAGAATCGTTGATAGTGTTGAAAACTAGGTTCAAAATGCTACAATTTATCAGAGACATCATTTTGAAAATCTTTCTACAAGTGGGACAAAATCAAGCCACAAGATGCAGCTTCCAGTTTCATTCGTATAAACAGTCAAAACAGAACAGCCAACTTTGCCGACTCACTGCAGTTCACTCAAAATGAACCAGCAAGAGATTTTTATACCATTGGAAAGCTACGAATGTCTAGTTTTGAATGTCACAAATCGCACTCAATTTTGACTTTTGTACAGAGAGTTACGTTCGAACAAAGAACACTGTCCGAGAACCCCTGCTATACATTTTTCCAGATTTGAATCTTAACAAAGCTCAAGTTTTGTGTAACCAAATGAAACGATTTTTGAAAAGAAATTTGTACACACAATATGCAACATATATCCATCAATTTCACAGCCATCCAAGCATCAAAATTTTGAAATAAAAACTACACAACATGGACAGAATTTTCGGTCAGCTCAACCTCCAAAATTTTCCAACTTTCTCTCCATTTTCTAACCGTAATCCTTTCATTCATCACACAAACAACATTAACCAAGAAACACATCCTCAAGGCAGCTACCTACAAGCCTCCTCAAGACCGCTAGCCTAGAGATTAAAGCAAGATAAATGGTTTTCTCAAGTCCTCTAACCTATTTTCTTGCTTAGGGTTGTAAACCCATGAAGATTAACCTTCAATCTTGATGAAATTGGAAAGATTAAAGGTGATGAAAGGTACCTCTTCAAATCCTAGATGAAACCAGAATTTTTCACCCGAAAACTCTCCAAGAAAGTCCACAAGATGCTTTTGCTCCAAGATAAAACTAATCTCTGAAGTGTTTGGAAGTTGGATGAAGAATTGCAAGTGAAATGGAAGCTAGAAGATGAGGTTTCTCTCTTCCCTTTTCTTCTCTTGTTGTTGGCCGAAAATGGAGAGGAGAAAGAGAGAGTTTTGTGGTTTAGCTTGTGTTGGAAGATTGGAGATAAAGTAGCCACTAAGTTTTGCAAGAAAGTCAACACTTCATAGTGTCTCGAATTGGGTTTCGTACTACCACTTTCTCTCTTGTTTGGTACACTTATGCACTAATCCTTCAAGGTACTTCCTCTAACATTGTTATTACTCATACTTACGATTCTAGTATTAATTCCTCAAATCTCCAATAAGTTTGTACCGGCACGACTTTTGGGAAATTATCGACGTGCATGCAGTAAATGCTTAATTTGAACTCACTCACCTCTAATCCCTCAATTAACTTTTCTTAGTCTATTATTGATCATCCTTAATTCTCCAAAATTATTGCACTCTCGGATCGAATATTGCCTCGAAAAATGTGCATTTACTATTTCTGGCTAAACGAGCTGCAGAAAAATTAAATTTGCGAACGGAACGTTTCAGAAATATAAATGAGACATTTTTACATACAAATGGATTTAAAATGAATGAAATAAATTATTTGGAGTAAACAGGTGAATAAATAATTAAATGAGCAGGTAAAATGAAATAAAAGTAAGTAAAATAAAAATTCGGGTCCTCACAGAATTTCCTTGAGATGTCTTCTAAAGATTATTAGTGTTTCAAGTCTAGTTTTTAACAGGCTAAGTTGTATGAATTTTTGACATTTATAACTCAAGTTATGATTTTTCTAAAGGAATGGTGTAAGTTAGAGTTTTTTGTGCATTACAAATTGTGAGGAAATGAGGGAGTTATGTGCAAAGGGGTTTTGTTAAAAAAAAAAGGTATTAGGAGATATTTGAGGAAAAGAAAGATATTTTGGTGGAAATACTTGTGATTTTGCCATTTGTTAAACATCTATAGAAGGCCTTGACCAAGGTCAAACTTTTTCAAACCAACCAAGTGTTATTTCACTAGAATCTTCCTCTGGCTTCTTTGGGCCTCCTCTTGGATGAAAATTAGAAAGAAAAGAGTGAGTAAAACACAACTTCCAGTCTTGAGTTTCTTGTCCAACTTAGTGAGGAAGAAAAAACAAGAGAGGAAAACATCTTGCACTCCACAAATCTTTGAATCAAGTTTGGAGGGAAGTTCTTGGAGGGAGAAACTTGTGATCATTTCTTGGTTAGTCACCATTTTTTTTGGGAGAAAAGAGGTAAACTTGCTAGAAAACCTATCCTTTGTTTCTTATATTTCATATATGGTGCATTTTGATAGGTCATAATTTGTTGCTAAATTAATAATTATTTTTTCCTTGATTTTAGCCAAATATTATTTTAATTGATAGATTCTATTTATATTTGGTTAATGATGCCAATTGTAGGAAAAGGGGCAAAGCGTGATTAAAAGTGATAATTTTTCAGTTAATTTGATGGTGATACGTTCGGGACCTACATTCAAGGCCAGAAAGTTGGGATTGATATTGGGTAGTCTCCCAATCCAAGTCAACTTCCTAATTTGTTAGCTGCCAGGACTCTCCTTATTTCGGGGATCATTCTCAAAGAAAAGAAAAGCTGGAGGAAATTGATTTGTAATAGGAATCTTTTTAGGAGTTGGATTGGAATTAGATTACCAAACAATTAGGAGAAAAAATAGGGATTATGATTTGGGAGATTAGCTCTCTTTTGAGAGGCTAGAGCCGAAAGAGGAATTGCTTTTGATTTCCTTTGCACGGATTTGAGGGAGAAAAAGCCGGATCCCGCGGGATGAAGACTGGAGCCAGCAACAAATTCGGGTGATCTTCTTTTCACGGGAGACAAAAAAAAGAGCAAAAATTGTTTTGCTTTGGGTGGTTGGCCGATTTGGCCAGGAACAATTTTGTAAGCTTCAGATAGCTTTTTCGCATGGCATGTTCTCCATTAATGGAGAACTAATCATCTATTTTTAGTCAAGGGGACAACTGAAGACTTGGTTCAACAATAACTGTGAGATCTAAATTATTTTAACTGTTTCCTTCATTCATTGGTATTTGTGTGTTTTCTGCTTTTAATTGTTGTTATAGCCATCGTGTATGATTGAGTAGATGCGCAATATTTAATTATTCACGTAGGCTATTTGGTAATTGGGAGTAGTTGAATCCGTAATTGTTCGATTATTTTCGTCCTAGTAGCAACTGGCGTAATTGGGTTTATGTCAGGAAAACATACAATCTAATTTAAACAAACCCTCGTAGCGTGTTTGTTAGTTAGGATTGGGCCTTTCTAAATCTTAATGCAAACCAGAAATTAAATCCTACGGTCGTACGTAGGGTTGTTTCTGGGTTAGAGAAATAGTTAACGGTCGTACCTTAACTATCAAGAAATTAAGGAAAGGTTGGTTGTTTATCGCGTGCATGACAACTATAACTAATCTATTAGTAAATATTGGAATTATCTATGAGTCGATGATCAGTGCATGAACCATTTCTGAAGTGTACCCTTGGCTAGAGCTCTCCTAATTATTTCTTTTAATTAATTACTTTTCTGCAGTTAAATTATTTAGTTAGCATTTAATTCTGAAGACCCCCGTTTGACTTAACTCGAAAGGAAACAAATTTCTCCCCAGTCCCTGTGGATTCGACCCTACTCACCGCTATATACAAAATCTGTATTTCTCTTGAGTAGGTAATTATTATTGCACAGGCTCGACAACCTATCACATTTAGAGTTTAAAGGAAGGAGTTTATGGAGGGTTTCCTTTAATTTTCGAGTTGATAGTTAAATTTCTAGCTTGTGTTGCTAATTTCCAGCTTTGTATTATATTTTCAGCCATGATATATTGATTGTAGCTAGCTTTGTGGCTAAAATAAGTACTCTATATATCCTATACCTTGTGAACTTGATTTAGGGCTGTCTTGTGGTGAAAATGAAGCCTTGAAAATGGTTGGAAATTAGGGAAACTAAGGGGAAGTGCTACTGAAAATTTTCCGTAGGAGGCCCTAAGCAGTCTTGGGAAAATTGTCATATCTTGGTGTAGAAAAATCCAAATTTAGTTCTGTTTATTGTGTTTAAAACTAGATTCAGAGTACTTTCTACCATGAAAATTAAAGAATTTTCCTCAATTCCTAAAAATATCTGTGATTTTCCAAATTTGACTGAATTTCTATACCTATTCTGTTTGTCTATTGGAAAAAGCAGCAACTTGATGATGGAATTTGACTGATTTGTGGACAGAATCTTGCAAAGGTATCTTCTGAGAAATTGTAACCCTTTGAATCTATTTCCAATGGTATAAAGTTTATAAATTTTGGACTTAAGAAGCTTGAGATATGATTTTTCAAATAGTGTCGCACAAAACTGGAAAAATTATGTTTTCCTAAAACTGTTCTTACTTTCATTTCCAACTTCTAGTTGGAGTTGTTGAACCATTTTGAACTTGATTTTCTTTTGAATAATGTGACTTGGCGTAGTGGATCTTATGGCATTTTATATATGTGATTTTAGGACATGAAAGTGAGGTCGAAAGTGCACACGAAGCGAATAATTGAACTTGTACCGTGGTGAGTGTTCCTTGCATGTGTATGCTTTAAATGACTATGTGAAATGTTGTGAATGTTGTTGGAATGTTAAATGCTTTCCAAGGATTGCTAAATGGATTTTTGATGGGCGAGTGTGTACTTCATCGCACTCGACCCAAGCAAAAGTGAAGTTTCAATGATTGAATGTTACTTGTGCATGAATGTAAGCATTTTGGCTGAACTGGCCCTTGCCATTCATTGCCAGTCGACTCGAGCCAGAAGCGGACTCAATCAGGCGGCTGGTGACCCTGAGACAGTGTTCTGGTATACTCGAGTATTACCACGAAGTCTGGTGGAGAACTGGCCAGTGGATTCAATGCAAAGATATCAATGAATGAATGACAAGAACACTGAAGGAGTTTTCACTTGCAAACGTTTTCTAATGTTGGAGGATAAGGAAAATGGTTGGCAAATGAATGGCTCCAAGTGAGCACGTATCCTTCCAATGATTGAATGTTTATTTCTTGAATGATTGGATATTATTGTGCAAAGTGTTCAAACTGTTAAATGCCATATTTCCATGGTCTCTTTACCTGATTACTTGTTTAGGAATCTCACTGGGCTTTTAACTCATTCCTTTAGTTTTTGTTTTCCTTACAGGAATGGAGGTCTGAAGCAATTAAATGTGAACTAGACTGTATAACCCTCTTTTACTTATACTTTTGGTTGATAGGATATATTTTGACATTTGATGTTATATCATATGTTTGGCTTTTGGGTTGTAAATAAGTTTACATTTTGGTTGAATTGTAGAACTTAAATGTTATTTTGGAGGCTTGAATGATTAATCTTGAGAGTTGATTGAGTGAGTGAGTGAGTCCTGACGAGAGTTGGGCAGGCGGTCCCCCAAACCCTTGAGTACGCCCTAGGGAGAAGGTGGGGTCGTCACAGTGTGTACTTTATCGCACTCGACCTAAGTGAATATGAATTTTCAATGATCAAATAATTGAATGTTACTTGTGGATGAATGTAACTCTTTGGCTGAACTAGGGTTTTGCCCTTCATTGCTAGTCGACTCGAGCCAGAAGTGGACTCGGTCAGGTAGCTAGTGACCCTGGGACGTGTTAGGTATACTCGAGTATAACCATGAAATGGGGTGGAGTACTGGCCAGTGAATGCAATGTAATGATTGAAATGAATGACTGAATGAAATGAACATTGAAGGAGTTTTCACTTTTAAATGTTTTCAAATGTCGGAGGAATAAGGGAAATGGACAGTGACTGAGTGGCTCCAAGTGAGCACATATCCTTCCAATATTTGAATGTTTGTTTCTTGAATAACTGCTTATTACTGTGCAAAGTGTGTGAAGTGTTAAATATAATATTTTGGTGCTTTACCTACTTGACTGCTTGTTTGGTAACCTCATTAGACTTTTAGTTCATTCCTTTAGTTTTGTTTTCCTTACAGGAGTGTAGGTTGGAGCAAATAAGCATGAAATAGTGTGTATAATTTTCATGTACTTGTACTTTTGTAGATGAAATGTATTTGGGATCTTTGTTAATGAAATCCTATGTTTCACTTTTGGGTTGTAAATTAAGTTGGAATTCTTGGATAAATGGAACTTTTATATTAATTTAGAGGTGTGAAAAACTATTTTAAGAATGTAAGTGAGTGAGTCCTGGCGAGAGTTGGGCAGGCGGTCTGCCAAACCCTTGAGTATGCCCTAGGGGGAGGTGGGGTCATCACAGATACCATTAAGCATACATAAGGACTCTTAACGTAAATTTTTCTCCAATTCCAAACGTAAAGCACGATACAAGCAAATCATATAAAGAAAATAAACTATGCATCACATACACAGAAAACAAGAGACAAAGGTGCGTAAAATGTCAAAATGTCCTGAAGAATAAAAATGCAACCAAAACTTAAAAATGTAATATGCAGAAGGGTTATAAAAGGAAAAAGTGATTAAACTCATTAATTGGACTCACTAAAGATCTCCAATGGAGTCTTCAAGTTGTCGTACCCCATTTTTTGTCTGTCGCGCCCCATTTTTGAAATAAAAACGAAGGTGTTAGAAAAATAAGAGAAAATAAAGAAAAAGGGTCTAAAATGAAACATAGAAAGTGCGATGGTTTGAACCCAAAATTTAGTCTAGAAAGGGTTTTTAGAAAAAAGTAGAATCGCCACTTGGTATCGAATTTAGGGTACCAATGGTTTGTTTGGATTGTAAGTTATTTGAGATATTTTTACTGTAACACTTTTTGTGATGTGATGTATGTGAGATAAAAAGGTAATTGGAAAGATAAAAAGGTGTATTGGAAATTGTGATGATGATGTAAACAAATATATTTGGGGAAATAATCAGCTATCCAAACAAACCCTAAGTCACCCAAAAAATGTTTTAAAAAATAAAAACAAATAAAAACCCTTTTAGACAACTCCAGATCTTTGAAAATAAGAGAAAAGAGTTCGGGAGTCACGGTTGAAGAAAGAGAAGGTAAAGTTTGATCGACTCAAATCTAAGGCACTCTTTCAACCTAATCAAAGCTAGTTGCAAGGTTTAGTGAAAAAAGTTTCCTAATTTTAACCTATAGAATTTATCACACTTGAATGCTTCCCTATGGATGCAAACCTAGATCTAGAGGGTATTGAGACGGACGAAATGTCTATTCAAAATTTAATTAGTACAAATCACATTAATTATAAAGTCCAAGAATGATCTCTTGAAAAGGTCACGAATATACGAAAGATGAGACTAAAAAAATGAAAATGATGACAAATTGATAAATATACATGACCTAGAAGAGGGAAATGCAACGTAACGGGTATGCAAGACTAAGATTCGTGACACAATTTTCCTTTTTATAGAGAGGCAATAGCGTGCTAAGGCTAAACAGCCATATTCACCCATTTCCCATATTCAAATGGTGACTCTTCTAATCTAGCCAAGTAAATGAACTAGTTTACTTCTAATTTTCTAACATGAGATGCAATTCTAAAGGATATGATCCAAACATTTAAAGGGTAAGAAAAATATCATGCAAATGGAAATAACCTAAAATGAAAAAAATGCATGAAATGCAATCAATGTCACACAAAGTATGAATCTAGCGTATCGATAGTCTAAAGGATCTAATATTGGACTAACTCATTTCTATAATTTCTCACTAGCATTGGACTAATGAGAAATCAGAGAAAGAAGTCACAACTAATGTTGGACTAGTGTGGTGATGTCTTGCACCTATTATAAATAAATAAAGTATATAGAACATAATTAACACATAAGGTATATAGAGCACATAACACATTGGCATAATATCTAGATATAAAATCCTAAAAAAAGCAAGTAAACAAGCAAGCACATAAACACACAAGCATGCAAGCAAACTAAGACCTAACTATTACATTAAGAGCCCTAACTATAATTTAAAAGGGAAATTTTGAAAATAATAAACCTATCTGTTACATTTATCTAACTAATAATATTTTTTACTAAAAAATAAAATCTCTCTATTGCTTCACCTACACATTTCTTGGGTAAGAAAATATAACTAATCTATTACAATTTGGCATTTAAATGCCTTCCAAACAAACATCAAAATTAAATAAAATAAATGAAAGCTTAAAATGAATAAAATGAGTGAATAAAAGAAAAAAACACAGAAAACATACAATCACACATAAAAACATATAAAAGCACATAAAAAGAGTTTAAAGAATAATAGAGGGTACCTCCGTTGAAGAAGTGGCTAAATGACAAGGATGGAAAGTAGTCACTTTTTTCAAAAAAATCAACAAACGGGGTCAAGGCACCAATTGAATTAACAATTAAAGAATAAGAACAAAAAACTTAATCTAATAATTTAACATTCCAAACAAGGCACAAGGAATCAAGAGAAATTTCAAAAGAAAAAATAAAATAGAAAAAAAAAGGGGACTAAAATCCAAAAATTAAAAAGTTTTTAAGGTTAAATTATAATTCTCAAAAAGATTATGGATCAAAATTAAATAAGAATGAAGTTCAGGGACCAAAATACAATTTAATTAAGGATCTAAATGAAAGAAATTTAAAATTTTAGGGCCAGAATAAAATTACTCAAAAGATCAAGAGCCAAAATGCAAAATTCGTTTCTAATTATATAAGAACCATGTTGGGCCAAAAGAAAAAATGCAGGCCTTCTTGATTAAAACAAAATAAGCTCAAATGAAATTTAAACGAACCCAAATAAGAAACCCATCTAAACTAAATGTCAAAACCCAAACTTAAACCCAACGAAATAATAAGACCCAACCCAAACAAAATAAAATAAGAAAGCCTACCTTCTTTTTTTCTTTTTCTCTCTTTTTTCCTTTCTCTTTTTTCTTTCTTTTCTTTTCTTTCTTCTTTTTCCCTTTCTTCTTCTTTTTCTTTCTCCAGTTAGATAAAGCTTCCTCACCGGCAACCATGTTAGCAGCCACCGCCATCAGACCGTCGCCGACTGCCCATCATCGGTCGCCGACGACATTTCCGGTCACAAAAATTGACCAAAATACAGCTCCCCTCTCAATTTTTCACGTAGAATTTATTTCTGAGTTTAATTTTTTTACAAAAAAAAAATGAACTAAAAGTGGAAAAATTGCCAAAAAAAATAGTCCAATTTTTATTTTTACTCCCTTTGTTTTTCAAAAACTAGTTTTTCAAATATTATAAATTTTTAAAAAGTAGTCTAAATTTTTTTGTAATGTTTAAAAAAATCCCAAAATATATTTTAAAAACTCTACTGCTCTTAAATATTTCAAAATATTTTCTAAAAATATCCTAAAATATACTCTAAAAACTCTGCTACAGTAAAATTTTTCAAAAACACCCCTAAAAACAGCTAATCTTCACCAAAAATAATAAAATTTATACCAAAACTGTGACGCCCCACATCTCCCTAAGGCGGACCAAAGGGTATCCGCGGACGCCTGCCCAGCTCACGCCAGGACTCAAGCAATTCCATTCAATTTCAAACCGAACTAAACACTTCGAAGAGAGCAACATAAAAACAATAATGCGGAAGCGTTCAAGCTTAATAAGTCACTTAATGTATAACCAGTACATCGGGTAATCATAAAACGACTTAAATTCAAAGTACACATCAGGGCCCAAACCTTTCAAGTTTTCAATTTCCAAAAGTACAACCCAAACCAGGGCCTAGTCAAAATATATATCAGGAGTCTTAACAAAATTACAACGGATGGTTTCTCCATATTTCTCCAAGAGTCGGTCCTGTTAAGGAAAACAAAACTATAGGGTGAGCTAAACGCTCGTGAGGCCAAGAACACACATGCAAGCACTTAGTCAAATAACAATCCCAAATTTAATAAATAAAGCCATGTCTTTTTCAATACTCAATCAATCAAACATGAAAGGTAATCAGAAACAATTCAAGGATATAGTAGCTCTCAGGAGCTAAGTTCCACTCGATCTGCCGTTGTCATTCGTATACCTTCCCGCATTGACCCTCCTGTCAACCGGGTCGGTATTTCCATTTCCGTAGATCACCACTTACTTCCCTCCGTCCACCGTACACCCCAAGGGCCCACAAGTCTATTATTGGGCGATACTCTACGAGTATGCCAAGCAAGACCTCTTATTAGGTCGAGCTTATGTGTATCTCATGGCTCGCCCCAGTCCCCGACCAAGCCCATTACCGGCTCGAGTCTAAGGTTGGCCTATGAGTTTGGGCGTCCCCCATTCATTTGAAGGTCGAGGAGGTTCACTCCAACGACACAAGCATTCATGACATAACATTGCATTTCATTCATTCATTCAATACATTCCATTCATTCATTTGAAATTAGAACGAGTGCGATAAAGTACGCACCCGCCCTTATCTTTAAAACTTTCAACAAATACCACAATTAAACAAGTATCAAAATTCACACACTTGACACTCACCGAGCAATTCAATAAGAATTATTTTCTGGGAGTTCAAGTTTCCGCGGTGAGATCCTCTTGAAGGTCTCCTTGCGCGCCTGGCAATAATAGTGGATAATCACACAATTAACCCACTTATCAAGAAAGATTGTACACTAGTACAATCTAAGAATTATTTTGCAAAAAGGAACCTCAATTTCACGTAAATCGAGGCTCAACTTGCCTTTTATTAGGTACAATATTATTTGAGTTTTTATCTTGAAAATCGTAAGCAAAACGTTTAAGAATATCAAAAGAACAAAGAGTTTTTTGAAAAACTCTATTTCTTTGGAATTGGAAAATTTTTCAGTTTTATGATGAATCTTTGAAAAATCATAACTCGCTCGGTATAAGTCGAGAATTGGAAAACTTTATACCGTTGGAAACCTCTTAGAGAGTACTATAAGTTCCTAGAAGACACTTTTCCATGAATCGAAGTGAAAAGTGGTCAAAAATGAGCTTGAAAACGCAGGGTTGGTTTTCATGGCAGAATTAAGTTGGATTTCGGCCAACTTTGGAAATTCGGCACGATTCACACGTTGCAAACCGGCCTCTGAAATTTGCAGCCCAATTAGTGTTGCAAGTGAGGTTTATAACAAAACAAGTGGATCAAGAATCGGAGTTTCGGGTACCGAGATACGGTAGCCCGAAGTTGAGCAAATTCAAGACTGGATGAGAATTTTCCAGATTTGAACCTCCAACATGAGGAATTTAATTGGGTATCGAAACGAACTTGGATTGGTACCAAAATTGGCAGTATTTCAATACTATATGGAAAGTATCTCTCTATCGAATTTCGAGGAAAAATACCTTCGGCAAGGTAGTTAATTAGCCCACCAAAGTTCAAGAAAAATCCTAAGGCAATCTGCCTTTGACTTGCATTTCCCAATTTCCAATCGTCTAACCAAGAAAGTTATCCAACCATGGTTCATTTGTGAAATAAGGGTCTAAGATACACCCATAATATCTTTGGTAAGTGTTTAATATCAAAAACATCAACTAACAAATTCACTCCAAGATTTGGTTCCAAACCAGTCCAAACATCATGGTTTTCCAAAACAGAGCAGTCCACTTGTTTCAGTCACAAATCAGTCAATATAGCTCGAAATTGAGCATGGCTTACGCCGTTGGAAAGTACATTCATAGGACTAAAATATCACAGAAGAAATCATTTCCAAATTCGGCACCCATCTGATTCAAATTCGGGCATCAAGTTGCTGCCTGAACACTTCATTCCAGACGAACAGAGCAACAGGACAGCGAACTTAAAACATTTGGTTCGGCTTGCTCACAAAGAATCAGAACGTGCATTATATACCAAATTAAAGCTAGGAATGTCTAGTTTCAAATGCCACCGACGGCACATGATTTCGACATCCGAGGACAGAGTTATAGCCAAAATACTACTGCTGGTCAGGGCATACGCGAATCAGTTTTCCAGATTTGCTGGTTTCGAACAAAAATTCATTTGCCCATCCAAACCTCATTATTTTTCAATGAAATTTTTCACACATCTAATACATCCTACAAACATCCAATTCAAGCCATTAAACCATTAAAAATTGGCCTGGAAATGGCCGAACATGGCAGGGGCAAAATCGGGAAAATTTAGCTTCTTACACCCAATGAAGTTCCTACTAATTACCCACCACTAATGCATCATAATAATCACTAAACCAACAATATAATCACCATCAATCATCACATCAGCAACAACAACCCAAGTGTGGGAATTCCAAGAGCCCACAATCACATTTTTACACCATAATCAAGTAACTAAGTGCATGCATGAGCTTAATCTTGTCATATAATCTCCATAAGATAAGAATCCAAGGGTTGATCATTACCTACTCCTTTGGTTTGCAAGGTCAGAATTTTCGGCCCTCTTGAAGCTCCAAGAAACCGTGAAAGCTCCCCTCCTCCTTAGCTAGATATAATCTCCAAGAGGTTTGCTAAGTGGTCTCCAAGTTGGGTGTGATTTGGAGGTGATTTGGGGTGGTTTTGGGTGAGATTAGTGTGCAGAAATTTTAGAACAAGGAGTTAGAGAGAGGGAGTGTTTTGGCCGGCCATGAGGAGAGAGAAGAGAGAGTGTGTTTGATCTAAGTTAGCTTCCAAGAGAAGGTGCAATGTGTGGTGCAAAATCACCCAAAAGTCAACTCTCATTAGGGGCCGTTTGGTGCGATTACGGCTCGATTTTTTTTTCGCGCGTTTGGTTCACTAGTGCACTAAACCTCCAAGGCATATATATTCATGTAAATATTATTCACTCTTATTTGTCCCGAAATAAGGGTCTAAAGTCCCTCAAATGAAGTCGCGCGTGTGAAAACGCGTACCGTCAATTTTACCGCTATAACGCGAAACTTTCGAAAAATTCTTATAACGATTGCACTACTAACTATCACTTGAATATTTATTCATAAAATTACCTATTTTAGGACCATAGTACAAGTCTCCAATATTCCAAGCTTATTGTGCTACTACGCGGATAAAATCTCCAAGCACTATTCACTATTTTTACGAAACGCGCTCTAGGAAATTAATTTTTGAAACGAATCATTTTAAAAATATAACGAAGTTACATTACCATGTATTTAGGTCTAATAAGACTAGAAAATATTCCTTGGAAATAAAATCCAATTAAATAATTTATTAAGCCATAAATTGGGCAGAAAATAATAGTTTTTTTTTTTTTTTTTTTTTTTTTTTGCGAGTCCTCACAAAAACACTCTTTGTAATTTCTACAATACAACTATGATTTTAAATAAACAAAAAACAACCCAATTTAATTTGACTTTTCATTTTGATAATTTTTTCAAACACTTGCATATATACACAAAAACCATTTTCCTTTCATTAATCTTATTTGTAACATATCCTAGAAATCCAGCAACCGAACAACAACCATTTGAGCAATAAGAAAATTTTTGCTGAGAAATAAAAACCAATAAAATGAAGGAAAAACGGAAGAACCACAGGTTATATAAGCAAAAACTAGGAGTAGAAAAATAGAGGAAACTCATAGTGCTCTTTGCAAATGAAGTTTTAATGTTGATAACATTGAATTGGTTCCTTCTTTGATTTTCTTTTCTCTTCTAAGACACTTTTCTTGTTTCTTCCCTTTCCCTTGGTTTCTGCCTTCCCTTTTCTTTGTCTTTCTTTTGTGTGTTTCGTGTGCAAGGGTGTGAAAGAGATAGGGAGCCGAGAAAGATTTTGGGAGATTTGGGGGAAGATTGTGATGGTATGTTGTTGTTGTTGTTGTGCTGTGTGAGTCTTGAAAACACTGAGAGCTGTCAAGAGAGATTTCATGGGACAAAAATCTTAAAACCTAAAATGATGGTCGGGTTAAAGTAGGATTATGTGTCCCATTCCCCTCCATTTGATCCATTTTTGGTAGGTGTTAAAGGATAGAATTTGGAAGATGAGTTGTCCTTGTACCAACCAAATCTTGGAGAGGAAAAATGAAATAATCTAGCTTGGGTTTTTTTTGGTTGGGTTTTGTTTGGGTTTTGTAACACAAGAAAAGCCTCTACCAAAAATTTCAGATTTTGAGCATCCATTTTTCTTTTGATTTCTTAATTTTTGCACAAACCTACAAAATAAAAATTAAAATAAGTATTCAAGAAATTTAAGTAAACAATAAAATTTAGTACACTTGAAATTGAGAAAAATTTGGTATCTACATGGTCGATAAAGAGAAATGTTGAAATTTGTTTTAAGAAGAGAAATAATTTTGAAAAAATAAAAGGGCCTAAAATGAACTTCAAAAAAAATGACAATTAGTCACAAAAAGTAGTTTAGAAAAGGTTTTTTTAAGAAAAAAAGAAATTGCTGCTTGGTATTAGTTTTAGGTGTACCAAGTGGCCATGAACAATAATTTTGTCGCGCCCCATTTTTGAAAAGAAAAATAATGAGTTTAGAAAAAATGGATTTTTGATTTTTTGGAACAATGAGTTTTGTTTTACAAAGAAAATGAAGAAAAATATGGGTCTAAATGGGACTTGAAAATGCGACGATTTGACCCAAAATATAGTTTAAAAAAGGGTTTTTTGAATGAAAAATGGAGTCGCCACTTGGTATAGGGTTAAGATGTACCAAGTCACCTAAAAAATGAGTTTTGAAAGAAAAAAGTAAAAAACCCTTTTTAAACGACTCCAAGTCTACAAAATCAGAGAAAAAGATTCGGGAGTCATATTTGAAGAAAGGGAAGGCAAGGATAAGAATCCAAGGCACCCTTTCAACCTAGCCAAGGCTAGTTGCGCGATTTAGTCAAAGATTTTCTTATTTTAACCTAAAGATTTATCACATTTTGATGTACTATATGAATGCAAACCCTAGACCTAGGAGGGCATCAGGGGGTCAAAATATCTCTTCAAAGCTTGAATGGTGCTAATCACATTAATTGTGATGTCTAATAATGACTCTTTGGAGAGGTCACGAGTAATGCAAAAATATGAGACTCCAAGAAAAGAAAAGGGATAAAATAATTATAGAAATATACATGTCTTAAAGGAGCGCATCATATCGGGTTCGGGGGACTAATGTTCGTGACTCAATTTTCCCTTTTAATAGAGGGAATACGAGCGTGTTAAGGCTAGAAAAGCCAAACTCGTCCATATCCCATATCCAAGGGGCTTTCCCTAATCTAATCAAGCAAATGCACTACCCTAATCCTATTTCTAGAATGAAATGCAATTCTAATGTTATGTATCATACATAAGGGGGATATATACAGGGAAATTAGGGATAAGGGCTATATGTATAAGGGGTACATCATACAAAATGATAAAAGACCCTAGAAAGTAAAATATGCGTGAGATGAAGTGATTTTGTCACACAATCATGATCTAACGCGCGAAGGGCTCCTAAGGGTCTAGCGTTGGACTAGCCCATATTTCTACTTTCTCACTAGCGTTGGACTAGTGAGAAATCGAACAAGAAAAATCACAACTAGCGTTGGACTAGTGTGGTATCGAGAAATGAATCACAACTAGCGTTGGACTAGTGTGATAACGTCACTCATTAATTATAATCTCGTAAAACCATAATAAAGCAAGTAAACACATAATGTCACATAAACACGTAACACATAATCATGATATCTAGATGCAAGGCCCTAAGAAAGCGGTAACACATAACACATAGCACATAGGCATGCAAACCACACAAACAAGAGATAAAGCGAATATAAACCCTAATTATTATATTTGAGGGGGCCTACTACAAGCTAAAGGGGGAAATGAAATAAAATAATTAAAATAAATACCTAACTATTACAACTTGGCATTTAAATGCCTTTCAAACAATTGAAATTGAGAGGAAAATGAAATAAATACTCAAAATTTAAACAAATAAAGCAAATAAAGAAATTGGACAAAAAAACATTCAAGAGGGCATGCAATTAAACACATAAAGTCATATAATGCACATAGGGTCAAATAAATGAAAATAAGGGATAGAGTGTACCTCCCTTGAGTCGGGACCCTAGTGACAGGAATGTACTTATTTACCCTTCAAAATAATAAAAAAGGTCAAGGCATCACTTTAATAACATGAAAGGAAAATAAACAGGAAATTGAGTCACTCAAATCATTCAAATAAAAATAAACAACTCATATTCGATAAATTAAAACAAATAAGGACCCAATTGAAACAATTAAAAAAAAAACTTGAGGGGTCAAATTATTATTACAAACATCAGGAGGGTAAAATCAAAATAAATCAGAATTAAGGCTTAAGATGAAACCAATCAAAACCAAATGCTAAACTTCACAAAAATGAATCGAAACTCACTTGTTCCACTTGCTAAGATTAAATAACAAAAAGAATTACCTAAATCTTTTGCAAAAACCCAAATCAAAAAATTATAAGTCCATAAAATTATTAGACTTCAAATTTCTTCCTAAAACTCACCTATAATCTATCCAAAAGCATATTAAGGCATACCAAAGAAAAAGAAATCATGTTAAAGGGACACAATAATTCACTTTTTCCAATTTTTCGGCCATGGCAGAACAACGGAGAACTTGACGGGTTAGAATGTGATTTTCCTGAAATTTTGCATGCATGCAAACGAATGCCAAGCTTTCTTCACTTCTGCTATTTCTGCTGCAAGTTCGTAGCTTGTAGCAACCCAGAAAAATGCCCAAAGTTATAAACAAAACCCATGGTGATCACACAAACAAGGTGAGGAAAACCAATTTTTGGGCCGCTACTGGGCAAAGGAAGATTGGCAAAACATGTGAAACGAAATGCAGTTTTTTCATGCAAAGTTATGGAGGAGCTTTCGGCAATAAAGCTTGCATGCTTTCGGTAACCATTCTCATGCTGTTTCTGCTCTTTCCAGCCTAGCTACATTCATGCACCCCAACTCAAACAAATTCTAGTTTATTCGTTCACTACCGACTATAGGAGCATGGAACTAGGGAGAGGTAAAAAGGAAAGCAACTCAACTAAATGCCATAAAAAATTCTGAACTACTTCAACCCAGGACCAAAGCATGAAACGAACGAAAGAATGAGACACAAGACCTGCGGTATTTTAAAAAAAACTGATAGACTTTATACATGAGTTCCCCATCACAAGATTCAAAACACAAACTTTAAGTACAATGCCCAAGAAATCGTGGAACAAACCAGGAAGCTTCAAAACTTCAGATTCTTTTCAAAATTCTGATCAAGGACCAACATTCTAACACAACAAGCATACTCACACCCACATATCGAAGTTGAAGTGAGAGGAGAGGGATAGGCTGTGCACATTCAGAATGAAATTACACCTAGAGCTACTGTCAATGAGCATAAAACTTCCGTTACAGCAACCCAAAAGATCGACATTTTCCGTGTCCAAATTACAGTACCAAGTCGAAAACCACAAGTGGGTTGCTGCAGAAATTATTCTTCGCTTTTCCAACATATTCAAAGTGCGACTAACTATGAAGAATGCAGGAAAGACGTAAAGAAAGGAATCCACGGCAAGCATGCACAGGATGCTCCGTCCAGCAATCCAAACGCTTCAAACAAACTAGAACAAATTCCAGCAACCAAAGAGAGACAAAACTGTCCAATGCTGCTGCAATAAACCGAGAACCTCAAGCTTGTTGCAGCAGCGGATTCTTATACACAAACTTCAACCTAAGATAATCTGATCCCAGGGAACAAGATCATCAAACAAGGCTATACAAAAAGCAAACCGGTAAACTATGAAAAAGGATCATCTTTGGCCTATGAAATGCACGAAAACGTAAGGAAATAGCAGAAATAAACTATCTCTCTCGACCTTTGGCGATACTCCTGGATTCACATATGGTAGCAAACATGACAGGTCATGCAAATCTGATAACAGGGAGAAAAGATCTACGCTTTGCTGGGTTTATTTATCACAAACATCAGCCATAAACACCACACAAAAGCATTATAAAACCATCACCGAGGAGCCCAAACTACTGTCCCTAAAGATCTCAGATAAAACCCCATGCATTCCTCAATTATAAACCAAACAATAACAACAGAAAAATCCAAACTTGGCATGAAATACCTCGGTGAAGATCTGCCAGTGGCAACGGAGGGCTGAAATGGCGGCAGTAGTGAAGGTTAGCAGTCCCAACGACCCCCTTTCCGTCTACTCGTTCTTTCTTTCCTACCTTTTCCTACTCAGTTGTCAATAGGCTCCCTCTTAACTGTCGACCAAATCCTTTTCTATGGCCATCATCCCTTCTGTTTTCTCATCAACTCTCCCTCTAGTTCTCCGTCGTTCTAGCCGTCACATACACACTCCTTCTCGCTCACCAAGCTTTCGCCTTTTCCATTGTTTCTACCTCTCGGCCCTCCTAAAGCTCCCTCTTGATTTCTTGGTTTTTCCTTACTCAACCAGCCGTCATTCCCCTCCTCTCGTTCTCTGGTCCCTTTCTCGTTCTTTCCCCCTCAGTTTCTTTCTTTCTGCCGCCAACTAGATCCTCTCTTTTTTCAGATCCCCTTTTTTTTCACTCAGTGCTCTCTCCCCTTTATATGAAACCATAACCCCTAAACCCTCACCTTAAAGGTGAGGATGAAGGGTTGATTTCTACCAAAAGCCTCAGCCATCCGATCCATTGGGAGCCAAGAAAAACTAGAAAAATCTCCCGTGAAAATAATATCATTTTATGTGCGGCTTTTTTTTTTTTTTTACATACCAATTTAATAAAAAAATGAAAAATAATATTAAGTAAAGAAAAATAACAATTCAAATAAACTCGGATGAACAAAACTAGGAATAAAAAATAAAACAAAAGGCTCAGATTTTTCCTGTGTTTGGTTAATGATTTTTCCTCTCTTTTCCAATTAATAAACAGTAAAAAAACATATTTTTTATGAATAATTTTCTCTTTTGACAAATTTGTATGCTAAAAGTCTTACAATAAAAATAAACAGCTAAAAGGGCAAAAACGAATGCAAAAAATAAAAACTAAAATAAAACAATAGATAATAATAATAATCTAAAATGCTATACAAATGCTAAAAGTCTAAAAACTAAAATCATGAATTTAACAAATAAAATAGATAAGAATGATTACTAAAAAAAATAAAAATAGGATAAAAATTATTTAAAAATTTGGTGTATACAGTTTGCCCCTCTTTGTCTGAGTTTTGGAAAAACTTGAGACAAAGAAGTAGACACCAAATACTTACCTGTGTTATTCGGTCGCGAACGACTCGAACGACTGACGCTTTTGAAATGAGGACTGACCTCTTTAACAAAACTTTAAAATGGCACTGACCCAGACGAGAATTGTAAAACGGGACTGACCCGTACAAAAATTTAAACCATGGGACTGACCCGAATGAGAATTTAATCATGGGACTGACCCGAACGAAAGTTTAAATATGGGACTGACCCGAACAAAATTTAAAATCATGGGACTGACCCGAACAAAATTTAAAATCATGGGACTGACCCGAACGAAAATTTAAATGGGACTAACCCGAATAGAAAATTTAAACGGGACTGACCCGAACAGGAAATTTAAAAGGGGACTGACCCCAACAGGAATTTAAATCGAGACTGACTCGAACAGACAATTTAAACATGGGACTGACCCGAACAGGAAATTTAAAAGGGGACTGACCCCAACAGGAATTTAAATCGGGACTGACCCGAGGGGGACTGACCCTAACATGAAATTAAATCGGGACTGACCCGAAGATGACTGACCCCAACATGAAATTTAAATCGGGACTGACCCGAAGGGGACTGACCTCAACATGAAATGGCGGTGCAAAAGAAATGCTCACTAGTGGGACTGACCCACGGCTAGTGGCGGTGCAAAAGAAATGCTCACTAGTGGAACTGAAATGCTCACTAGTGTAAATGAAATGCTGGTATGTATGAAGAAACTGTATAAGACTTGCTTGGAAAATTATCCAAAGATTTGCCCCAGTGTGATGTATTGGTCAGTGGGATTAAACCCGAGCCTGCCTTAGTTGGTGGTACAAAATCCAAACCCAACGTGACGTTTGTGATGTTGGCGGCACGAAATCCAGGCCCAACGTGATTTTTGTGATGTTGGCGGCAAAAAACCCAGGCCCAACGCGATCTTTCAAAGAAACAAGAAATTAAATTTGATTTGTCGAGAAACAAGAAGTTTAAACTTGATTTTTTTTTTATTTTTTGACTTTTCTTATTTTTGCTTTTTTGTTCGAGAGAATCTTTTAAAAAATAATTTTGCCCCAGTGTAGGGCCATTGTCCCTTCTTTCTTTTCTTTCTTTGGCATCGGCCTTCCACATCACCAGATGCTCTTTTGTCGATTTCAGCCATGAATACCTGCACAGGGGGCTTGCCAAAGTACAACATGCACTTTATTTTAAAATATTGCAACTACTACTCATGGAAAGAGCAGTGTGATTGATTTGAGAGTATATTACTTGACTCTTGTGCGAAATCCTCAAATGTATTACAAAAATATTTGCCCCTGTGTGGGCTTATTTCGCGAAATCTCACAAATAAAAATTTGCCCCAGTGTGGGCTCCTTTGATTGCAAAAATTTGTTCAGATGATTCCCCATTTATTTGAACAAAGAGAAATCACACTTTCTAAAACTTAGAAAGTAGTCATATATACAACGTGAAGAAATTTAAACGTTGAGTTTGAACTCATTCAGAAATTTCATGATGAATCTCTCAGAATAACACCAAATTACAAAAGGTTTTTTCCTCACTTTTAGCATCTGTGCTTAGAGTAGCGGGTCACCACTTCTTGTTAACTCATTTTTCAGGACCAATCAAGTGATCTTATTTCTGATTTTGAGGTGGCTAAGGAAAATGAGAAATCAAGATTTGTCTGGTTCTTGTGCCCAAAATTGTATGTAATCCATTCAACATCACATCTTAGTGAAAACAAAGAGTTTGTCACCCTTATTTCTTAAGAAAACGTAGTCAACATATAAGCTTTATAAGCTTGCAACATATGGGTAGAAACGATAGCTAAACATGCGAAAACTGGTTATACCCTTATGATCACAAATGATTTGATGGATTTCTTACGAGTATAATCCTCACTTTGGGTCGTCATGAAGGATAAGTCAGCGATGGACTTTATGAGCTTGTAATGTAGCTTGAAAACAATAGTTAAAGAATAAGTCTTTCAAGGACATTGCACCGAAGATCGCATTTTTTCCAAAATTGCCCCTATTTTGAACTCAAAGATCTCAGACTTTGTTTGCATTTTTCTCATCATTCACCAGGGACTTCAGCGTCGAATTTTTCTGCATTTTTCTTGCATTTACTTTTCTTGCTTTGCTTTTGCTTCATTTTTCCTTTTCCTCGACCTGGTGGGTTTTCACATGGTGAGTAGCGTCAACCCCATACCCAAACAATTCAGAAATACAGCTAAAATTTTCTGACATCAGAAATTTTCTTGACAGGGCCATTGCAAAGAACAGAAGTCAGGACTTTCGACTTTTGTAATGGGGTCTAGTGGGGTGTTTAGAAAAGTTAAGGCTTGAAGGCAGATTTCAAAAGTGGTTTAACTAATCTGAGATCGCATTGTTGCGCCAACCCTATTTTAGGGTTAAATCAAAACTTGCCCCAATTCATTCTTCATTGAGGCTTTTTCTTTTTCATTTCGTTTTCTTTTTCGGCCTTCTACCATTCTTTTGAACTTTTCCAAAAATTTGCCCCAGTTTATGCTCAACCGAGGTTCTCTTTTCTTTCTCTTCTTTTGATTTTGGCCTTCCTTTAAAAATTAAATTTGCCCCAGTTTGGGGTTTTTCTTTTTCCTTTTTTTTCAAAACTCAATTTACCCCAATGTGGGGTTTGCGATTCTCAGGGTTTGCCAAACGAAATAGCTTATTCTGAAGGTTCAAAAGGGATAACTAGGGATAAAATGTTTGATTGGAAAGGAAGACAGCCTGACTTTCGTTCCATTCCTCACATTGACCCTGAAAGGAAACTTTCATTAATGCGAAATTTCTTGCATGTATCTGAATTAATTGACTGAGAAAGACTCTTATTCATCCATAAGTGATCCGCCGGACACAACTCGTCCCTTTTCCTCTTTTCTCTTTTTTTTTTTCAAAAAATGAAACCCAGGAAGAATCAAATTTCCCCAATTTGTGGTTCCCTTTCCCTTTTTTTTTAAAAAAAAAAAAAATTTAGCATTTTTCTTGCAAAATTCCCCAATCTCCTTCCCCAATGTGGGGTGCGATCATAAGTGCATTCGAACAGAACCACCTATTTTGGCTCAAATGAGGATGCAAAGGGTAATCAGTGTTTAGGTTGTAGAAACGATGGCCAAAGCATCATTCTTACACCTCATGACAACCAAAGTAAAGAATAACTCATTGAGAACCCATTCCCTTTTGAAAATTTTCCCAATGTAGGGTAGGGATCATTAAGGCCCTTATTTGAAACGAAATTATTCTTTTAAGGCTCAAATGGGAGAGCAAAGGATAAAATCTGTATAGATAGAGAAACGAATGTTTAAAGTATCATTTCAAATTTTCAAAACAAATAAGAATAATGTACATTTTTACTTTCACTTAGATGTGACTGAATCTGGTTAGACCAATGGGCACTTTTTCAAGCAAAGATTGTCCCATTTTGCAATTTGTCAATCAATGTGATTGATTTTTGGGGGTCCATAGAAGTGGGCAAATTATGGATTGTGCGGTGAAGGAGAAAAGGTATTGCATCGGATATTTCGAGGTAGATCAATCAATTTGAGTGCTTTCTTCTAATCTCGAACACTCTTATTGTATAGTTCCGCTCACCAATCTAGTGTGAATTTTCAGGCACGAGGTTGAAAAAAATCTCAATTTGAGCTTATTTCTTAAAATTCATCATGAAATCTCTTAATGAGCTCGATAAAGAATGAAATGTAGACGAGTATATACAAAACAAATAATTGTCTGAATAAAAACTTCATTATTGCCAATGTTTGAAAAATTTTAAAAGCAATACATATGAGAAAAATTCTAAAGAACTCCTGATGCGGTTGAGCACGAGGCCCAAAGTGTACAAGTAGACCCTGTGAAGGTGCCCCAAGGCCCAGTGACACGAGCACGAGCTAAGAGATTCAAGGAGTCCCTCCAAGCCTTGGTACGTGCCATCCAAACCCAAGAGAAACCGGGCATTGAAGGAATTGAGTTGGAATATCCTTGCACGACTACTAAAATGCTGCTTACAATTGAAGATGCAAGTGTTCAAGCTCCAAACGGCGGGCTGAGCCGCAGTTAAGTACCCTCGCTGAGTCGTACGGGGGTCTCGCTTATGATCTATAGTTAGTTGGGCTAGCTTTCGGTCAAGTGAAGGCCCAAGGGGCTGGCCGGACTTTCCTTGTTATTTTTCAAGTTTATTAGGTCTTAGTCACGGCTATAAATAGCCTGAAGTCTCATGTTACATTGAGTTTGGAGAGTATTGAATAAAATTTCCAGAATTTCGTCCATTCCTTGTGGCAAATTCCCTTAGCTTGTGAAAGCTAAGTTGAACATCCTAGAGTTGATCCTAGGCTGTTCTTGACTTATCAATCAAACACACACACTTGATTGTGGCGTCCTCTACCGTTAAATCTGTTCTTGAGTGGTCCAAGTTCGGGTTCAACTCCATCAAATCTTCATCGTGTTCCTCTAGATCCGAAGTAGCTTCCGCGTCTCGTATCAGCTGGCATCAGAGCTAGTTAGAGGTATCACGAATATCCCTTTTTATCGTTTTTAGATCTATTTTAGTCTTCTAAATTCGTAGCTCAAGTGCTCGGGTTTGTCAAGTCCGAAATCTGTCTTTGTTGTTTCCTTGTCAGAAATCTGTCTTTGTTGTTTCCTTGTCAGAAATCTGTCTTTGTTGTTTACTTGTTGTCTGAAATTTTCTGTCCAGTTTTGTCTTGTGTTTATGTTCTGTTTAAATCCAAAAAAAAAAAAAAATCTCTTGTGTTGCATACCTTATTGTCATTCCCTTGAGTCGTTGCTGGAATTAATTTGCTGGGATACCGAATCTGTTTGCACTTGTTTCTTGAACCTTTGTGTTGTTGCTTTGCAAAACTCGAACATCAAAACCTTATTGGGGAAGTCTTGAGCTTCTTGGATCAAAGAGGTTAATCTTGGCAGTCTTGAAACCTGAAATAAACCTTCAACCGTGTTCTTGTTTTCATGGAACTTTGATCTTGAAACCAAATCTGTCCAAGTTGTTTACGTTAATTGCTGTGAAATTGTGGTCTAAACTAGCTGGCTATTGTGTGAAAACACCCCAACAGAAGTCAAAAAAAATTTCAAGAAAGACGGCTCTAGTTTCCAATTCTTGACCAGCCTTCAAGTTTTACCAAATCTGATTCAAAGGTCAAAAAAAAAAATTTTTCAAGAAAGACGGCTCTAGTTTCCAATTCTTGACCAGCCTTCAAGTTTTACCAAATCTGATTCAAACTTGGACTTTCAAATCTGAACAGCCCTAGTCTTGGTCAGCCTTCAAGCCACCAAATCTGATTCAAACTTGGACTTCCAAATCTGAACAACATCCAATTCTTGACAGCCTACAAGTTTACCAAATTTGGTGCAAAATCTGACTTCCAAATCTGACCAGCCCCAAAATTTCGAATTTGGACCACTTGGGACTCCCAAATCTGACCAAACTCCAAGGTTTCTAATCTTGGCAACCCCAAGTGTCCAAATCAGATCACGGACCAAAAAGACCACGGACCAGCAGCTCAACACATTCCAGAAATTTGGGTTTCGGGTAGAGTTTTCTAGGATTTTCATAATTTCAGCATTCAAGTTAATTGTCTTACTTTCTTTTGAGTCGTTAGTTATTGTCCAGCTATATTCTGAGTCTTGAGTCGTGTCTAGGTCTTCAGTCATTCACCTCCATTTATTGCTACTAGCTTGTGTGTCACTTGTTGACTAGTCAAGAACGTACACTGCGGTGACGCCTAGTTTGTTCAACTCGAGCAACTAGCAAGCCAAGGAATTGCTTGGTAAGATTATTAGAGAGTGATACACTTGAGTGAAACACGAGTGTGAGTGACCTATATACATCGTATTAAAAAAAAAAAAAAAAGAGAGAGGAACTCGTTTTGTTTATTTGTTTTGCAGGTGAACTAAATATGTCTAGTGGAGTTGGTGAACAAACCATGGACATCAAACTACAGTTGGAAGCCATGATGAGGGAGTTCAAACGATTGCTTAAGAATGAAATTGAACCATTGCATGATCGAATCGATCAGTTGGAGAACTCGAGGCCTCCACCTACCCCGAGTAAGGGCAAAGAATCGGCATACTCAAATGATGAAGAGGAAGCGTTTGAGGGAAGGTACCAAAATGATCAAAGGTTCCAACGTCGAGGAGATGACACCATTAAAGGTGTCAAACTCAAGATTCCCTCATTCCAAGGCAAGTCGGACCCCGAGGCGTACTTGGAGTGGGAACGGAAAATTGAGTTAGTCTATGAATGCCACACCTATACGGAGGAGCAAAAGGTGAAACTAGCAGCCGTAGAATTCACTGACTACGCCTCCATTTGGTGGGACCAACTTAGACTGAGCCGAAGGAGAAATCGTGAGAGACCTGTGGAAACTTGGGAGGAAATGAGGAGTTTGATGAGGAAAAGGTTTGTTCCGAGCTACTATAGTCGAGATCTACACCGTCGGCTACAAGCTCTCAACCAAGGGTCCATGTCAGTTGAGGATTATTACAAGGAGATGGAAATGGCCATCATGAAGGCGGATTTGCGTGAAGATGGAGAGGCCACTATGGCTCGTTTTCTACATGGATTGAGGCCCGAGATTGCCGAAGTAGTGGAACTCCAACACTACCTCGACATGAATGAAATGCTCGAGAAGGCGGTTACAATTGAACGGCGCCTCAAGAGGAGGGGTACTGCACGACAAAGCAGTACTTATCAAGCTGGAAATTGGCGCACTTCTCAACCAAAAAGGGAGGAGAAAGCCGCAGCTCCTTCTTACCCTCCAAGGCCGAATGGCCTCCCTTCCAAGGCAACGCCCAAGCCTGACTTTAAGGCTAATAATGCAGCTACCAAACCGCGTGGTCGAGACACCAAGTGTTTTAAGTGTCAAGGATTTTGCCATATCGCTTCTCAATGCCCCAGCCAAAGGACCATGCTGATGTTGCCAAATGGGGAAATTGTATCAGATGAGGAAGAGGAGTATGAGGGGATACCGCCTCTAGAAGAGGAAGAGAATGAATCGAGTGAGGAGATACCTACGCATGAGGAGATTGGATGCCTAGTGGTTCGAAAGGTCCTCACTACCCGCGCCAAAGAGGAGGAACTGGAGGTACAACGGGACAACCTTTTCTACACAAGGAATGGACGAAATTCTGGAAATTTTATTCAATACTCTCCAAACTCAATGTAACATGAGACTTCAGGCTATTTATAGCCGTGACTAAGACCTAATAAACTGAAAAAATAACAAGGAAAGTCCGGCCAGCCCCTTGGGCCTTCACTTGACCGAAAGCTAGCCCAACTAACTATAGATCATAAGCGAGACCCCCGTACGACTCAGCGAGGGTACTTAACTGCGGCTCAGCCCGCCGTTTGGAGCTTGAACACTTGCATCTTCAATTGTAAGCAGCATTTTAGTAGTCGTGCAAGGATATTCCAACTCAATTCCTTCAATTCCCGGTTTCTCTTGGGTTTGGATGGCACGTACCAAGGCTTGGAGGGACTCCTTGAATCTCTTAGCTCGTGCTCGTGTCACTGGGCCTTGGGGCACCTTCACAGGATCTACTTGTACACTTTGGGCCTCGTGCTCAACCGCATCAACTCCTTTACACACGTATACACACTTTTCTCTCTTAATAGCCCCCTTTTTCCTTTGAGCAATGAAATCTCTTAGATGTTTTACACGAGCGCTTTCAGGTGAATTTTCAAATTTACATTGTAGGGTCTGCCCAAGAATCAAGTAATACTTGTTATTTTCAAACTTTATTAGATCAAAATATTTTCGCCTTATTGAAACATTTTTTATGAATACAGGGGAGGGGAGAAAATAAAAGAAAAATACCCCGAGTTAGTAAGCAAGACTATAAAATCGGTATGCATGTCCTATGGGGGAGCCCTTTTTGTGCCAAGGGTAGGCCTAGAATGAGGATGCAATCCTCTAGGGTAGGCATCATACAATACCTGATGAATCCGATCAACTAAGGGAGCGAAAAATAATTTGAAAATTTGGCCAATTGGAGTGGGAAGGGGACACTTGTCCCAAAAATGAGGACAAAGTCCGAATGGATTGCTTGTTTTGATCAACACATAATGTGCAAAAGGGGTAAAATGGTCCAATGCATTGAATGAAATTTGATTATTTATTGAAAATTGAATGGATAACCCTGAAAATGAATTAAACTAATCAAATGAATTGAATGAAATCAATTGATCAAACGGATCGAATGAAATGATGATTTATTCAAAATCGACCGAATTGTCCTAAAAATAGGTAAACTGGTCAAATGGATTGGACGAAATTGATGATTTATTCAAAATCGATAAGAGTGCCCTAAGAACTAATCAAATGAATTGAATGAAATTGGTGATCTATTCAAAATCGACTAAAATGCCCTAAAATGGGTAAACTAATCAAATGAATTCAAAATCGACTAGGTTGCCCTAAAAATGAACAAATTGATAAAATGGACTGGATGAAATTGATGAATAAAATGGTCCAATGGATTGAATGGAATTGACAGCTTATTTTAAAAAATCAATCTATCCATTGGTAGTTCAAAAATTTATTGCGATGCATTAGTCTATGAGCCTTCTAATATCAAATTTTGGCTTCAATTTATTTATCGTCTCAACAGTGAGGAAATATTGGTGAATTTCTTCAAATTAATGTCCTTTACGCAAGGGATTTTTACCAATTTTGATAAAATGGCCAAAAAGTGATTATTAGACGCTCATATTCCAAAGATCGCTCTATGAAAATGATCGGATCCTACCTTACCTTGTGTACTACCCCTTTGGATGGTACAAAATGTAAACGTGCAAGTCTCCTTGGATTAAGTATCCGAGACACAAGGTGGCTTATTCCTAACACGGGATCCCCTAAATGGCATTCCCTTTTAGGGTTTATGCATGATGCCATTTTATCAAAGCGCGTAAATATGCAGTACACAAATGAAACGTGACCTAAAGGAACCTCTTTTTGTATGCCGAGGTGAGCCTATAATGATGTTCAATTTTCAATCTATAAATGCAATTTATTGGAATCTTAAACATGCAATAACCTATCTAAGAGGGTAAGTTCTAAAAGTAGATCATGCCAGATCTCTTAATTCCTAGCGTTTGTGAATGCAAAAGACAAGAAAACAAAGAAATGTTAGTTCAGTAAATAATCACATAACACGTTGAGGCAATTAATTGATAAAAGAGAAATAAGGAAAGAAGGGTGGAATCCCTCCCCTCGTGCCTAGGGTTTCTAATTTAGGATAAGGGCGACTCTAGCTTAGGCAATTCTAATATGGATGCATGAGGTTTGGTTCACTAATGCATCTAGACTCGATAAGGCTTCGGCTCCTAAGCCTTCAGACCTAAAGGCGAAGGGTCATCACTTCTAGGGCTTTCGGTCGGTGGCTCGAGTGATCCCTTAGGTAGCGCTATGGGCGCAGAGCACACCATCCGCCTACCTAAGGCAATCGATCCTAATCCTACAAGGAGGTGTGGGAAACGCCCACGAAAAAGAAAAAAATAGGGTAAATAAAACTGTGCATGCACGTATGAGGTGCTTTCTTATTGAGGGGAGAGATTATACCATCAGATGCGGTCGCAGGTTCTAGGGTAACTACCCCCCATCCCAAAAATGCAATCGTGATACAAGTAAAAGTAAACAAATAAATGAACCATCCATTCATCACATATATAGTGTGCGAAGAGCGATTATGCGCGTGATAGATGCAAAATCCCTAAAAAGAGAAAAAGGGCAAAAGGAAAAGAAGAATGCAACCCTAAACATCCAAATGCGATATATGAGAAGGTTTAAAAGAATAAAAAGATTGACTAAATCAAATTTGCTCGGACTCTCTAAGTCACCAGTGGAGTCGCCAGCTGTCGCGCCCCATTTTTGAAAAGAAAAATAATGAGTTTAGAAAAAATGGATTTTTGATTTTTTGGAACAATGAGTTTTGTTTTACAAAGAAAATGAAGAAAAATATGGGTCTAAATGGGACTTGAAAATGCGACGATTTGACCCAAAATATAGTTTAAAAAAGGGTTTTTTTAATGAAAAATGGAGTCGCCACTTGGTATAGGGTTAAGGTGTACCAAGTCACCTAAAAAATAAGTTTTGAAAGAAAAAAGTAAAAAACCCTTTTTAAACGATTCCAAGTCCACAAAGTCAGAGAAAAAGATTCGGGAGTCACATTTGAAGAAAGGGAAGGCAAGGATAAGAATCCAAGGCACCCTTTCAACCTAGCCAAGGCTAGTTGCGCGATTTAGTCAAAGATTTTCTTATTTTAACCTAAAGATTTATCACATTTGGATGTACTATATGAATGCAAACCCTAGACCTAGGAGGGCATCGGGGGGTCAAAATATCTCTTCAAACCTTGAATGGTGCTAATCACATTAATTGTGATGCCCAATAATGACTCTTTGGAGAGGTCACGAGTAATGCAAAAATATGAGACTACAAGAAAAGAAAAGGGATAAAATAATTATAAAAATATACATGTCTTAAATGAGCGCATCATATCGGGTTTGGGGGACTAATGTTCGTGACTCAATTTTCCCTTTTAATAGAGGGAATACGAGCGTGCTAAGGCTAGAAAAGCCAAACTCGTCCATATCCCATATCCAAGGGGCTTTTCCTAATCTAATCAAGCAAATGCACTACCCTAATCCTATTACTAGAATGAAAGGCAATTCTAATGTTATGTATTATACATAGGGGGGATATATACAGGGAAATTAGGGATAAGGGCTATATGTATAAGGGTTACATCATACAAAATGATAAAAGACCCTAGAAAATAAAATATGCGTGAGATGAAGTGATTTTGTCACACAATCATGATCTAACGAGCGAAGGGCTCCTAAGGGTCTAGCGTTGGACTAGCCCATGTTTCTACTTTCTCACTAGCGTTGGACTAGCCCATGTTTCTACTTTCTCACTAGCGTTGGACTAGTGAGAAATCGAACAAGAAAAACCACAACTAGCGTTGGACTAGTGTGGTATCGAGAAATGAATCACAACTAGCGTTGGACTAGTGTGATAACGTCACTCATTAATTATAATCTCATAAAAGCATAATAAAGCAAGTAAACACATAATGTCACATAAACACGTAACACATAATCATGATATCTAGATGCAAGGCGCTAAGAAAGCGGTAACACATAGCACATAGGCATGCAAACCACACAAACAAGAGATAAAGCGAATATAAACCCTAACTATTACATTTGAGGGGGGCCTACTACAAGCTAAAGGGGGAAATGAAATAAAATAATTAAAATAAATACCTAACTATTACAACTTGGCATTTAAATGCCTTTCAAATAATTGAAATTGAGAGGAAAATGAAATAAATACTCAAAATTTAAACAAATAAAACAAATAAAGAAATTGGATAAAAAAAACATTCAAGAGGGCATGCAATTAAACACATAAAGTCATATAATGCACATAGGGTCAAATAAATGAAAATAAGGGATAAAGTGTACCTCCCTTGAGTCGGGACCCTAGTGACACGAATGTACTTATTTACCCTCCAAAATAATAAAAAAAGGTCAAGGCATCACTTTAATAACATGAAAGGAAAATAAACAGGAAATTGAGTCACTCAAATCATTCAAATAAAAATAAACAACTCATATTCGATAAATTAAAACAAATAATGATCCAATTGAAACAATTAAAAAAAACTTGAGGGGTCAAATTATTATTACAAACATCAGGAGGGTAAAATCAAAATAAATCAGAATTAAGGCTTAAGATGAAACCAATCAAAACCAAATGCTAAACTTCACAAAAATGAATCGAAACTCACTTGTTCCACTTGCTAAGATTAAATAACAAAAAGAATTACCTAAATCTTTTGCAAAAACCCAAATCAAAAAATTATAAGTCCATAAAATTATTAGACTTCAAATTTCTTCCTAAAACTCACCTATAATCTGTCCAAAAGCATATTAAGGCATACCAAAGAAAAAGAAATCATGTTAAAGGGACACAATAATTCACTTTTTCCAATTTTTCGGCCATGGCAGAACAAAGGAGAACTTGACGGGTTAGAATGTGATTTTCCTGAAATTTTGCATGCATGCAAACGAATGCCAAGCTTTCTTCACTTCTGCTATTTCTGCTGCAAGTTCGTAGCTTGTAGCAACCCAGAAAAATGGCCAAAGTTATAAACAAAACCCATGGTGATCACACAAACAAGGTGAGGAAAACCAATTTTTGGGCTGCTACTGGGCAAAGGAAGATTGGCAAAACATGTGAAACGAAATGCAGCTTTTTCATGCAAAGTTATGGAGGAGCTTTCGGCAATAAAGCTTGCATGCTTTCGGTAACCATTCTCATGCTGTTTCTGCTCTTTCCAGCCTAGCTACATTCATGCACCCCAACTCAAACAAATTGTAGTTTATTCGTTCACTACCGACTATAGGAGCATGGAACTAGGGAGAGGTAAAAAGGAAAGCAACTCAACTAAATGCCATAAAAAATTCTGAACTACATCAACCCAGGACCAAAGCATGAAACGAACGAAAGAATGAGACACAAGACCTGCGGTTTTTTAAAAAAAACTGATAGACTTTATACATGAGTTCCCCATCACAAGATTCAAAACACAAACTTTAAGTACAATGCCCAAGAAATCGTGGAACAAACCAGGAAGCTTCAAAACTTCAGATTCTTTTCAAAATTCTGATCAAGGACCAATATTCTAACACAACAAGCATACTCACACCCACATATCGAAGTTGAAGTGAGAGGAGAGGGATAGGCTGTGCACATTCAGAATGAAATTACACCTAGAGCTACTGTCAATGAGCATAAAACTTCCGTTACAGCAACCCAAAAGATCGACATTTTCCGTGTCCAAATTACAGTACCAAGTCGAAAACCACAAGTGGGTTGCTGCAGAAATTATTCTTCGCTTTTCCAACATATTCAAAGTGCGACTAGAAGAATGCAGGAAAGACGTAAAGAAAGGAATCCACGGCAAGCATGCACAGGATGCTCCGTCCAGCAATCCAAACGCTTCAAACAAACTAGAACAAATTCCAGCAACCAAAGAGAGACAAAACTGTCCAATGCTGCTGCAATAAACCGAGAACCTCAAGCTTGTTGCAGCAGCGGATTCTTATACACAAACTTCAACCTAAGATAATCTGATCCCAGGGAACAAGATCATCAAACAAGGCTATACAAAAAGCAAACCGGTAAACTATGAAAAAGGATCATCTTTGGCCTATGAAATGCACGAAAATGTAAGGAAATAGCAGAAATAAACTATCTCTCTCGACCTTTGGCTATACTCCTGGATTCACATATGGTAGCAAACATGACAGGTCATGCAAATCTGATATTCGGGAGAAAAGATCTACGCTTTGCTGGGTTTATTTATCACAAACATCAGCCATAAACACCACACAAAAGCATTATAAAACCATCACCGAGGAGCCCAAACTACTGTCCCTAAAGATCTCAGATAAAACCCCATGCATTCCTCAATCATAAACCAAACAATAACAACAAAAAAATCCAAACTTGGCATGAAATACCTCGGTGAAGATCTGCCGGTGGCAACGGAGGGCTGAAATGGCGGCAGTAGTGAAGGTTAGCAGTCCCAACGACCCCCTTTCCGTCTGCTCGTTCTTTCTTTCCTAGCTTTTCCTACTCAGTTGTCAATAGGCTCCCTCTTAACTGTCGACCAAATCCTTTTCTATGGCCATCATCCCTTCTGTTTTCTCATCAACTCTCCCTCCAGTTCTCCTTCGTTCTAGCCGTCACATACACACTCCCTCTCGCTCACCAAGCTTTCGCCTTTTCCCTTGTTTCTACCTCTCGGCCCTCCCAAAGCTCCCTCTTGATTTCTTGGTTTTTCCTTACTCAACCAGCCATCATTCCCCTCCTCTCGTTCTCTGGTCCCTTTCTCGTTCTTTCCCCCTCAGTTTCTTTCTTTCCACCGCCAACTAGATCCTCTCTTTTTTCAGATCCCTTTTTTTTTCACTCGGTGCTCTCTCCCCTTTATATGAAACCATAACCCCTAAACCCTCACCTTAAAGGTGAGGATGAAGGGTTGATTTCTACAAAAGCCTCAGCCATCCGATCCATTGGGAGCCAAGAAAAACTAGAAAAATCTCCCGTGAAAATAATATCATTTTATGTGCGGCTTTTTTTTTTTTTTTACATACCAATTTAATACAAAAATGAAAAATAATATTAAGTAAAGAAAAATAACAATTCAAATAAACTCGGATGAACAAAACTAGGAATAAAAAATAAAACAAAAGGCTTAGATTTTTCCTGTGTCTGGTTAATGATTTTTCCTCTCTTTTCCAATTAATAAACAGTAAAAAAACATATTTTTTATGAATAATTTTCTCTTTTGACAAATTTGTATGCTAAAAGTCTTACAATAAAAATAAACAGCTAAAAGGGCAAAAACGAATGCAAAAAATAAAAAATAAAATAAAACAATAGGTAATAATAATAATCTAAAATGCTATACAAATGCTAAAAGTCTAAAAACTAAAATCATGAATTTAACAAATAAAATAGATAAGAATGATTACTAAAAAAAATAAAAATAGGATAAAAATTATTTAAAAAATTGGTGTTTACAAATTTGAAAAGGTAAAAGAAGAAAAAACCCTTTTAAACAACTTCTAGCCTTTGAAAATAAGATAAAAATATTCAAAAAACACAATTGTGGAACAGAAGACTGGGATCTGATTGCTCGAACCCTTGGAGCGCTTTCACACCTATCCAAAGTTAGTTGTTTGGTTTAGTCTATTTTTTTCTAAAATAACCATTGAACTTATCGCATTTGTATGTCACCCAAATGAATGCAAATTGACACCTAATGGGGTATCAGGAGGGAGAAAATATCCTTTCAACATCCAATTGGTACTAGTTCATGAATTGTAAAACCCAAATTGATCCCTTGAAAAGGGTCATGAATGGTGCAAAATAAGACTTAAAGAGATAAAAGTTATTATTTTTATATATGGGTATAAGTGACCAAAGAAAGAAAATGCAACACAATGGGTGCTAAAGACTAAGGCTCATGACAAAATTTTCCTTTTTGCAGAGAATTGCTAGGATGTTAAGGTTAAAGTGCCATAATCGCCCATTTCCATACTCAAAGGATAACTTTCTAATCGAAACAAACAAATGAAATATCTAATTTCTAAATTCTACTATGAAATACATATCTAAATGAAATAGTTTGAACACATATGGGATAGAGATAAAACATAGGAAACAACATGTGAATGAGAAATAATCCTAAAAAAAGGGAAACAAATATACACGAAAATGGAATGAATGGCATACAATACAACCTAAAAATAGGGAAACAAATATGTATGAAGATGGAATGAATGGCATACAATACATGATGTGAGCATGCAAGCTATCTAGGGTGATCCAATGTGGGTTCTCGTGAATAAGATTATTAGAGCAAGAGCTATGAAATTTAAAGGGGCATTTCAAGCTCTAGTGCTAGCTGTCAAGATTAAAATGGGTAGTGTCGAGATCCATTGAAGGCTTAAGTATATTGAAACAACCTTGATTAATCTCATTCATGTTGATAAAGCTCTATTGGATCCCTAGGGTTCATATACCCAGCTGTGTTCATATCAAAGGCTCACAATTGAAGTGGATCAAGCTTGTTTCTTTTGAGTCATTTTTAGTTTAGTTTTCTCCACTTAGTTGAGTCATTTATATTGGAATAAATATGGGCTGGCATGCATGTAAATTGGATCCATTTAGTTGCTTATTTCTTAGAGTTATTGGGGCCTTTTAGTTAGGAGAATAAAATCAGCTAGTGATAAGTGTGCATTTTCAGTGTTTTACGTGTGTTTTATTATTTGGTTTTTGTATGTTTTAGTCACTTTTATAACTAATTAACTAGGTTTCTAGTGAATTATGCATTTTGTAGTTTAAGTATGAAAAATTACATTTCTATGTGTTCAAATGGTGAAAACTTCATGTTTTTATAGGTTTAATGATTCAATCATCATATGAAATGAATTGAGAAGATATGTGGATGATTTGAAGTGATTTAAAGTGAACATAAAATGCAAAATATTCAAAAAAAAATGAAATGCAATCATGTATAAAATAAGAGAAGTTTGACAGTTTTGACACCTTTTAGTATTTCGACTATATCTTGAGCTACAAATAACGGATTGAGGTGTTCTTTGAGTCATTTTGAAGCTAAGACAAAAATCTATATTTATTATGAGACATAAAAATCCATTTCATCATTTTTCCTATCAAAAAGTTGAAATACTGTTGTAAAATTTTTCTATTGAAAGTTGAAACAGGAGATTGACCAATCAATGGTATTTTAGTTATTTCTCAATTTAAAGAGATCAAATTAGATGATTCTTGATGCATTGGAAATCTAACTCAAAGGGTTATAACTTTTATGTTTCGTGAAATAGCTAATTATGCTTCCATTATTGAGAAATTTACAATTGAAATTGGTCCAAAAATACATTAATATTGAAGATTGAGAAAAATAGTGCAAACTTGGAATTAAGAAGATGCATGAGAGAATCTGTGAGGTGTAGCTTGCTGATCTAGGATTATGGATCCTAAATTCGACTCTATAACTTGTAGAGCAAGTTGTAGACATTTCACTCAAGCTCTTTGACCAATTTGTTTATAAGAATTCTAGCTGGATATGAACAACAAAGTATAGAGTCTTCAAGAAACACCTTTTGGTGATTTCAAGACTCAAATTGGCAACTCGAAACATGATTGCTTGGAGCTTTAATTCTCTATAAATAGGGCTTTTGTTGAGTTTGTTCGATAACTTTGGAAGGCTAGGAACTACCACAAAAATGTAGTATTTACTAGTTTTTTTTTAGTTCATTAGTTTAGTAGTATAGATTATTGTAGCTATCCAATCTTTGTATCTAGCTAAACAAAGGAGGAGATTGAGGATGAAGATGGAGAGTTTGGAGCTCAAGTGATATGGATGACATCTCTTGTATAACTTTATTTCTTGTATGGATTCTCATGTTTAGTGAAAATACAAGCTTGGTTCTTGTTTGTATATCCTTTCTGTCTTTCTAATTTGTAAACCTAGGGAATGGATAAACTTCTATTGATTGTTAAGTGAAGTTTTCATGGTTGTTTGAGTTTATTCCTTGATCAAATTATTTAACACTTTTGTTGTTACAATCATGATTAACTTGGTACCATTAGCTATGATTATCTAAAAGTGTTGTTTCATCATTAACTATTGTGATCTAACACTAGTTTATGGAATGTTAAACCTAGGGAGTTAACTCACAAATGTAGAGTTACACATTTGTGGCTTTGGTAGTTTGTTCCATATAATTTCATAGAATTTAATGAATTTACAACTAGTTTTATATCACATTAGTAGGTGTGAAATAGTTATAGGTATGGTTGATATATCAGCGAAAGCGTGTATCACATATATTTATAAATTACACCATAACTAGCCAAGATAATGAACTCATTTAACCAGTTATTTCATTGGCATACATAAGTAGATAGGAATTCCATCACCCTAGACACATTTTCTTGTTAATTTTACTACTTTTATTGCATGATAGTAGTGTAGATTTACTTATTTTATTTACGATAGTCTGAATAATAGAGAAATTTGAAAACCACCGATAGTTGACAATCTTCCCTATGAAATCGACCCAATTATCAATATGCTCGTTTGACCTGTATACTTGAAAAAAATCGAGGTAATTGGGTTTAATTGAATAGATAATTAAGAATTTATAACTTCAAATCCTAAACAAGGTCAGTTAGCTTTTGCTCTAAGTTGGGCCTTAATTAGTTCATCCATTGGTTCGTTAAGTAATGTAATCTTAGCTGGTTTGTTTTGTAATTTGGCTACAAATAGTCGACTTTTAGGAGCTTAATGCACGACTTTGAGAATTTCTCCAACAATTTGTTTCTTGAGTGAAACAATTCTTTTGGCTTGTGAAAGCTACTTTTAAACATCTTAGAGTGGTTCATAAGGTGCTCATTGACTTTTTAATCAGATAGTCACCTTGATTGTGGCGTCGCCTACCAATCCATATGTCCTTAAGTGGTCCTAGTTTGTTTAGATTTCTGCTACTCAAATGTTGATATGATCCAATTCTAAGATCATGTGGCTTGTATGTTATGGGTTACATCTATAATAAGGCATAGAATGTATCAAATGGTATCAAAGTTGGTTTAAGGTGTCAAAGTTATATCCTTTTTCATTTCTTGTTCGTATCTTTATCATTCTTGGTCTAGAGTTTCTAGGGTTTTGTGTCGCGTCCCTTCTTGATTTGTGTTCCGAATAAAAAAAGTTACTATTCATCAATAATATTCATTGATATTGTCCATCATTACTATTCATCTATTGCTACTGTTCATCATTAATGCTCATCCGTGGTTACTTTTCATCCAAAAAAATTATATTTCTATGTTATCTTTCTTGTGTGTTTTGTGTCTTAGTTCATCATTAAAAAAAATTCTATTGGAATTGTTGATTGAAAAATCTAAAGTCATGCCTAGGGTTTTCTTTGTGTGACTTGCTGATTCTTGGGTTATGTGGGTTGTTGAACTTTATTTCTTGAAATCTTGAATCAAAGTTGTGGATTTCTTGAAGTTCTTGATTGAGCAATAATCAATCTTAAAGATTCTTGAAACCTTAATCTTAGTTCTTGAAGTTTCTTGAAAACCCTAGTTGATTCTTGGGAAAATCTTGAAAATTTTGGACAATTTTGTGTTTTGTTTTTTAATTTTCTTGATTGAGTTCTTGAAATTCTTAGAAATCTTGAAATAATCTTAGGGGTTCTTGAAAATCTTACTTCCAAAATTCCAAATCTTGAAAGTTCTTGGTTTGTTCTTGAAACCCTAGTTCATTCTTGAAGAATTTTGTGGTTGTGTTGTTGCGATTAAAAAAAACAACAGCCTTGATTTGATCTTCCAAATACTTCAAAAACAAGTGTTATTTGTGTTTTTGAAAGCTCAAAAATTGGCTGGAAAAAGGAATTAAAATAGCCGCTCCTTAGCTTAAGACCAAAAATGGCTGAGGCAGTGGAACTTCAAAATTACCTTGAAATGAGTGACACTTGGACAAGGTAGTGAAGACAGAAAGGCGGCTTAAGAGAAGGGGTATTGCACACACAAACACCAATTTTCAAGTTGATAATTGGCGAAATACTCCACTAAAGGGGAGGATAAGGTGTTGGATTCATTAATGCCTTTAAAATTGAAATCTGACTTCAACCAAGGCGTGTCCAAAGTTGTTCCCAAAGCTGTTTAAGACACTTCTGAACCCCACAATCGAGACATCAATTGCTTTAAATGCCAAGCTAGGGTTGGACATATTGTTTCCCAGTGCCCTATCAAAGGGTAATGATCCTTATGCCCAATGGAGGGGTGGTGACGGATGATGAAGCTGAGTATATGGGAATGCAACCATTAATTGAAGCTAAAGGTGAATCGAAGGAGGAGATGCCTACAAGTGAGGAGATTAAATGCCCAGTTACATGCAAAGCTTTGGTGGCTCGTGTGAAAGATGAAGATGATGCGCAATGAGCAAACTTATTCTATACACGTTATCACATCAAAAACAAGGTTTTAATTATTGATGGTGGAAGCTATGCCAATGTTGCGAGCTTACTCATGGTGGAGAAATTGGCTCTTAAAACTGTGAATCATCCAAAATGTACCATCTTCAATGGTTGATGTAGGAGTTTATATACAGGTACGAGTTCCTTTTTGCAGTGGTAAATATAAAGATGAAATTTTATGTGATTTAGTACCAATGCAAACTAGACATATCTTGTTGGGACATCCATGGCAGTTTGATAAAAGAATTTCCTATGATGGACATGCTAACATGTATACTTTTATGATTGTAATAGGAAAATCACTCTTGTACCACTTACCCTTAGATAAGTGTATGAGAATTGAGAGTGAGAGGAAAAATTGAGAGAAAAGTGAGAAACAAAAGCAAGATGGAATGGCTGAACATGTTGAGGGGAAAAAGGCAATAAATGATTCAACCAAGAGAGAGAAAAAAGAGAGGAAGCACACCCTAATTTCTAGAGTTAACAATGTTCTCCGAGCTGTAATGTCTAACACCTTCAACTTTGTTTTGTTTAGTGTTAACTATCTTTTGCAAATAGAACAAGACAAAGTAAAGTTGATTGACATGCACTATTCATAGATATCTTGAAGACTTGAAGAGTTTTCATGAAATTGCATATTTCTACCATTGGTTTATGGAGCGAGGCACCTCATCAGCTATCCAACATCCTAGATTGGAGGGACGTTGTCTTTTAATGAAATTTAAAGCTGCATTCAATTCAATTCAATTTGATTTTAACAAAGCATTATTCAATAGTACATCTTTATTATTTTTCTAAGATTTTGGTAGCTCATTAGTTGCTATGTGTTTTCTAGGATTTGATGCTTCTCATTCGCCTAAGCTGGAGACCTTGAAGAATTTCTGTTCCATGAATATCTTGCCTAGGTGGAAGATGCCAATGTTGAAGTTCCAGTTGCTGTTCATTGGAAACCTGAAATTACAAGCTCTAAGGCATTTCAAAATCTACTTTTGTTTGCTGCCAAGAATGTGTTTACATCCATTCTTCAGCTATTTCAGCAATATGTACTTCCAAGAGAGTTCTTGAGTGGCAATGATTACCACTCACCTCAATTCTTGCACATAGAATATAAGTTATACGCTCAGTATGCAAGATGCATTATTTTGGCCGTGATATATCCATACATGCTCTAATCTAAGCGAATCAGCATAGGTGGTTTCAATCTCAGGGCTAGGGTTGGCAATGGGTGGGTTGGAGTAGAGGACCCCTCCCCTGCCCCCCGCTTCGTTGCCTAAACATATCCCCCGTGCCAATCCCATCCCCTGTCACCCACTCCCCCCGCCCTGCCCCACCGAGGGGGAAAAAGTTTATAATTAGTAAAAATATATAATTAGTAAAATTTTTAATTAGTAATTTAGTACAAATATATTAGTATAACTAATCAATAATTTGTGTTAGTATAAATATATAATTATTAGTATCACTAACAATATTAATTATATTACATATGATATTTATAACTAATAATATAAATATGTTATGTATATAATTAAGATATATATGTATATATAGACATATATATATGTGACGACCCCACCTCCCCCTAGGGCGTACCCAAGGATTTGGCAGACCGTCTGCTCAACTTTCGCCAGAACTCACTCACTCACTTCAATCAACTCTCAAGGTTAACCATTCAAGCCTCTAAAATGATATTTAAGTTCTACAATTCAACCAAAATTCAAACTTATTTATAACTCAAAAGCCAAATGTGTGATACAACATCAAATGTCAAAATACATTCTATCTACCAAAAGAATAAGTACAAGAGGGTTATACACTTTAGTTCACACTTAATTGCTCCGATTCTCCACTCCTGTAAGGAAAACAAAAACTAAAGGAATGAGTTAAAAGCCCAGTGAGGTTCCAAAACAAGTAGTCAAGTAGGTAAAACACGGAAATATCACATTTAACACTTTTCACAGTAATAAACAGTCATTCAAGAAACAATCATTCAATCATTGGAAGGATACGTGCTCACTTGAAACCATTCATTTAGTCATTCAGTCGCCGACCATTTCCCTTACTCCTCCAACATTTGAAAACATTTAATAGTGAAAACTCCTTCAATATTCATTTCATTCATTTAGTCATTTCAATCATTGCATTGTATTCAAGGGCTAGTTCTCTACCAGACTTCGTGGTCATACTCGAGTATACCAAAACAGTGGCCAAGGTCACCAACCTACCCGATCGATTCTGCTTCTGGCTCGAATATGCTAGCGACGAAGGGCAAGGGCCTAGTTCAGCCAAAGGCTTACATTCATGCACATGTAACATTCAATCACTTGATCATTGAAAATTTCATGATCGTTTAGGTTGAGTGCGATAAAGTACACACTCGCCTATTGAAAATCCATTTAATAATCATTGAAAAGCATTTAACATTCAAGTAAGCATTCACAACAAGCCACATGGTCATTGGAAGCACAACATGCAAGGAACACTCACCAATAGTCAAGTAAGCAAGACAAGGGAAAGCTCTGACAAGTTCTCCTTGGGGTTTCCCTCAAATTCCTCTTGAGTACCTGAGACATGCACAATCAACGATTACCTATAATCGTTCAACCAAGGCCAAACAATTTCCCCTTAACCCTTCACTTAAGCATGCTCAATTTCTTGTCAAATTAAGAGAGAAACTCTCTTCACTTAACCACTAAGATAACACTCAAGGGAAGATTCAAAAGTTAGCCAAACTGCTCAAGAGTTTAACAAAACACATGTGGGAGGGAAAACCACTTTCACTTCCTTAACTCCTAATGTTTTGCCCAAGTTTTGATATATATAAATGAGCGTTCAAGTTTACTAAAACTTATGAAGTCAAAACTTCATCAAACCACCATTTATTTCTTCGCAAAGACACCAACAAATCCTCCAAGTTTTGAACATCAAGCAAGTGAAATTTTCCCACAAAACTCTTGCCATGACGCTCCACTTTTCCCCCCTTTTTAATTCAAACTTGTTGCTCCTTTTGAAAGCACATTTGAGGGCAATGATTAGCAAGCTATGTTGAGCAAAATTTCACTTTAAAGTTAGAGAAAACGGGACAAATTCCAATCTTAGATTCAGCCAAAACCTTCCAAAATTTCCAGCAAACAAGGTTCAAGAAAAACTCCTCATTTCACTTTTAAAATGAATCTTGAGATCAAATTTGGTGCTTGAGTGAACCATGAGAGTTCACCACTAAAAACACATTTAAAAAAAAACTAATGACTTTCAAGATTGCAACCTCTAGTTCTTGATCCAAAATGTCAAGTTTTCTTATTCAAGTCAAAAGAAAACTCATATACATAATAAATCCATGATCCAATCATAAAATGGAGTGCAAGTTATCAAGAAAGTTAGGTTTAAAAACCAGAAAATGTTTCCAAGACCATTCCAAGTTTTGCTTGTCATTTCATAAGAAAAATCTCAGTTTTTGTAATGCTTTTTGAAAAGTTGTAACTCAGGTTTGGTAAGTCCAAAAATCATAAATCTTATACCGTTAGAAAATAGACTCAAAAGTCTGCAACTCTCTAGAAGACACTTTCATAAAATCTAGCCCATAAATTAGTCAAATCTCAGCCTCAATTCACCGCTCAACTAAGTGCAAAAACAGGACAGTCTAGGATTTTCAACCCACTTTGAAATTTTACTGGTATTTATAGAAAGTGAACCAAACCATGATTTTACATGATTAAAATAGCTATGAGTCTAGTTTCAAATGCAACAAACGAGACTCAATTTAGATTTTTCTACTCCAAGATATATCAGATTTCCCAAAACTGCTCAGAGTCTCCTACGAAAAAAATTTTCATCAACACTTGACTCAACCTTCCCACTTAAGCTCATGATTTTTGGTTCAAATCCAACTCACAATCAAAGTTTAATGTCTAACAAAGTTTTTGGAGCAAGATTTCCCCCAAAAGTTTTGAAAAAATAAGGGCTAACAGCACTCAAAAGTTTTGGCTAGCAAGAAGCTTTCAAACAGAAATTTTCCTCGAATCATCTACCTAAACCAAGGTTTCAAAACAACCCATCAACAACCCATCAAAGATCCAATCTTTCTAGCTACAAATCTACTAGAAACTTGAAGAAAAGAGAAGGTTTCAAGCCAATACCTCTCCTAGCAATTTCAACCAAGCAACAAGTCCAAGTTTCCTCTAAGAGCTTCCCTCCAAGCTTCACTCAAGATCTATCGGAGTAGTTTAGGGTTAATCTTCGAATTTCTCATGGATCAAGCAAGAAATCAAGGCCAGAAAATGGAGTATTTTCTCTCCCCTTACCCTCAAATTTCGTCCAACAAGAAGCCAAGAAGAAGAAATGGTAATAAAGGCTTGGTTTAGGATAAGAATGAAACTTAGTCTTGGTCAAGACTTCATGGTTGAGTGACAAGTGTCAAATCAAGATGTAATCCTTATCCAATTGTCTTCCATTCACTAAAATATCTAGTTCATCTCTAATTATCTCTTAACACCTTATAGTACAATATTTCTTTTGCACAAAACTCCTTCTAATCTTTCAAATCTAGTGTATACACCTAACTAGTCGGTCACACTAGTATAATGCACTATGAAACTTAATATGCACTAAACTATAAAGAAAGGGAATGATAAAAATCTTAACTTAACCTTTAAAATCACTATCAAGTCAAGACTAGCAAAGAAGCACGTAAAGTAAAATTAAAAAAGAATAAAAATTAATTTTTCAAAAATAGGAGAAAATTTAAAAATAATTTTCGGGTCCTCACAATATATATACTTTATTTAAGCAGGGGATGGGGCAAGGGTATAGTCCCCCATCCCTCGCCCCGTTTTGTAACGGGGTAAGCATTTTACCCCCCACCTTGCCCCACCCCCACCCCCATCCCCACCCTATCCTTCATCCCATTAACGCCAACGGGCACCCGCCCCAATTGCCATCCCTACTCAGGGCTATTGATTCCATATGTTTGTTCACTATGGTTTTTGATCTAGGTGGAAGATGTTTGCTTTTTCTATCCTTAACCATTTCCCGCCTAGATTTGAAGACAAATCCTTCTCAAAAGGTGGGGAGTGATGTGAGACTATCCAATGTGGTTTTGCAAATATGGTTACTAGAGTAAGAGCTATGACATTTAAAGGGGCATTTCGAACTCTAGTGTGGGCTGTCAAGACTAAAATGGAGTGTCAAGATCTAGTGAAGACCTTAAGCATGTCGAAACAACCTTTATTAATCTTATTCACATTGATCAAGATACATCAGATCCCTAGGGTTCATATATCCTATTGTGTGATGACCCCACTACCCCCTAGGGCGTACCCTAGGGTTTAGCGAGTCGCCTGTCCGGCTCTCGCCAGAACTCACTCACTCGTAACTTGAGAAATTAACTTACATCCATAGAAAAATAAATAACACAACAATTCAAACTTATTAAGTACATTGATGCACAACCCAGATACAAAACTTCTATACACCAAAATGATTTAAAGTGGTTACAATTCAAGTACAATCAACCCTAGTCGGGTGCTAGCGTGAGTACAGTTTCAAAATTTAAAAACTACTAGACTACGCTAGTCTTTACTAGTCTCACGTCTCGCTCGTACTCCTGTAAGGAAAACAAAACTAATAGAGTGAGCTAAAACTCAGTGATATTCCAAATAACAAATTGACCATTAATGAACAGTGAATATAACATAAAATTGCAATAGCGAGAAATAAACCAACATTTCACATTCAGTATTTCACGTAAAAGGATACAGTTCCACCATAGCTTGATCATGTAGTAGTTGACACTCCGTCAACTTTCAGGTAAAGTAACTAGTCCAGTAGTACACCACATAACTCCAATCTCCGTCCACCAACCAAACCCCTAACCGGGCACGAACTCCAAGATAAACACCGGTGGTAATACTCGAGTATATCGATTAGTCGAGGAGATAACACTCTACTCGACATCACTAACTACCCAGGGTTCGTTATCTAATCGATCAACCCCTTGCCGGCTCGACTCGACTAACTAGTCACAAGGTTTTTGGAATTCCAAACAAGATATAATTCAAATGCATTTATATCAATTCAACTGAAATCAATGACCAAGAACAAATCACATTAGGGCAAGTGCGATAAGGTACACGCTTGCCCTATCAATCTACTCATATATCAGGTAATCACATTACTAAAGTATTAAACACAAGTGTCAAGTGCAATCAGGTATTTGGAAGCACTCACAAAAAATGTAGTGCTTTTAGTGATCACGTCCAGGTAGTACTCCTGGTTTGGAGTCCAAATCTGCGATAAAATATCGTTTAAGAGCTTTGAAAATCGATTAAGGTTCGAAACTTAGACGTTTCGTTTAACAAGAATCAAGTAATTGAAATTCATTTGGAAAATATTCGTAAAAATCTTGCTCGTTATTCAAACTGTGAAACTTGGTAGCAATTATACTTTGAAATACCATTGGAGTCGAATAAATGAAGAAAACGTATTTCTATTAGTCGTAAATTTCATTTTTTTCCAAGGGTACAAGTTTCGGCCGGATTCTAACTTATAAGCCTCTATTAAAGAAGACTTGAATACCTTAGATGATTCAAGTTAGTTTCATCCTCAACCCTTACTCAAGCAACGAGTACATCTACCTAATCCTCGAGTGCAAATTTGGGCAGCACGCCCTTTGTATATACCTATTTTTCAGCCATTTATGGCTTCATTATTTTCCTCAATCAGCCTCAATGTCACACACAAATAATCTCATCACAATAGCCGTTCAATAAGCTCAATGTTATTCAATTACAAAACCAAGCTAGAAAAGTGACCGGAAATAAGGTTTAAGACAAAGAACAAAATGACAGGTTTGACGTCTTTTGGCGTATTGGTCACAACCGAAGCTACACCTATCGGATTGGGGTAAAATTTATACCGTTTCAAAGCTAAGACAAAGGGTTACAAATTTTTGGAAGAGAACTCAGCCTGGTTCACAGTTTATCCAGGTCAAATTTGCATATTACAGAACCAGAATTTCACTATCAAGCTGGTTAACAGCACTGGGTTCAACTTACAATAACTCAGGCTACAAAAGTCTGATTGAGGCGTTTTCAGATGCGTTGGAAAGCTAAAGCATAGGAACACAACTTTCATGTTTTGGCCAAATGCTAATTTGATACGAATCAAGGTGAAAAAAATGAAGCCAGAATGATGAAATGTCAAACTGTCCGCAAAACTCTACCTATGGCAGTCAAGGGTATTTTTGTCATTTCACATGTTACAGTGCTCGGATTGAGCTAGAATTTTACATAAGACTATAAATCATCATTTCCTACAACTTTCATGTTTTAAGCTAAGCCTAATTCGACCTCTATCATGGCCGAATGAAACTGACCAGAACAGGGTAGTACAAAAACTTAAAACTGGAATTAATGCATTCAAGTGATAATCTTCTTATTCATGTATAAAACCACTACTACCACTCCCTATCTAAACTTATTCACATCATATTCTATCTAAACAATAAGTAATACAACTAACCAATTCAAAATCCTAACTCACAAATCCATCATAATCATCAAAATAACTTAACTAGCTATCGTAAGCCAAGAATACAAGTTGCTACATAACTTAAGCAAGATTAAGGGGAAGGAATAAGATGGACAGCCATGATACCTCATTAAAATGCTTGCAAGAGAAATCCACCACCTCTCCTTGTAAAACTTTTAGCACCCTAAGCTTCTCAAGTGCTCAAAGAAAGGATTAATCGGTTTAGATTCTTGATTTTTCACTCAAATGAGCTAAACCCTAAAGATGGAATGAAGTTTTCTTCTCTTGTTTTTTCTACCTCAAGGCTCGGCAGGAATGGAAGAAATGAAGAACAAATGAAGTGATTTTTTGTGATAAATATGAAAGAAATTGGTTGGTCAACAACCTTGGGATGTTCGCCACTTGTCGCCACAAGATTAACTTTCAAATTTTTTTTCCCTTGGTTTTGTAGTAAAGAATTTCGGCCATAAAGAGCTGATTAAGGGCTGATATTTTGGCTCTAATAGCAATGAGATTATGTTAATGAAGTGGTAGTCAAGTGGTGTGTTCAAACGGTAGTGAACGATACCCGTCGGTTCAAGTCGATTTTCACTAAATCGCGTGTACTAGGGTTTTAACTTATTATTCACTAACTTATTATTATCACATCCAATCACACACTTAATATCATCTTAAACATTTTCGAATTTTTCTCCAGCAATTATCCTCGATAAGGTTCGACTTCCCACAAAACCCACATGATACTCGGGGAGCGGAGGTTTGGCCTCCCTGTGGGACGCCTCTCCCTTGTCCCCTACCATTTTGGGGTCCCCTTCCACTTCAGGCTCCCCTCTGAGTACCTCACCTGGATATACCCGTAAACCTTCCACCTCTAGCTCCACGACTGATTTTAGGGTGGTGTGTTTCTATCACTCTGTGCCGGCCCTTGACTTCCACCAGGCGCACCTCTCCGTTTGGCATGAAAATTCCTTACTTGTGCCTTGGTGATTTCTATTCTCTGAGCCTTTTCCAAAACCTCCGTAAAAGTGTTGATTTGGGCCGCCGCCAAAGCCTCCTGTAATTCTACATTAAGACCCGGCACAAATCTCCTTATTGTGAAGCCCCAGTCCGTTCGTAAGCTGATATGAGGGTTATTCGTTAATCGGTGGGGTGGTTTCGGGTTTTTATCGCCCGCCTTTTCTACATTTTTCTTTATTGGAAATTTTCCCAGATAATTTTTCTGAGTAAATATAGGTTTTAGATGAGTTTTCAAGTATCGGTTAGGTTTTGAGAAATTAAGAACGTATATCGGACGTGGGACCCACTAGTGCGAAAAGTTCAGAAAAATTCGGCCAATAAGGTTAAATTCAGCCAATAAGGATACTGTGTAAAATTTATCGGGTGTTAAGAGATAAGTAGAGGTTGTGATGTGATTTTTGAGAGAGAGAATAAAAGGATAGAGATGCTTTAAATAGAGTGACAAGTGTCACTATCTCATTGGTTGGACTTGTTAGACAATTATTGACTTTTTTGACTTTTTTACCATTTAGTTAAATATCTCACAAAAAAATTACAAAAATTCACTCTTTTCTTCTCCTCCATGGCCGGCTCTCTCATGAGCAAAGAAGAAAGAAAACTCTTCCCATTTCTAGCTTCCATCTAGCTCAAATTGTTGACCTTGGTCGATCAATCCTTGGTTTTGATGATTAACAAACTAAAATGTAGATTTGGGCTAATGTTTTTATGTGAGCAATTTGTTAGAACAGATTCTTGTGGCACAAAAGAAGAAGCAAAAACAGGGCACTCATGTGGGACGTCCGAAAGGAAGCTATCGGACGTCCGAAAGGATGAAGAACATCAAGAAGGAAACTCTGTCGGACGCTCGTGAGGAAGCATCGGACGTCCGGAAGGATCGGACGCACGCATCGGACGCACATCGATCGCATCGGACGTCCGAGAAATTTCGCAAAGATTTGATGACTCTCTGACGACGTTCGGACGCATGGTTCGGACGTCCGACAGGTGGTTTGGACGCAGGGTTCGGACGTTCGACAGGTGGTTCGGACGTCCGACAGGCCAACGGCTAGTTTTGACAGCATTTAATATTTGACCGTTGGAGAGCCTTTTGGAGCCATTTCTCACCTTCTATAAACACCCCAAAGCACAAGAAGACACAAGACTTTTGCACACTTTGTTTACAAGATCTCAAGAGATATTTTAGCTAGAAAATAGTCTCCAAAGCTAGATTTGTTTTAAAGTGGTGTGAATTTCTGGTGAGCATTTCTTTTGTGATTGAAAGGATCATTAGTGTAGCTTTGTTGAGGGTTTTCTGAGTGATTGTAAAACTTCTTAGCTTGACTAAGTGAGGCTTAGGGCAAGGAGGAAGTGCTCCCTCCATTGTACATCTAGTTGATCGTCTTCCATCAAAGAGAAGTTGCTCTTCCTAGTGTGTGGTCTTCAAGTTTGAGGATAGCTTGGTAGACATTTGGTTTGATTCCCCAATTTACTTTTCTGTTTAATAAAATTCTCATTGCTTGTTTATACTTGTGTTTCAGATCAATATTGCTCTTGTCTTCTAATCCACTTGGTTGATCATTACTAGAAAAGAAGGAAATTTACCAATCTTTCAAGTGTAGGCTGTTGAGGGTTAACTAGAATTGTTGTAAAACTCCTTGGCTCAACCAAAGTGTGTTTGGGGCGAGGAAGGAGTGAGCCTTCACTTGTACATCTTGGTTAGCATCGCCATCTATTGAAGAGGCTATTGGTTTGATATTTGGTTTGCATTTCTTATCCTTTCTCTTTAATTAAGTTTTCTTTATTGTGCTTAAATTTGATATATCTTTGTGCATCATTGTGAATTTGTTTGTACTCATTGGGTTGCACCGGGCACTTACAATTGGTATCAGAGCTTGGTCTCTTTTGATCAAGCTTAACCGCTTAGAGTAAAGATCATGGCAACCATAAAAGTTTCTTTTTTAGAAGGGCAATCTATTGATAGACCACCTATGTTTAATGGTTCTCATTTTAGCATGTGGAAACAAAGAATGATGATTTTCTTACAATCTGTTTATATTGAATTATGGTATGTGGTAGAAGATGGTCCTTATGAAGCCAGAATAATTGACTCTACCACTAATTTGAGTAGATTAAAGACTAGACAAGAATTGAATGAAAAAGACAAGAGATACCTTTCTTTGAATGCCAAGGCCATGTGTATATTGTACAATGCATTAGATGTAAATGAATCTAGTAGGATTAAAGGTTGTAAATCAGCTAAAGATATTTGGGATAAATTGTGTGTATTTCATGAAGGTAACCAAGATATTAAAGAACAAAAGAAATCTTTGCTTGTTTCTCAATATGAATTTTTCAAAATGCATCCTCTTGAAAATGTTGATAAGATGTGTAGTAGATTTTGTGACATTATTCAAGATCTTAAATTGCTTGGAAAAGAATATTCTTTGGGTGAAAAAAATAGAAAGATTTTGAATGCCTTGCCAAAAGAATGGGAAAACAAAATAAATGCTATAGAAGAGGCAAAGGATTTAAATTCTATGTCCATTGAATCTCTTGTGGATACCCTAACCTCTTATGAATTAAAGCGGAAATTCAAAGTGCAAGAGGAAGAAAATGCAAGAATGTATAAGAGAGGCATAGCTTTTAAAGCATCTCAAGTGGGGGATAACCCATCCTTCATGGGTAATGAAAACATGGAAGTGGACAATGATATAACTCCTCACATCAAAAGTTTCAAGAAGATCTTCAACAAGAGAAGTTCAAGAGGAGATTGCAAAATTACATGGGATGAATGCAATTCAAAAAGAGAAAAAGAAGAGTTGGCCCAAATGGCACTAATGGCCGTTGGAGAAGATGAGGTAAGTTCTTATCACTCTTCTTGTGATGAAGATAATGAAGATGATGATGTGAAAATTCTTATGATTAAAATGCATAAAAGTTTGAGAAAATCTTATGCTAAAAATAAAGATTTGAAAACAAAAATAAATGATTTGTTGGAAGAAAACTCCAAACTTTTTCAAGAAAACAAATGTTTGAGAATGGAAAATGATGATTTAAAAAATCAAAAAAGTGTTTTTGATTGCAAAAATAATTTGAAAAGGAAGTTGGAAGAGAAAACAAAGTTTTATGAAAAAATGTTGGAGGAACAAAATGTGTTAAAGAAAAGAATTAATGACTTGAACGAGTTTCTCCAAAATGAAAAACAAACGTTTTCTCAAACAAAAGAAAGCAAATCTTTTCAAGGTACAAATAAGTTTGCTATGATAAGAAGTAAGAAAATTAGTTGCATTAAATCCACCTATGTGCAAAATACTTCTATCATGTGTCACTTTTGTTGCCAATTTGGACATATGCAAAATGATTGCTATGTAAAGAAAAATATGAGAAAAGATATGAAATCCATGTGGATTGCTAGATCATGTTGTTCTAACTCCCAAGAACCCTATAAAAAATTACAATTGGTATCATGAAAGTTTTGTCATTCTATATGGTCTTGATTTGAAAAATAAAGGGGGAGTTTGCTTTTTGATTGATGTCAAAAGGGGGAGTAGGATTTATTGAAATTTCTTTATATGTTGGCATTTTCTAAGGGGGAGTTTTATTTGAACTTATTTGATCAAAGAAATCTTCATTTTGTTTGTCATCATCAAAAAGGGGGAGATTGTTGACCTTGGTCGATCAATCCTTGGTTTTGATGATTAACAAACTAAAATGTAGATTTGGGCTAATGTTTTTATGTGAGCAATTTGTTAGAACAGTTTCTTGTGGCACAAAAGAAGAAGCAAAAACAGGGCACTCATGTGGGACGTCCGAAAGGAAGCTATCGGACGTCCGAAAGGATGAAGAACATCAAGAAGGAAACTCTGTCGGACGCTCGTGAGGAAGCATCGGACGTCCGGAAGGATCGGACGCACGCATCGGACGCATATCGATCGCATCGGACGTCCGAGAAATTTCGCAAAGATTTGATGACTCTCTGACGACGTTCGGACGCATGGTTCGGACGTCCGACAGGTGGTTTGGACGCAGGGTTCGGACGTTCGACAGGTGGTTCGGACGTCCGACAGGCCAACGGCTAGTTTTGACAGCATTTAATATTTGACCGTTGGAGAGCCTTTTGGAGCCATTTCTCACCTTCTATAAACACCCCAAAGCACAAGAAGACACAAGACTTTTGCCAACACAAAATACAAGCTTACAAGTGAGATTTTTGAGTAGAAAGATTCTTTGTTGGTTGTATAAGGGGTTGGGGAAGTTGGGTTGTGAGGTTGCTCAAGTGAAGGTTATTCTCTAGGAGGAGTAAAACCTTGGTGAAGGTGAACCTATCACTTGAAGTGGTAAAACCTTGGTGAAGGTTGCCTCATTTGTATAAAATAGTTCTTAATTGGGTGAGTGATCTTTCAAGTGTAGGCTGTTGAGGGTTAACTAGAATTGTTGTAAAACTCCTTGGCTCAACCAAAGTGTGTTTGGGGTGAGGAAGGAGTGAGCCTTCACTTGTACATCTTGGTTAGCATCGCCATCAATTGAAGAGGCTATTGGTTTGATATTTGGTTTGCATTTCTTATCCTTTCTCTTTAATTAAGTTTTCTTTATTGTGCTTAAATTTGATATATCTTTGTGCATCATTGTGAATTTGTTTGTACTCATTGGGTTGCACCGGGCACTTACACAAATCTTCGAAAACAATCACATAAACTTGGTTCTACTCCATAAAATCTCTTCATTAGGTGATAGTTAGTAGTTTGGTGAAGTGTTTGGAGAAGCTAAGGTGTCAAGCAACTCTCTCTCTCTTGTTTTACTAGGTGAGTAGTGAATGAACCTTCTCCTTTATCTAATGAAGCTTAATTGATGCCTAGTGATAGTTCAAGTGATGACTTTTGTGGTTTATTTCTTGTTTTTGGATGAATTGATGAAGTTTTCAATTTATTGATGAATTTTCTGGTTTAATTGTGATCATGATGTTGTGGTTATCTATGATGGTTGGAATTGATGGCTAATAACTCTAGTAGGTGTAAATGATTGATAATTGCAATCAATTTCTGTTTTGGAAGAAATTCTGGAAAATTAGGGTTCTTGGTTCTTCATTCTGTCCGAAATTTTTGGTCCTAGATAGAGGCCAAATTGGCCTTTTCTTAAAATATGAAAGTTGTAGGTATTGATGTGTTTGAGGTGCCTGTAAAATTTCAGGTCATTTGGAGTAGTGTAGAGTGAGAAATGTCGATTTTACTGTTGCTGTTCTGGGTTCATCAGGATGTTAGAACTGCGTCTGAAATGGATTGTTTTGACTGGAATTGTTTTGGATTTGGGTGTTGAGGTCTTCTGATGAAATGTAGCTTAATGTCTTAGCTACCATATGCCTTTGGAATTTCTGCATTTCGACCTGTTTAGACTGAGTTGTACTGATTACAGCATAGTGTAATTTGTAAACCTGTAATCACGGTTCTGGTTTGTTATTTGGCATATTTGACTTAGTTGTGCTGGGATTTGGACTGAGTGGACTTCTTCAACATTGTAGCCCCTTAAGTTCTAAATCTTTCTGTAAAGTTTCAGGTCAAACGGAGTAGTGTATTATGAGTTATAGACAGAACACTCAGGCCTGTTTTTAGACATTAGTTTGGGTACGTTTGGAATTTCAGCTTCTGACCGTGGGGTTTTCGTTTCGATTCCGTATGATCTGGGTGTCAACCCCTTCGAAAGAAATGTAGATCTTGGTCTCAGCTTTGAAACGGTATGAAGTGCGTTAAAATCCGAGTTCCGTAGCTTCCGTTATGACCAAAACAAGATTGATCGTCAGAACTGCCTTGTATCTGGACAGTTCTGACGAGTACTTTGACACTCAAATTTCGTTCTGTTCTGAGTGGATTCAGGTCTTGGCCAAAACATCAAAGTTTTAGCCTTATGTCTCAGCTTTCTAATGCCTTTGGAATTTCCTGATTTGGACTTGTGAGCTAGAATTTATGGTCTAGTAACCAGACCCTGTCTGTCATTCAAAATGCAAACTTCTGGTACCGTTTTCCATGATTTCGACTTGTTTTGAGTCGGATCTAGTTTAAAGTGTCTTCATGAGAATTGTAGGCCTTCCTCTTAGCTTCGTAACGGTACCTCATGTACCTTGATCCGACATTCCTAGCCTAACTTTTGATCAAAACGGTTTGAGAAGGCAGACTTGGCCATTTTCGTTTGCCGTTCCGCGCGGGCGCGTGCGCCCATTTTGCCGTTTCCGCACTTGCATGTGCCGATTTTTCCGTTTTGCTTGTTTTGGGTATGTTAGTGGCCGTTTGTGATATAATGAGATACAATCTTCTATTTCAGACAGTGGTGAGCTAGGCGGAGCCGGTGGGGCCCACTACTAGCGAACGCGCGAAGCGATTTTCTTTAGTACTACTTTTGGTATTTTGAGTAAGTATTCAGGCCGCTCTTACGTGTTAGTTGCTTATGTGTTTCGATGTGTGTGAAATGGGTACTTAGGCGAGGGTGTACTTTATCGCACTCGACCTAAACCCTAATTTGCGTACATAATTGTACATGACATATGTATATGAATCATTTTGGAACTAAACCCCTTGAGCTTGTGGCTCGGGGTGACTTTTGAATAATTTTGTGACGTTTGTGAGTTTGGGGCCCGATCTCATGACCTAGATGGACTATTCGAGCCGGTTAGGGCTTGGTCGAAGTCAGTCCAACTTAGTCTGAGGTCACCAAGTTTGTGAATCCGGTTCACCGAGACTGTGGACCAAGTTTGTGACCCGAGCTTGTGACTCAAGCTCAAGTTTGTGATTTCGTTCGCCCGGGCAAGTTTGTGAGGTGACTGGCCAGTGAGGGTGATAAGGTGTCAGTGGGTGTACAAGCGAAGTTCTACGGACCATTAGTTGAGGTCGACGGAGTGTCGGCAGGAGATCATACATGGCACATGAATTGGCTTTGGAGCCACCTGTATCCTTATTATGTGATGTGACTTTTCTGCTTTTGCTTTACTCCTACTGTGTAAATGTGGTTACGTGAAATTTACGTTTTACCCTGTTTACTTACTAAGCTTCTAGCTTACCCCGTTTCCTTTGTTTTCCTTAGCAGGGGACGACGCGGGGAACTTTGGGACTCTGCCGTTAGTATAGTTAGGTCTCGTTTGTAATAGTTGGACAGTTAGGATGTTTGTTCTAGTTTTGGTGGTTTGTATAAGGACCCTCCTTAGGGTCTACCTTCTACTGGTTGTTGTTATAGTATATTAGAGAGGTTTGACTTGATGCTTTTGAAGATGTAAATAGAAATTTTGTGGTTGTATATATTATGAATCGTGTTCTTGTGGTTTAATATAGTTTTATTAGCTTTAAGTTTTGAGTCCTGGCGCGAGCTAGGCAGGCGGCCGCCGATACCCTTGGGTTCGCCCTTGGGAGAAGTGTGGTCGTCACACTTATCCTCCTTTGCTTCGTAGCATTCAATTCAGGAGCAAATTTGGATAGTTTCGTGAACTGAGTCTCATACTCGGCTACACTTGAGGTGCCCTGACAAAGCTTAGTAAAATTGTCCTCTCTCTTTTCCTGGACGATAGGTGGGAGATCTTTCTCGTTAAATTCTCTCACGAAATTTAACAAAGTCCATGCGGTTCCTTCTCTCTCCCACTTAGCTCGAACTACGTTCCACCAGGCCCTGGTCAAACCCTCAAACTGGATGGTAGCAAACTGCACATGTCTCTCCTCTGCATAGTTTAAAGCAGCGAAGATATTGATCATTGTTTCTAACCATCTCTCCGCTACCTCAGGGTCCGGTCTTCCCAAGAACTTAGGAGGAGAGAACTTTTGGAATCTCTCTAGGGCCCTATCTTGCCCCATATCAGGATCCCTAGGTTGATTCACAGGGGTTTGACCCTGTTGCTCTACCAGACGGGCAAGGATATTAGTCATTTATTGAATTGCCGTCGCTACCTAATCCCCCTTTCCGCTCGGGGTCCAGGTTGCAGCTCAGCTCTTTCACCTCTGTTCTTTCTCGGTTCTTGCACCGGTTCCTGTGCCTGTCTACCCCCATGCCCACGATTAGAGTCACGTCCTCGAATAGCTCCCTGATCTTGACTTCTTCTACCTTCCATGATTCTTGACTAACCAACTATATAAATATAAACAAATAAGGTATGGGTCAAATTAAACGTTTCCAAATCATAGAGCAGAGGCAATAAAACACATTCAATTACATACACAGGAAAATAAGTCACATAATAAGTTTGAAAGTACTGAACATGTCAACCTAGTCAAGTCAAAGGCTTATACCAGCCAAGGGACATAGAACAAAACAAACCCTATTTACATCCACCTTAACACGTCAAATTCAAAAACAAAAGAGAACGTGTCATCCCACTATGTCCCTCTACCTCACAAAATCACTCAAGCTCTAAACGAGAAATCTAGGTGGATGCTGACCCAACCGACTCGGTAGGTGCAACCGGATCCTCTTCGGGATCCTCTTCGGGGTCCTTCCCGGTTCCTCCTCAGGATCACCAGGGACCGCCTGCCCTTGACTCTCCTCGGCCAAATCCTGAACCACATCATCTACTAGAGCCCCGCACTCGGTTAGAATACGGTCGGTCCGGTCTCTCACATCTCCAACTACCCGCACAAGGCGACCAGTAGTCGCCTGAGCCTGCTCCCTGAAGGCATTAGTCCGCTCCTGCTTCTCCAGAACCGAAACCTCAAGCTCTCGGATCCTGGCACTGTGTACTCGGAGGGCTGCCTAGAGACGCTCTATCTCCGTCTGGCACCTTCGATTGGCACTACCCAACCGTCTCCGCTCATCGTCCACGGCAAGTACTACCGTATCGGAGTAGGAGTAGGTCTTCTAGCAGTCGCAACGCGAAATCTTACGCGCCGGAGACCACCGACACACGGGCCCACCGGGACTCTCCTGGTAAGTAAGTACACGACATACAGGCCCCTCAAGGTGCACCTGGTCGGTAGGTACGGGCTGATATGGCCCGGCACTCCCAGCAGCATTTTTCCTCTTTATAGCCTACATTACAAGTAACATTGTAAGAATAAACAAGTTAGACATATATATCGATGCCACAGGCCTATTCTCAAGTTTAAAACCCTATCCTATCATAACCAACCTATAACAAATGAATAATAGGTATAAATAACTCAATCTACCCAGATCAATTCAAACCTAGGTTCTGATACCACCTGTGACGACCCCACTCCCCCTAGGGCGTACCCTAGGGTTTAGCGAGTCGCCTGCCCAATTCTCGCCAGGACTCATTCACTCGTAACTCGAGAAATTAACTTACATCCATAGAAAATAAATAATACAACAATTCAAACTTATTAAGTTCAGTGATGCACAACCTAGATACAAAGTTTCTATACACCAAAATACTTTAAAGTGATTACAATTCAAATATAATCAACCCTAGTTGGGTGCTAGCGTGAGTACAGTTACAAAATTCAAAAACTACTAGACTACGATAGTCTTTACAAGTCTCACGCCTCGCTCGTACTCCTGTAAGGAAAACAAAACTAATTGAGTGAGTTAAAACTCAATGATGTTTCAAATAACAAATTGACCATTAATGAACAGTGAATATAACATAAAAGTGCAATAGCGAGCAATGAACCAACATTTCATATTCAGTATTTCACGTAAAAGGATACAGTTCCACCAAAGCTTGATCATGTAGTAGTTGACACTCCGTCAACTTTCAGATAAAGTAACTAGTCCAATAGTACACCACTTAATTCCAATCTCCGTCCACCAACCAAACCCCATACCGATCCCGAACTCCAAGATAAACACTGGTGGTAATACTCGAGTATACCGATTAGTCAAGGAGATAACACTCCACTCGACATCACTAACTATCTAGGGTTCGTTATCTAATCGACCAAGCCCTTGCCGGCTCGACTCGACTAGCTAGCCACAGAGTTTTTGGAATTCCAAACAAGATATAATTCATGTGCATGTATATCAATTCAGCTGAAATCAATGACCAAGAACAATCACATTAGGGCAAGTGCGATAAGGTACACGCTTGCCCTATCAATCTACTCATATATCAGGTAATCACATTGTTCAAGTATTAAACACAAGTGTCAAGTGCAATCAGGTATTTGGAAGCACTCACCAAAAATGTAGTGCTTTTAGTGATCACGTCCAGGTAGTACTCCTGGTTTGGAGTCCAAATCTGCGATAAAATATCGTTTAAGAGCTTTGAAAATCAACAAAAGTTTGAAACTTAGACGTTTCGTTTAACAAGAATCAAGTAATTGAAATTCATTTGGAAAATATTCGTAAAAATCTAGCTCGCTATTCAAACTGTGAAACTTGGTAGCAATTATACTTTGAAATACCATTGGAGTCGAATAAATGAAGAAAACGTATTTCTATTAGTCGTAAATTTCATTTTTTCCCAAGGGTACAAGTTTCGGCCGGATTCTAACTTATAAGCCTCTATTAAAGAAGACTTGAATACCTTAGATGATTCAAGTTAGTTTCATCCTCAACCCTTACTCAAGCCACGAGTACATCTACCTAATCCTCGAGTGCAAATTTGGGCAGCACGCCCTTTGTGTTTACCTATTTTTCAGCCATTTATGGCTTCATTATTTTCCTCAATCAGCCTCAAAGTCACACACAGATAATCTCATCACAATAGCCGTTCAATAAGCTCAATGTCATTCAATTACAAAACCAAGCTAGAAAAGTGACCGGAAATAAGGTTTAAGACAAAGAACAAAATGACAGGTTTGACGTCTTTTAGCGTATTGGTCACAACCGAAGCTACACCTATCGGATTGGGGTAAAATTTATACCATTTCGAATCTAAGACAAAGGGTTACAAATTTTAGGAAGAGAACTCAGCCTGGTTCACAGTTTATCCAGGTCAAATTTGCATATTACAAAACTAGAATTTCACTATCAAGCTGGTTAACAGCACTGGGTTCAACTAACAATAACTCAGGCCACAAAAGTCCGATTGAGGCGTTTTCAGATGCGTTGGAAAGATAAAACATAGAAATACAACTTTCATGTTTTGCTCAAATGCTAATTTGATACGAATCAAGGTGAAAAAAATGAAGCCAGAATGATGAAATGTCAAACTGTCCGCAAAACTCTACCTATGGCAGTCAAGGGTATTTTTGTCATTTCACATGTTACAGTGCTCGGATTGAGCTAAAATTTTACAAGAAACTATAAATCATCATTTCCTACAACTTTCATGTTTTAAACTAAGCCCAATTCGACCTCTATCATGGCCGAATGAAACTGACCAGAACAGGGTAGTACAAAAACATAAAACTGGAATTAATGCATTCAAGTGATAATCTTCTTATTCATGTATAAAACCACTACTACCACTCCCTATCTAAACTTATTCACATCGTATTCTATCTAAACAATAAGTAATACAACTAACCAATTCAAAATCCTAACTCACAAATCCATCATAATCATCAAAATAACTTAACTAGCTATCGTAAGCCAAGAATACAAGTTGCTACATAACTTAAGCAAGATTAAGGGGAAGGAATAAGATGGACAGCCATGATACCTCATTAAAATGCTTGCACGAGAAATCTACCACCTCTCCTTGTAAAACTTTTAGCACCCTAAGCTTCTCAAGTGCTCCAAGAAAGGATTAATTGGTTTAGATTCTTGATTTTTCACACAAATGAGCTAAACCCTAAAGATGGAATGAAGTTTTCTTCTCTTGTTTTTTCTCCCTCAAGGCTTGGCTGGAATGGAAGAAATGAAGAACAAATGAAGTGATTTTTTGTGATAAATATGAAAGAAATTGGTTGGTCAACAACCTTGGGATGTTCGCCACTTGTCGCCACAAGATTAACTTCCAAATTTTTTTCTTTTCCCTTGGTTTTGTAGTCAAGAATTTCGGCCATAAAGAGCTGATTAAGGGCTGATATTTTGGCTCTAATAGCAATGAGATTATGTTAATGAAGTGGTAGTCAAGTGGTGTGTTCAAACGGTAGTGAACGATACCCGTCGGTTCAAGTCGATTTTCCCTAAATCGCGTGTACTAGGGTTTTAACTTATTATTCACCAACTTATTATTATCACATCCAATCACACACTTAATATCATCTTAAACATTTTCGAATTTTTCTCCAGCAATTATGCTCGATAAGGTTCGACTTCCCACAATACCCACATGATACTTGGGGAGCGGAGGTTTGGCCTCCCTGTGGGACGCCTCTCCCTTGTCCCCTACCACTTTGGGGTCCCCTTCCACTTTAGGCTCCCCTCTGAGTACCTCACCTGGATATACCCGTAAACCTTCCACCTCTAGCTCCACGACTGATTTTAGGGGGGTGTGTTTCAATCACTCTGTGCCGGCCCTTGACTTCCACCAGGCGCACCTCTCCGTTTGGCATTAAAATTTCTTACTTGTGCCCTGGTGATTTCTATTCTCTGAGACTTATCCAAAACCTCCGTAAAAGTGTTAATTTGGGCTACCGCCAAAACCTCCTGTAATTCTACATTAAGACCCTGCACAAACCTCCTTATCCTCCTTTGCTTCGTAGCTATCAATTCAGGAGCAATTTTGGATAGTTTCGTGAACTGAGTCTCATACTCGGCTACACTTGAGGTGCCCTGACAAAGCTTAGTAAAATTGTCCTCTCTCTTCTCCTGGACGATAGGTAGGAGATCTTTCTCGTTAAATTCTCTCACGAAATTTAACCAAAGTCCATGCGGTTCCTTCTCTCTCCCACTTAGCTCGAACTACGTTCCACCAGGCCCTGGTTGAACCCTCAAACTGGAAGGTAGCAAACTGCACATGTCTCTCCTCTGCATAGTTTAAAGCAGCGAAGATATTGATCATTGTTTCTAACCATCTCTACGCTACCTCAGGGTCCGGTCCTCCCAAGAACTTAGGAGGAGAGAACTTTTGGAATCTCTCTAGGGCCCTATCTTGCCCCATATCAGGATCTCTAGGTTGATTCACTGGGGTTTGACCCTGTTGCTCTACCAGACGGGCAAAGATATTAGTCATTTATTGAATTGCCGTCGCTACCTGATCCCCCCTTCCGCTCGGGGTCCAGGTTGCGGCTCAGCTCTTTCACCTCTTTTCTTTCTCGGTTCTTGCACTGGTTCCTGTGCCTGTCTACCCCGATGCCCACGATTAGAGTCACGTCCTCGAATAGCTCCCTGATCTTGACTTCTTCTACCTTCCATGATTCTTGACTAACCAACTATATAAATATAAACAAATAAGGTATGGCTCAAATTAAACGTTTCCAAATCATAAAGCAGAGGCAATAAAACACATTCAATTACATACATAGCAAAATAAGTCACATAATAAGTTAGAAACTACTGTACATGTCAACCTAGTCAAGTCAAAGGCTTATACCAGCCAAGGGACATAGAACAAAACAAACCCTATTTACATCCACCTTAACACGTCAAATTCAAAAACAAAGGGGAATATGTCATCCCACTATGTCCCTCTACCTCACAAAATCACTCAAGCTCTAAACGGGAAATCTAGGTGGATGCTGACCCAACCGACTCCGTAGGTGCAACCGGATCCTCTTCAGGATCCTCTTCGGGGTCCTTCCCGATTCCTCCTCAGGATCACCAGGGACCGCCTGCCCTTGACCCTCCCCGGTCAAGTCCTGAACCACATCATCTACTAGAGCCCTGCACTCGGTCAGAATACGGTCGGTCCGGTCTCTCACATCTCCAACTACCCGCACAAGGCGACCAGTAGTCGCCTGAGCCTGCTCCCTGAAGGCATTAGTCCGCTCCAACTTCTCCAGAACCGAAACCTCAGGCTCTCGGATCCTAGCACTGTGCACTCGGAGGGCTGCCTAGAGACGCTCTATCTCCGTCTGGCACCTTCGATTGGCACTACCCAACCGTCTCCGTTCGTCGTCCACGGCAAGTACTACCCTTTCGGAGTAGGAGTAGGTCTTCCAGCAGTCGCAACGCCAAATCTTACGCGCCGGAGACCACCGACACACGCGCCCACCGGGACTCTCCTGGTAAGTAAGTACACGACATACAGGCCCCTCAAGGTGCACCTGGTCTGTAGGTACGGGCTGATATGGCCCGGCACCCCCAGCAGCATTTTTCCTCTCTATAGCCTACATTACAAGTAACATTGTAAGAATAAACAAGTTAGACATATATATCGAGGCTATTCTCAAGTGTAAAACCCTATCCTATCATAACCAACCTATAATCAAGGAATAATAGGTATAAATAACTCAATCTACCCAGATCAATTCAAACCTAAGTTCTGATACCACCTGTGATGACCCCACTCCACCTAGGGCGTACCCTAGGGTTTAGCGAGTCGCCTGCCCAACTCTCGCCAGGACTCACTCACTCGTAACTGGAGAAATTAACTTACATCCATAGAAAATAAATAATACAACAATTCAAACTTATTAAGTACATTGATGCACAACCCAAATACAAAGTTTCTATACACCAAAATACTTTAAAGTGGTTACAATTCAAATACAATCAACCCTAGTCGGGTGCTAGCATGTGTACAGTTACAAAATTCAAAAACTACTAGACTACGATAGTCTTTACAAGTCTCACGCCTCGCTCGTACTCCTGTAAAAAAAACAAAACTAATAGAGTGAGCTAAAATTCAATGATATTTCAAATAACAAATTGACCATTAATGAACAGTGAATATAACATAAAAGTGCAATAGCGAGCAATGAACCAACATTTCACATTCAGTATTTCACGTAAAAGGATACAGTTCCACCAAAGCTTGATCATGTAGTAGTTGACACTCCGTCAACTTTCAGATAAAGTAACTAGTCCAATAGTACACCACTTAATTCCAATCTCCGTCCACCAACCAAACCCCATACCGATCCCGAACTCCAAGATAAACACTGGTGGTAATACTCGAGTATACCGATTAGTCAAGGAGATAACACTCCACTCGACATCACTAACTATCCAGGGTTCGTTATCTAATCGATCAAGCCCTTGCCGGCTCGACTCGACTAGCTAGCCACAGAGTTTTTGGAATTCCAAACAAGATATAATTCATGTGCATGTATATCAATTCAACTGAAATCAATGACCAAGAACAATCACATTAGGGCAAGTGTGATAAGGTACACGCTTGCCCTATCAATCTACTCATATATCAGGTAATCACATTGTTCAAGTATTAAACACAAGTGTCAAGTGCAATTAGGTATTTGGAAGCACTCACAAAAAATGTAGTGCTTTTAGTGATCACGTCCAGGTAGTACTCCTGGTTTGAAGTCCAAATCTACGATAAAATATCGTTTAAGAGCTTTGAAAATCAACAAAAGTTCGAAACTTAGACGTTTCGTTTAACAAGAATCAAGTAATTGAAATTCATTTGGAAAATATTCGTAAAAATCTTGCTCGCTATTCAAACTGTGAAACTTGGTGTAAGCCCCAAAGACAACCTAAGAGGGTGGGTGAATTAGGTTGATTAAAAACTTAATTGAGTTTATGCACTTTTTACTTAATAAAAATTTGTCTTCTTTTCTAGTAGCGATCAATCAAGTAATTTTAAAGAATAGAACAATGTTGATCAGAAATAAGGATATATATAAGCAATGAGAATTTTATTAAACAAAAAGAATAAGATAGAGTATCAAACCGATTGTCTACCAAGCTTTCCTCAAACTTGAAGACCAATCACAAAGATGAGCACCTTCTCTTTGATGAACAATAATCAACTCAATGTACAATGGAGGGATCACTTCCTCCTTGCTCCAAGCCTCACTTAGTCAAGTTAGGAAGTTTTACTATCACTCAGATAACCCTCAACAAAGCTACACTATTGAAAATTTCATACACAAGAGAAGAGCTTACAAGAACTTCACACAACTAGGAGAACAAATCTTGCTTGGGAGACTATTTTCTAGCTAAAATATCTCTTTAGATCTTGTAAACAAAGTGTGCAAAAGTTTTTTTCTCGTTCAGAATCGTTTGTATTTGAAGGGGACCAAAAATGGGTTTCATTAATGCTTCCAACGGATAGAAGGCAGATGAAGAGTTAGCTAGCCGTTGGGGCTGTCAGACGTCCGACAGATTAATCATCGTCTGATCCCATCGTCCGAAACTCACCAAGTTGTTGTTCGGACGTCCGATGGGATTTTATAGTCCGAAAGCATCTGCGTCCGAATGTCGTCCAGAGAGTCATCAGAACTTTGTGAAATTTTTCGGACGTCCAACGCGATCGATAAGCGTCCGAAGAGTGCGTCCGATCCTTCCGGACGTCCGATGCTTCCTCACGAGCGTCCGAAGGAGTTTCCTTCTTGATGTTCTTCATCCTTTCGGATGTCCGACAGTTTCCTTTCGGACGTCCGACATGAGTGCCCTGTTTTTGCTTCTTCTTTTGATTGATTTTCTTTCCATGACACATTTGTACGTGATTCTCTAAAAAGCAAAACTTTTATATTTGGAGAGAATTAGATAAACATTTCAAAATGCTTTTGTGATCATCAAAATCAAGAATAACATTCTCCCCCTTTTTGATGATGACAAAACAAAAGTTTGAAATGAAATTTGATGACTTCAAATAGGCTCCCCCTTTCTCACTCAATTGTAGAACAAAAATTAGCTCCCCCTCAATCGTAGAACTCCCCCTCACTTGGCTACTTATTATCCATATTATCCGTATTCATATCTTCACCATCTCTCCCCCTTTTTGTCATCACAGAATTCAAAATGTAATGATACATTTGGAGAACTAGTAACAAAGATTCGACCATATATCCAACCATTCAGAGCAAAATGATCTTACGAGCATTACATCCATATATCCAACCATTCAACCAAACAAAATGTAAAGATTCAACCATTCACAAACATTACAAACATATGTCCAGTTTTGAACATTATAAAACACCAAATGACACCAAGCACCAGAATTCAATAGATAAAAAGAGTTCAAGGCAACTATCTAACATTCAGCAAATAAAAACAGTCAAACAGAATGCAAATGATCCTAATAGGACTAGTGATCCTAAATGATAAGCTAAGAGGATCCAGGCGTCCTTCGAGTAAGCTGATACTGAGAGAGATCCTTCAGCAACTGGTTTCTTGCCTTTATTAGATGTGGAAGGATCATGTGGTGCCACGGGAGTAGAGGTGAGGTCGATAGGAGCAGGACTCATAGAGCGAACAGGGGCTGATGAACTTGGATCATTGGAGCGTGGCTCCTTGCCAGGAGGGACTTCCTCAACCACAGGTGGGGAAAAAAGAAGACTCTTTTTATCTAGGAAGTCAGCTTGTTGCTGGGAAGACATGGTGAGCATGAGACCATGTTCAAGAAGCAGAACATGTTGCTTAAGGTCTCGAAGGAGCTCAACCACCTCAGAATTTGAAGAAGAATATGCCTTAGTGGCAGTCTTCCTAGGATGAATAGAGGTCAGTGTAACAGAGGATGGAGTATGAAGTAGATCATGTGCAGCCTTAGATCTAGGTTCATTAGAAGTGGCCCCCTTATACGCCCACAAATTATCCCTAAAGACAAGATTTTTGCGCTCAAAATAAGCCTTAGTGAAGGCAGAGGAAAATGTTTCTTTGGGACAAACACCAAGGATAGGTACTTTGTAAAATTCAAAAATGTTTTGAAGGAATTTTCCATAGGACAGTTTTCTACGAGAATCAGTGGTATAGCGAAGTAAAAACTTGCACATGACAAAGCCAAAGTCAATGCGAATTTTTTCTCGAAAACAATAAAACAAATACAACTCCATTTTATTTGCATCTGTTCTATGACCGTCAGTAGGCACAAGCAGATTTGAAATGATTGAGAAAGGAATAAGATTCACAGGGGCAAGGTCATTTAGTGTTGCATCAGCAGGGGCAGAAAATTTCTTTCGAAAATAGGTTAGCATTTTAGCATTATCAAAGTGATTATCAGCAGTAGGATGCTCTTCATAAGAAAACAAATTGGCAATTTTACTTTTGCATTCTGGTTCAATAACAGTATTTAAAATGGCATTCACAGTTTCAGGATCAAATACTAAGTCTACCCCATTTACCCTGGACATAATTTCAGTGTGATCAGTGCCTTTCCTAAGATTGGCAAAGAATTGATACAGCATTTCAGGGTAATAAACGTTAGGCATGGAAATGATATGTGACCATTTCTGGAATTCAAAGAGATTAAGAATTGACTCTAAACCAATCTTGCGGAATTCAGAAAGATTTATGGTTCGTTGAGAAATGAAACCTTTCTGGGTTATCAAGGAATATTTTTCTTTGGCAGCAGCATCAAAGAATGGGGAGACGGTGGTTGATTGGGAAGGCTGTTGAGATGGAGTTCCTTGTCCGGATTCAGGCTGAGCAGAAGGCGGGGAAGTTTGAGTCTTTACTGCTTCCCTTTTGAAGCGTTTGGATGATCTTATGACCCTAGGAGAATCCACATCTTCATCCCTGAGTGTGTGCTTGCGTCGGGCAGGGACTTTTCCTCCTCTTAGATTCACCATTGTGTGAAATGTGTGAGATGTATGATGCGAATGAAGCACACAGTGGTATGGGAGTGAATCACACAAGAATTTTGGGTTAAAGAAGCCTTGAAGATGATTGAGCAGAGCGGTTATGAGAAAGTAGGGTTTTGAAGAAAATTTGGGAATTTTCGAAATGTGATGAGATTTGGTGAAAAGATCCAAAAATTGAACTCGCAATGATCAGGAGAAGTTTTTGGTTGAGTCAATTTTGGAATGAGTGCTTCAGAAAAGCACGAATTGAGTGTGAGAAGGATAGAGGTTTCCGTCTGAGTGAGAAGAGAAGAGGAGAGTTCTGAAGCAAATGAGGAGGGAAGTCACTTTAAAAAGTGTACCGTTGCACTATCGGACGGCCGAACGTAGTCGTGCGTCCGACGGTTTCGTCCGAACAGATGTTTTCTGGGAAAATAGCTGAAGAACATCATCGGACGTCTGTTCATTTGCTTTCAGACGTCCGAAAGCTTTGAACAGAAAAAAAAATTTTAAGATGATTTTTCGATTATCCCTAGTTTTGATCTTAGATGAATGAATTGATCCAATGGCAAAGCTTTTGTAAAAATATCAGCAATTTGATCTTTAGAACAAACATAATTCACACAAACTTCACCTTTTTGAACAAGATCGCGAATAAAGTGGTGCTTTATATCTATATGTTTTGTCCTAGAATGCTGAATTGGATTTTTGGTCAAATTGATAGCACTAGTATTATCACAGAATATAGGCATGCAGTCATATAACAATCCAAAATCATTCAAGGTATGCTTCATCCATAAAAGTTGAGCACAACATGCACTAGCGGCAATATATTCCGCTTCGGTTGTAGACAAAGAGATTGCATTTTGTTTTTTGCTAAACCAAGAAACTAAGCAATTACCAAGAAAGTGACAAGTTCCACTAGTACTTTTTCTGTCCACACGACAACCACCAAAATCCGCATCCGAATATCCATATAGAGCAAATTCACAAGATCTAGCATACCAAAGACCATAGTCTAATGTACCTTTCAAATACCTAAAAATCCTTTTAACAGCGTTCAAATGTGATTCTTTTGGACAAGATTGAAATCTAGCACACAAGCAAACAGCAAACATAATATCGGGTCTACTTGCGGTTAAATAGAGTAGGCTTCCAATCATACCTCTATAGTGCTTTTCATCCACATGTTTACCTTCTTCATCTTTGTCAAGTTTTGTAGAAGTGCACATTGGAGTTCCAACTTGCTTTGAGTCCTCCATGCCAAATCTTTTCTGCAATTCCTTGGTGTATTTTGCTTGATTTATAAAAATTCCCTCTAGTGCTTGATGTATTTGAAGTCCAAGGAAGAAATTTAATTCTCCCATCATACTCATCTTAAATTCACTTTGCATAATGGTGGAAAACTCCTTGCATAGATACTCATTAGTAGCACCAAAAATAATATCATCTACATATATTTGCACAATAAGAAGATCATTTGACACTTGCTTAGTAAAAAGTGTGGTGTCCACAATACCTCTTTTAAAACCATTCTCAATCAAGAAACCACTCAATCTCTCATACCAAGCTCTTGGAGCTTGTTTTAGTCCATATAATGCTTTTGAGAGTTTAAACACATGACTTGGAAATTTTGTATTTTCAAAACCGGGGGGTTGATCCACATATACTTCTTGATCAATAAAACCATTTAAGAAGGCACTTTTAACATCCATTTGAAACAATTTGAAACCTTTGAAGCAAGCAAAAGCAAGAAGCATTCTAATCGATTCTAATCTAGCTACGGGTGCAAATGTTTCATCAAAATCAATTCCTTCTTCTTGTGCATATCCTTTAGCAACTAATCTAGCTTTATTTCTTACAACTACACCTTTGCCATCCAACTTATTTCTAAATATCCATTTTGTGCCAATGATAGGTTGATTTTGAGGTCTATCAACAAGAGTCCAAACCTTATTTCTCTCAAATTGATTAAGTTCCTCTTGCATTGCCAAAATCCAGTTTTCATCCTTTAAGGCATCATTGATATTTTTAGGTTCAAAAAGAGAGACTAAAGCAAAATTATCTATCAAATTCTTAGATGAGGAACGTGTCTTTACCTTCTCGGATGGATCACCAATTATAAGCTCTCTTGGATGATTTTGGCTAAATTTCCAAGCTTTGGGAAGGTCTTTGAATGAATCATCATTCTTGTCTTCATCTTCCTTTTCTTCATGAGCTTCATCCTCCATTTCCTTTGCTTCCGGATTAGAGTTTCCTTCATCTCCAATTGTTATCTTTTTCATTCCTTCACGAACACCTACATCATCATCCTCATACGAACTTTTGGAATTATCGTCATTAGATTCATCAAATGTTATGTGTATAGCTTCTTCTATCACAAGAGTTCTTCTATTAAAGACTCTATATCCTCTTTTGTTCTCACAATACCCCAAAAATATTCCTTCATCAGATTTTTTCTCAAACTTACCAAGATGTTCCTTTAAATTCAAAATAAAACATTTACAACCAAAAACTTTGAAATATCCAACTTTAGGTTTCTTATTAAAAATCAGTTCATAAGATGTTTTATTCAAAATAGGTCTCAAGAGGATTCTATTCATCACATAACATGCGGTGTTTACCGCTTCAGCCCAAAGATATTTTGGCAAATTACATTCACTCAACATAGTTCTAGCAGCCTCTTGGAGTGTCCTATTTTTCCTTTCTACAACACCATTTTGCTGTGGAGTCCTTGCAATAGAAAACTCATGTGTTATGCCATTATGATCACAAAATTCTGGAAAACCACAAAACTTGAATTCCGTCCCATTATCACTTCTAATCCTAACAATTTTTAAACCAAGCAGATTTTGCACTTTAGCAAACAATGAAGTAAAATTCTTGAAGGCATCATCTTTATGAGCAAGGAATATCACCCAAGTATATCTAGAATAATCATCAACAATCACAAAACAATATCTCTTACCTCCCAAGCTAGTAATTTGAGTAGGACCAAATAAATCAAGATGCAAGAGTTCCAAAGGTTTAGAAGTCGATACACATTTCTTTGGTTTAAAGGAAATTTTTGTTTGCTTCCCAAATTGACATGCATCACAAATTTTGTCCTTTTCAAAACTGATTTTTGGCAAGCCTCTAACCAACTCCTTTTTCGAAATTTCCTTTAGTAATTCCATGTTAAAATGACAAAGCCTCCTATGCCACAACCAAGGATCTTCATTTGAAGCTTTAAGACATTGGAAGCTAGATGAATCAAATTTATCAAGAACAACAATATAAATATCGTTAAACCTCTTACCTTTGAACACAACATTATATTTACAGTCAAGCACAATGCATTCATGCTTTTTGAACAACACATTTAAGTCTTTATCACATAGTTGACTAACACTAAGCAAGTTATAACCTAAGTTATCAACTAAGAGCACATTATGAACAAAAGTTTCACCATCCTTACCAACATCACCTATTCCAATTGTCTTAGCTTTCACGTCATCACCAAACGTCACTTTTCCACTTGATTTTGATTTTAGCTTTATGAACAAAGAAGGATCACCGGTCATATGCCTAGAACAGCCACTGTCAATGAACCATTTTGACTTGTTTGAGCCTTTTCCCTGAAAAGAGAGAGTGTTTGGTACCCTTTAACTTTTGAGTCCTCAATAGTTAGCATTGTGTCTAACTAACCACATGCATTTCATTCCTCTGTTCAGATTTCTTTTCACATAACAATCTCCTTTTAAATGTCCTCTTTGACAGCAAAAATTACATATAATGGAAGAGTTTTCAACATGTAATGGTTTGATAAATCTCAATCCACTCATTCTTTGTATTGTGAAACCATGTGCATTTTTGTTGTGTGTTAATGTTCTTTTCTGATTAGTAAGACAGGTGGTTGACATGGTCTTTTTGAGATAGTCTTGTTTTCTAGCTTTTAAAGTCTCATCCAGCTTGTCCATCCTTTTATTCAAATCCCCATGTCTTTCCTTTAGCATTTTACAAACACTTGTCTTTCTATCAAGTTCATTTTGAACATCAAATTCGGCTCTTACAAGACACTCATTGTCAACTTTTAGTTGTTTATTTTGTTGAAAAAGACTTGCATTTTCTTGAATGAGAAAGACAATTTTCTGTTTTAGCTGCTTGTTTTTATCACAAGATTCCTTCAAGGCATTATGCAATTTTTCAACAAAGGATTCAAGATCATCATCATTTTCATCATCACTATCAGATTGAGAGTATATGGAAGTTACCTCATTATCTCCAATAGCCATGAAGGCCATTTGAGCTGATTCTTCTTCTTCTTCAACTTCGCTTTCGGAGTTACATTCATTCCATGTAATCTGGAAGTTGTTGAACCTTGGCTTTCGATCAGCTTTTCCATCTTTCTTTTTCTTCAGGGAGCATTCGTTTGCGTAGTGTCCAGGCTGTCCACATTCGTAGCATTTGTCCAATTGTTTCTTGTTGAATTCTTGTTTTCCTTTGTTCCTTGCGTTTGAAGACTGATTCTAGAATTGATTGCTAGGTCCTCCCCTTCTAAACTTCCTTTTATTCAGGATTCTCTTGAAGCTTTTTGTGATGAGAGCAAGATCGTTGTCATCACCATCCGAGTCTTCATCATCCAACTGAGTTGGATCATCTTCACCTTGAGCTGCTTTTAGAGCTATGTTTCTCTTTGCTCTCGCGTCCTCTTCCTCCGGCACTTTAGTTTTCAACTTCAACTAATAGGAGGTTAGTGAGTTAATGAGAGATTCAATAGGCACAGAATTCAAATCCTTAGCCTCCCCTATTGCAGTCACTTTACTTTCCCATTCTTTGCCCAACGCATTGAGAATTTTCCTATTTTTCTCTCCCAAGGTGTACTCTTTGCCTAACACCTCGAGATTTTTGATCAAGTCATTGAACCTGCAATACATTTTATCAATATCCTCAAGGGGTTCTATTTTAAATGATTCATACTTTGTGACCAAGATAGACTTTTTCTGTTCTCTCACGTTGTCACTACCCTCATGAATTTCTTTTAGCTTATCCCACATTTCTTTAGCAGATTTACATCCTTTTACTCTAATCGATTCATTTGAGTCTAAGGCACTATAAAGAACATTCATGGCTTTGGCATTCAAAGTGAGATTGGTTCTATCTTGAGCATTCAACTCAACTCTTGTTTTAGGCCGAAACAAACCTGTATCTGCATCAAGAATGTTAGCATCATGCGGTCCATCATTCACAATAAACCATAACTCAATATCAATGGATTACAAAAAGATAATCATTCTTTCTTTCCAACTAACATAATTAGAACCATTAAACATGGGAGGCCTAGTGACAGATTGCCCCTCAACAAACATGGCATGATTAGTTGTCATCTTTTACTCCAAGCCGCTTGAGCTTAATCTCTAGGAGACCAAGCTCTGATACCAATTGTAAGGCCCAAAGACAACCTAAGAGGGGGGTGAATTAGGTTGATTAAAAACTTAATTGAGTTTATGCACTTTTTACTTAATAAAAATTTACCTTCTTTTCTAGTAGCGATCAATCAAGTAATTTTAAAGAATAGAACAATGTTGATCAGAAATAAGGATATATATAAGCAATGAGAATTTTATTAAACAAAAAGAATAAAATAGAGTATCAAACCGATTGTCTACCAAGCTTTCCTCAAACTTGAAGACCAATCACAAGGATGAGCACCTTCTCTTTGATGAACAATAATCAACTTGTAACGACCCCACCTCCCCCTAAGGCGTACCAGAGGGTTTAGCGGGCCGCCTGCCCAGCTCTCGCCGGGACTCACTCACTTACTACATTCTTCAAGTAAATTACAAGGTACAACTCAAATAATACATCCAATTCTCCAAAATTACATATCTTAAGCGAAGCGGAAACCAATTCTAAGCGTAAGATATAGATTTACATCTGATTCAATTCCAAATATTTATACAGGCCCAAAAGTACATAAACCAAAACTAAAACTAAACTATACAAGATGTACGCCATCCAGCTACACAAAGATCCAAAAACAAGTTCTTCCTTTACTTCGATCCCTGTGGGGAGAAGAAGATAATAGGGGGTGAGCTAGAAGCTCAGCGAGTGACCAGTAAAATCAACAGCCAAGTATATTTCTCAATAAAGCATTGATATGATGTCATGATGCAGTAATCAAATGTTCATTTATTGCTCATGTGAGCCAGTGAAGTTCTTGTACTTAAATATCCAATGCTCGTTTAGACCAGATAACCATGAAACAGAAGTAAGGAGCCATCGGCTCCAAAGAATGTGTAAACAATAGTAGAGACATTGGTTCTAAGCACAAGACTTTCCAGGAACCCATTGGAGCCAAATTATGTCATGGCACACACCCGAACCCCAAATGATATGCAATGGAGTAATAAATGCAAGAATTAGTTCAAAAGTAACTCTGGGAACGGTCGAGGGATCACTCACTCAAACTATAGTGCTTCAAGTAGTCACGTTCAATTATACTCCAGGTTTGGTGTCCAGATCTGCGATAGAAATCCAATTTGAGAACTTTGAAACACGAGTAAGATTTGAAACTTAAACGTTCCGTTTATTAAGAATCAACCAATTGAAATTCATTTGAAAGACATTCGTGAAACACTTGCTCGCTTTTCAAATCATAAGGTTTTTGTAGCATATATACTTGGAAACAATACTTGCGTTGAAAGTACAAGGAAATACAAGTTTACATTGGCCATTATATCTTTTTCTCAAGAGTACAAGTTCGTTTAGGTTTTTAACGTATAACCATCGATAACAAAGTAGCAAAAGTTCTCGCTAGTTCAAGTGGTAATCACTTAACCTTCACTCAAGTTGCAAATATAGTTTTCTAGTTCTCGAGTAAAAATTCGGGCAGCATGCCCTTTGTGTTTACTTAATTTTCCAGCCATTTAGGCTTCATTATTTTTCCTCAACCAAAACCCAACATCACATATATCAGCAATTCATGACAAGAGCCGTTCCATAGGCTCACAATATCATAATAATAAGATTCACAACGATAGCAAGTGCAGAAATTCAATCTAGCACAAAACAGATTTGACGTATGAAAGCGGAAATAACATATCCGAGGCTACGCTTATCGGATTGAGGTGAAACCTATGCCGTTTCGAAGCTAAGACACAGGGATACAATGTTCATGAAGGTCACTGAGTCCAGTTTCTAATGTAACTTGGTCAAATTCTCAAATTACTAAACCAGAAACCAATTCGTCGGCTGTTTAAACGCAGAACACTGTAATGGTCATAACTCAGAGTACACAAGTCCGAATCAGGTGTTTCTTAGAGGCATTTGAAAGCTAAGTCGGAATACTATAACTTTCATGTTTTGGCCAAGAGCTAAATCAGTACGTATCCTAGTCAAAAAAACATGATATACTGGACAAACTGATCACACGGACTGATGGGAAAATACTTAAAACAGTAAGGGTATTTTGGACTTTTCACGACCTACGTTGCTCCGATTGAGCTGAAATTTTGTAGGCACCTATAAAATACCATTCTCTACAACTTTTCTTCTTTGACCTAAGGCCAAATCGACCTCTAACATACAGATATAAATTCGGACAGAAAGTTGGGGAAATTTTCCAGATTCTGGAATTTTGAGTTTCTAGTGCAACTTTCCTTAATTTCTCACTCCAATCACTACCACAACACCTTATAAAACCTCAATTGCAATATATAAGCATCATACAATAAATTGGGTAGAATTTCTCCAAATCCTAGTTCATGAAATAAAAAGGGGAAAACTTCTAAAACATGATAATCATCCATGATTCCACCACAAAATCAAGTTGCTAAGCTTAATTTAACAAGATTGAAAGTAAAATTTGGAGAGATAAGCTTTCTTACCTTGACTAGAGTTCACTAAGAGTAGCTCAAGCTTACTCCTTCCAAAGTCTCACCACAAACCACTAGCTAATCACTCAAGAACAAGTTTAATCGGTTTATTTTGTTTGATTCCTCACTTAGTTGTTGGATTGAAGAAGAAATGGAATGTTTTCCTTTGGTGGTTTTCTTCTTGCTCCTCTCTGCCAGCAGCAACAAAATGAAGAGGAAAAATGCTAAGTTTTGGAGTTAAATGCATGGTCTTGGTCTTGGGTCAAGAAGCCTTAAGGTGGCGACAAGTGTCGCCACCACCACCTTTCTTTTTTTCTCTTTCTTTCTTGCTATTTTAGTCCACAAATTTCGGTCAAAAGGTCATCATGAGAGAGGAGATATTTTGCTCCATTAGTAATAAACTTGTATGGCAAGGAAGTGGTGGTCAAGTGGTGGTTCAATCGGTAGTGCGCGGGACCCGCCGGTTCGCGCCGTTTTTCTTAAAAACTCACGTACTAGGGTTTTTACTTCCTATTCACTAACCTTATATCATTGCCACTAGTCACATATTATTTTTCACTTAAAAGTCACTTTTAATCCCCAAATTTAATCCTTACTCTGTACCGAAAATTCATCCGGCGAAAAATCGCGAAAACCCTAACTTTGCTCCAAACTTGAAACCGAAGTGTAAAACCCTATTTTCTAGGTTTATTTACACTTATGTGAAATAATTGGGTAGTGGGCTTTGATAAATAATAATTTTCAAATAAAAGGGTATTTTAGTCCTTATCGGAAAGCCTTAAAGAGCTGGCTCTTTAAGCTGTTTATGCGGACCGAATTTCTTCCAGATTTATGTGGGCCGGATTCCTCACAAAACTCTATTCACCAGAAATTTTTTCCTTTTCTTCTGCCTCGGGGCGTTACACAACTCAATGTACAATGGAGGGATCACTTCCTCCTTGCCCCAAGCCTCACTTAGTCAAGTTAGGAAGTTTTACTATCACTCAGATAACCCTCAACAAAGCTACACTATTGAAAATTTCAAACACAAGAGAAGAGCTTACAAGAACTTCACACAACTAGGAGAACAAATCTTGCTTGGGAGACTATTTTCTAGCTAAAATATCTCTTTAGATCTTGTAAACAAAGTGTGCAAAAGTCTTTGTCTCGTTCAGAATCGTTTGTATTTGAAGGGGACCAAAAATGGGCTTCATTAATGCTTCCAACGGATAGAAGGCAGATGAAGAGTCAGCTAGCCGTTGGGGCTGTCGGACGTCCGACAGATTAATCATCGTCCGATCCCATCGTCCGAAACTCACCAAGTTGTTGTTCGGACGTCCGATGGGATTTTATCGTCCGAAAGCATCTGCGTCCGAATGTCGTCCAGAGAGTCATCAGAACTTTGCGAAATTTTTCGGACGTCCAACGCGATCGATATGCGTCCGAAGAGTGCGTCCGATCCTTCCGGACGTCCGATGCTTTCTCACGAGCGTCCGAAGGAGTTTCCTTCTTGATGTTCTTCATCCTTTCGGACGTCCGACAGTTTCCTTTCGGACGTCCGACATGTGACACCCCGAATATTGGGAGGTTGTTTGTAAAGAAGATACTAAAGTGTATTTCTTTGGATTTGATTTAAAACCTTATTTTGTTTTAAAAGACTAGAAACCCTAATTTTAATCACTGAAATTGTAAAACCCTCGCGTTTTTCTTAAAAATTTCCTTTTATTTGGAAATTCATTATTTATTAAAGCCCTACTACCCAATCGTTTCACAATAAGTGCAAATAAACCTAGAAAGTAGGGTTTCACTTTTGGTTTCAAGATTGGAGCAAAATTAGGGTTTTCGCGATTTTTCGCCGGATGAATTTTCGGTACTGAGCAAGGATCAAATTTGGTGATTAAAAGTGACTTTTAAGTGAGAAATAATATGTGATTAGGGGCAATGATATAAGGTTAGTGAATAGGAAGTAAAAATCCTAGTACGTGTGTTTTTAAGAAAAACGGTGCGAACCGACGGGTACCGTGCACTACCGATTGAACGCACCACTTGACCATCATTTTTTTTATATACTTAATCTCTTTAATATTAGAGCCAAACATCAGCTATAAAGCTGAGCAAGCTGGCCGAATTTTTTGACCAAAAACAACAAGGAAAAGGAAAAAAATTAAGAACCAATCTTGAAGCAACAAGTGGTAGTCTTTCCTTGGTTGGTTGACTAATGAATTTACATCATATTTATCCCTAAAATCAACTCCAAAGCTCTTCATTTCTGCACCATTACAGCCGAGAGAGAGAGAGAAAAGGGAGAGCAAGAAAAACAACCATTTCATCTTGAGTTTGATCAACCAAGTGAGAAAGAAAGGAAACTAGACCGATTAAAGTGTTAGTTGGTGAGTGGGGAAGCTAGAGGAACTAAGAAATTTCAAAGGAAGTGGAGTATCACTCTTCCAAGCCTTGTTCTTGAGGTAAAAATCTGATCATGATCCTTGCTCCTTTAAATTTTGGTTTAAGATGTTATTTAGATCATGTTTTAGCTTGATTACAAGATAAGCAAGTTGTTGTGATGATTCTTGGATGAGATATGCAAGCTAGGGTTTGATTAATTTCTGCCTAACCTTGTTTTATATTTAGTATGTGTTGTATATAAGAGTAGATAAGGGGCTTTGGTAGAATTGGAAGCAAGAAAATGGAAGGATTGACTTGAGATTTCAAAAATTCCAGATTTCTGGAATTTCAGGATTTCATTCTGCCCGATTTTAATACTCATAGTTAGAGGCCAAATTAGGCTTGTCCTAAAACATGAAAGTTGTATAGAATGGTATTTTATAGGTTTCTACAAAATTTCAGCTCAATCAGAGCAACGTAGCCCATGAAAAGACCAAAATACCCTCACTGTTTTAAGGTTTTTCCCAGTAGTCCGTTTGGTCAGTTTATCCAGTTTATCACGTTTATTCACTAGGATCCGTACTGATTTAGCTTTTTACCAAAACATGAAAGTTTTAGTATTCTGACTTAGCTTTTAAATCCAAGAATACCTTAATCGGACCTTGGTAACCTGAGATATGACCATTCCAGTGCAGTGCGGTTAAATAGCCGACTAGTTGGGTTTTGGTTCTGTAAATTGAGGATTTGACTAGGTTGCATTGGAAACTGGACTAAGTGATCTTCATGAACATTGTAGCCCTGTGTCTTAGCTTCGAAATGGTATAAGTTGCACCTCAATCCGATAAGCGTAGCTTTGAATGTGTTATTTCCGTAACCACACGTCAAATCTGTCTTTTGCTAGGTTACATTTCCGCACTTGTTATCATTTTGATTTTTGTTCTTATGTTGTTATGAGCCTATGGAACGGCTATTTACTTGAATCTATGATATGTATGACTTTGGGATTGGTTGAGGAAAAATAATGAGGCCATAAATGGCTGGAAAATTAGGTAAACACAAGGGGCATGCTGCCAAATTTTCACGAGAAAGATAAACTAGCCTTTGGAGTTCTAGTTCTATATTTGGCAAATTTGACTTGGATACACTGAAAACTAGGTTGAGGTGTCTTCATGAAAGTTGTAACTCTTTGTCTAAGCTTCGAGACCCTACCTAGTCCATTTTGATCTGATAAGCACAGCTCCAGTTATGGGTAAAATCGTGTAACTCGTTTTGTACCATTTTCATTTCCGCGCACGCCCAATGCATTCCTTTACTGTTTTTCCGCTTTGATCGTTTTAGTCCTTATTTCCATTTGTGATCTAGGGCTTGGACTTGAGCAAGACAATAATAAATGATGGATGAGGTTCGTGAGTCGTGGTTGGTGAGTGATCCCTCAACTATTTCCAAAGTTACTTTTGAACTAATTCTTGCATTTATTACTCCATTGCATATCATTTGGGTTTGGGTGTGTGCCATGACATAATTTGGCTCCAATGAGATCCTGGAAAGTCTTGTGCTTAGAACCAATGTCTCCACTACTGTTTGCACATTCTTTGGAGCACGATGGCTCCTTACTTCTGTTTCCCGGTTACCTGATCTAAACGAGCGTTGGATATTTAAGTACAAGAACTTCACTGGCTCACATGAGCAATAAATGAACATTGATTACTGCATCATGACATCATATCAATGCTTTATTGTGAAATATACTTGGCTGTTGATTTTACTGGTCACTCACTGAGCTTCTAACTCACCCCCTATTATCTTCTTCTCCCCACAGGGATCGAAGTAAAGGAAGAACTTGTATTTAGATCTTTGTGTGGCTGGATGGCGTACATCTTGTATAGTTTAGATTTGGTTTTGGTTTATGTACTTTTGGACCTGTATAAATATTTGGAATTGAATTGGATGTATTATTCGAGTTGTACCTTGTAATTTACCTGAGAAATGTAGTAGTGAGTGAGTCCCGGCGAGAGCTGGGCAGGCGGTCCGCTAAACCCTTTGGTTCGCCTTAGGGGGAGGTGGGGTCGTCACACGACATGAGTGCCCTGTTTTTGCTTCTTCTTTTGATTGATTTTCTTTCCTTGACACCTTTGTACCTGATTCTCTAAAAAGCAAAACTTTTATATTTGGAGAGAATTAGATAAACATTTCAAAGTGCTTTTGTGATCATCAAAATCAAGAATAACAGAAACAACTTCCTTCTTCTTGATTTTAGCCATCCAAGTGAGAAATTAAACTTCTAAACCGGTTAAAGTGTTAGTTGTGGGCTTGAGAAGCTAGGGGAACTAAAAATTTCCAAAGGAGGTGGAGTATCACTCTTCCAAGCTTTGTCTTTGAGGTATGAGATCTAATCATGGTTCTTGTTCTTTTAAATTTTGGTTTAAGATGTTATCTAGTTCATGTTTTGGCTTGATTACAAGATATGCAAGTTGTTGTGATGATTTTGGATGATATATGCAAGTTAGGGTTTAATAAATTTCTGCCTAAACTTGTTGTATAGTTGGTATATGTTGTATATAAGATTATATAAGGGGCTTTGGTAGTGTTGGAAGCAAGAAAATAAATAGATGGTCATGAAATCCCAAAAATTCCAGATTTCTGGAATTTCATGTTTACATTCTGCCCGGTTTTAGTACTCATAGTTAGAGGTCGATTTAGGCTTGGCTTAAAACATGAAAGTTGTATAGAATGGTATTTTATATGGTCTTACAAAATTTCAGCCAATCGGAGCTATGTAGACTGTGAAAAGGCCAAAATACTCTCGCTGCTAGGATGCATTCCAGTGATCCGTTTTGGACAATTCATCCAGTTAATCGTATTTATTCACTATGGTCCGTACTGATTTAGCTATTTTCCAAAACATGAAAGTTTTATTATTCTGTCTTAGCTTTTAAACGCCTCGAAGAACACCTTAATCGGACCTTGGTAACCTGAGATATAGTCATTTAAAGGTAGTGCGGTTAATTAGCCGACTAGTTGGATTTTGGTTCTGTAAATTGGGAATTTGACTACGTTACATTGGAAACTGGACTAAGTGATCTTCATGAAAATTGTACCCCTGTATCTTAGCTTCGAAACGGTATAAGTTACACCTCAATCCGATAAGCGTAGCCTCGGATGTGTTCTTTCCGCAACCACACGTCAAATCTGTCTTTTGCTAGGTTACATTTCCGCACTTGTTATCACTTTGATTTTTGTTCTTTTGTTGTTATGAGCCTATGGAACGGCTATTTACTTGAATCTATGATATGTATGACTTTGGGATTGGTTGAGGAAAAATAATTAAGCCATAAATGGCTAGAAAATTTGGTAAACACAAAGGGCATGCTGCCCAAATTTATGCTTGAGGACTAGAAAACTATACTTGCAACTTGAGTAAAGGTTAAAAGTGATTATCACTTGAACTATCGAGGACCTTTGCTACTTTGTTTATCGAGGGTTATACGTTAGGACTTGGCCGAACTTGTACTCTTAGGAAAACGATACGAATCACTATGAAACCGTTTTACTTGCACTTTTGACTCAAAAGTCATCTCCAAGCAAACATGTTATCAAATTTTTCAGTTTGAAAAGCGAGCCACTATTTCACGACTATTTCTCAAGTGAATTTCAATTTCTTGATTCTTATTGAACGAAACGCTTAAGTTTCGAACCTTAGTTGATTTTCAAAGTTCTCAAGTTAAGTTTATCGCAGATTTGGACTCCAAACCCGGAGTACCACCCAGACACGAGCACTAGAGGAACTATTTTGGTGAGTGCTTTCAAATATCTGATTGAACTCGATATTTGCCATTTATCTTTGATCAACGTGAATACGTGATATATATGTGATTTGATAGAGCAAGGGTGTACTTTATCGCACTTGCCCTATCCAAATTGTTCTTGTTTATCAACTTTGCTTGACTTGCTCTACATGCACATGAATTATATTATGCCTGGAATTCCAGAAACCCTGTGGCTAGTTAATCGAGTCGAGCCGGCAAGGGCCTGGTCGATTAGATAATAAACCCTGGGTCACTAGTAAGGTCGAGTGGAGTGTTATCTCCTCGGCAATTCGGTATACTCGAGTATTACCACCCGTGTTTCGTGTGGCGTGCGGGCCCGGAGAAGGGGTTGATTGGTGGACGGAGACTGGCGAGAAGTGGAGTTTTCTTTCTGGACTAGTTATTACTTGAAAGTTGACGGAGTGTCAACTACTATTCGATCAAGTTGGGATGGAGCCGAGACATGAGCAACTGTATCCTTACTTGTGAACATGATCCACACATTTCTTGACTACTTGAAGTATTATCTCTTTACTTGAACTTGTTTGCTCGCTATTTCACTATTACATTGGTATTATCTTGTTTGCTGGACAATTTGATATCTGGAACATCGCTGAGCTTTGGCTCACCCTATTAGTTTTGTTTTCCTTACAGGGGTACAAGTGACGCGTGAGACGTGTAAAAACTAGCGTAGTGTAGTTATTTTGACTTTTGACTTGTACTCGCGCTATTCCTCGAATAGAATGTTTTGTTATGGGATTGTATATACTTTGAACCGTTTGGGTATATTGAGGCTTTGTACCTTGATTTGGTATCAATGTAAAATGATAAGCTTTAATTGTGGGTGTTATTTATGGTTCATGGATGTACGCACGCGATTCGTTTTAGATAGTGAGTGAGTCCTGGTGAGAGCTGGGCAGGCGGTCCGCCGAACCCTCTGGTACGCCTTAGAGGGAGGTGGGGTCGTCACACTCCTTTCTGATTCTCAACTGATAGTACCCTTGTCGCAAATCCAATTTAGAAAACACCACCGCCCCATGTAACTGATCAAACAATTCATCGATGTGGGGCAAAGGATATTTATTCTTAACAGTTACTGCATTCAGTCCTCGATAATCAATACATAACCTTAAACTCCCGTCCTTCTTTTTAACAAATAGCACCGGAGCTCCCCATGGTGACTCGCTCTCATGTATGAACCCCCGTTCTAGCAAGTCCTGCAATTGCACCTTTAACTCCTTTAGCTCAGCAGGTGCCATTCGATAAGGGGTTTTAGAGATGGGAGTAGTTCCAGGTACTAGATCAATTTTAAATTCAATCTCCCTTTCAGGTGGTAATGACCCCAACTCCTCTGGAAATACGTACGGGTATTCGCTGATTACCGGCATGTCCTCCAACTTAAGCTTCTCTCCCGGATTGTTAATTAGAAAAGTTAGATAACCGTGTGCCCCACGACTAAGCAATTTCCTAGCCCTTATTCCCGAAATGAGCGCATATGAGGCTAGCATACCCCTCATATCTAACTTCAAAGTTGCCTCACCCGGTATGCAAAACTCTACCACTTTCATCCTACAATCTACTTGAGCATGGTAATGAGCTAGCCAATCCATACCTAGAATGACATCGTACCCCTCAATGGCTAGACTAATGAGGTCGACTACTAATTTTCGTTCGCCAACCCAAACATCACAATATCTGTACATCTCATTTGCAAGTAAAATTTGATTACCCGTAGGTGTTCTTACTTCTAAGTCATAAGGTAGACTTTCAACTTTCATGTCAATTCCAAGCATAAATGTAGGGTTAACAAAAGAATGAGTAGCACCGGGATCTATCAAAATTTTGGCTAACCGGTGAAAAACAGGAATCGTACCTTCCACTACCTCCGTTGGTTCAGGCACGGATTGTTGGTCCAGCGAATACACTCTAGCCGGTACTCTTGGCTTAGTCCCTCCTACATTTGCTTGTTCAGGGTTTAGGTGTGACCTACGAGGAAAAGTTGCAAGCTGGTGCTCGGCACTACCACACCATAAACATTTTCCTGCCTTTCGCCAACAATCATTCTCCGTATGATTGACCTTCCCACAGTACCCACAAGATACTCGAGTTTGACCTCCTTGTGAGGCACCTCTTACTTGCTCCCGGCCACGCGAGGCTCCTCCTGGAGTAATTTCCTTAGATATCCCTGAAATTTTCTCACCACCATGTCCTCGACCCATCTTAGAGGGTGGCATGTCTAAATCACCTTGTCCTTGCCTTTGACTTTCACCAGGCGAACCTTTCCTTTTTGCATGAAAAGCTCTCACTTGTGCCCTAGCAATTTCTATTCGTTGGGCCTTCTCCAAGACCTATGTAAATGTATTAATCTGGGCTGCCGCTAAGGCCTCTTGTATCTCCACATTGAGCCCTTGCACAAACCTCCGGACTCTTCTTTGCTCCGTAGCTATCAGTTCAGGAGCAAATTTAGACAACTTCGTAAATTGGGTTTCATACTCAGCAATACTCAAAGTTCCCTGCCGAAGCTTAAGAAAATCATCTTCTCTTTTCTCCTGGACAATAGGTGGGAGGTATTTTTCATTAAACTCTCGCACGAAATTCACCCACGTCTATGCGGTCCCCTCTCTCTCCCACTTAGCTTGAACCACATTCCACCAAGCCCTAGCCGGACCTTCAAATTGAAAAACGACAAAGTGCACTTCTCTATCCTCCGCATAGTTCAAAGCGGCAAAGATATTGATCATGGCCTCTAGCCATCTCTCGGCTCCCTCCGGGTCTGGTCCTCCCAAGAACTTAGGTGGAGAGAACTTCTGGAATCTCTCAAGAGCACTATCTTGCCCCATATCAGGGTCCCTAGGTTGATTTACAGGGTCTTGACCCTGTTGTTCCACTAAACGGGCCAGAATATTAGTCATTTGTTGGATTGCAGTTGCCACTTGATCTCCTCCTATAGCCTGGGGTCCAGGTTGTGGCTCAATCGTTGCCTCTCTCTCCTCTCTCGATTCTTGCACCAGTTCCTGTGCTTGTCTACCCCCATGGCCACGACTAGGACCGCGTCCTCGGTTAGTTCCCCTGGCTTGACTTCTTCTACCCTCCATATTTTGGGTTTAACCAACTATAAACTTGTAAACAAGGTAAGGTATGGCTCATGTAGCACATTTTAAAAGGATAAACAGAGGCAATAAAACGCATAATAAACAGGTTCTTTATATACATAGCAAACAAGTCACATAACCTATAGGACATTAACCCTAGGTATTGCTCAGGCACTACACTTAATCAAAACTCCAAGCACGTGAATAATAAGTATCCCAAATACCATGAATATCTTCAATATATTTCAAATCCAGACTATTCGCATTCCCCGTGCCTTTGCTTTCGCCATCCAAACTTATCCTAATATTACGCGAGATCTCAACTTATCGTAAAGGTATCACTCTTTGGTACTCGGGGACAAGAATCCAAAAATATGATAATTCACCACTCAAGCTGGCCAGGCTCAAGAACAAATCACCCGTATTAGAGATTCTTACCCAACATACATATCTAAGGTCCCCAACAATAGACAATCGTTCCACACTTAACAAGTCAATCCCCACAGTCCGAGAACCTTCTCCCGGCACGAGCTCAATAGGAGCTCAGATACTATCTGTGACGACCCCACCTCCCCCTAATGCGTACCAAAGGGTTCGACGGACCGCCTGCCCAGCTCTCGCCAGGACTTACTCACTCGTATCACATGCATACATCCATAGACCATAAATAACATTGCAATTCAAGCTTATAATTTACATTGATGCACAATCAAGATACAAAACATCAATATACCCAAACTGGTTCAAAGTGTATACAATCCAGATACAAAACATTCTATTCGAGTAATAGCGCGAGTACAAGTCAAAAGTCAAAAACAACTAGTTGTAGGAAATGAATGTCAAAAGTCAACCAAGTTAGAGGCCGAATTAGACTTAGTACAAAACATGAAAGTTGTAGGAAATGATGTTTTATAGCTTCCTGCACAATTTTACCTCGATCGTAGTACTGTAGCATGTGAAATGACCGAAATACCCTTGACTGCCCATAAGCCCTATTTTCGGGGATAGTTTTCTGTCTTCGTGGGGATTTCAATTTTTGACTCTAAAAATGCATGATTTAGCTTTGAAGACCTTCATAAGAAATGTAGGTATATGTCTTGCTTCGAAACGCCATAAGATACACCTCAATTGGACTTCGGTAGCCTGAGTTATTATCGTTTAATCATAGTGCGGTTAACTAGTCTGATTGTGAGATGCTAGTTCTGTTATTTGAAATTTTGACCAAGATACACTACGAACTGGACTGAGTGGTCTTCATCAAAGTTGTAGGCCATTATCTTAGCTTCGAAATGGTATAAATTGTACCCCAATCCGATAAGTGTAGCTTCAGTTGTGTCTGTTCCGCTAAGAGACGTCAAACCTGCTATTTAGCTTTTGTCCTTCAAACTTGATTTCTAGTTGCATTCCTAGACTTGCTTTGTATTTGGATGAACTTGAGCCCAGTTGAAGGGCTATTGAATTGAGATTTCTTATGTGTTGAATTGGACTGACTTGAGAAAAAACAATGAAGCCACAAATGGCTGGAATATAGCAAAATACAGAGGGCATGCTGCCCAAAATTTTAGGGCTACGCGATTCCTTCAAGTTGAGTTGATCTTAGTAAAAATAAAGGGTTTTGAGGGTTGTTTGTAACCCTAGGACCAACTGTTATCTTTTTACTCAAAAGTCATATTTTTATTCTTCTGTACTAGTACTTAACCTGGAAAGGCGTACGACATGTAGTCGAGCCTCATTTATGCATTCCATTTACTGGATTTATGGATGTGTAAATTATAATTGTTTTATCTTGATTATTTTATGGTTTCTTGACGATTAAAGCCACTTTGGGTAAAAAACTTTTGAAGTATCTGTACTGGAACCGGTGAGTATACCACTCCCCTCATTTGTTGCTTAATTTGGTTTCTGCACCTGAAATCTGTGATTTGAATGACTGTACTATCTGTTTATTCTGTTTGAGATGAGGGTGTACTTTATTGGATTTGTTTGAATCGATTTCGTAGTCCTGGCGAGAGTTGGGCAGGCGGTCCGCCGAACCCTTTGGTTTGCCTCAGGGTGAGGTGGGGCTGTCACAGGTGGTATCAGAGCCGCTTCGCATGGTCTCTGCGCGGAATGAGCTTGGGCCAAGTGGTGTTATGGTCCTGATTTTGTGAATGTGTCTAAGAGCTTGTTTGAGCATAAGTTATGAACCGTGCATGTCATAAGTGTAAAGATCTTTATCATGGGACTTGAGGAAGCTAGGTAGGTATGTCGGGTAGGAATCTTTTATATAGATGATTTACTCTTGGGACCGGCCGGCTCGAGTTGTGAATTATCTTATTTGGGATTGTTGTGCCCGGCTACTAAATAGATGAGAGCCTAGGTTAGAAAGGACTTGGGCGAACTAGAAATTTGATTATATGGAACTTCATGTGGTTTGTTCGGGTGTTAGTAAGTATGATTAACCTGGATGAAGACATAAATTGTGGTATTCTCGTAGATTATGGATGGAGGCTTAGAGGGGAAATAATTTTTCATTAGTTGCTTTTGTGCTTTAAACCTAGTTCGTCTATAGTACTTTTGGATGACCGAGCTACCTTTATGGATCTCTTTTTGTTGTATCTAGCTGACTGCTGTTGTGTGACTGGTTCGGTACAGTTGTGTTATGTATATATGCTTTTGATCTGTGTGTACCTCTTGTTACTTGCTTATGCATATAATTATCTTTAATGGTATATTCACGCTTCGACCCTAAACGCCCAGGACATGGGTGAACTTTAAGAGGGAGTTCAATGCTAAATTGTTCCCTCCTCTTGTTCAAGAACGGAAGGAAGACGAGTTTATTCGGCTTCGCCAGGAGACCCAGACTGTAGCCGAGTACGAGAGCCAATTCGCTCGACTGTCCAAATTCGCGCCCGAACTCATCATGACCGAACAACGAAGAATAAGGTGCTTTGTCCAGGGCCTGAACGTGGAGATCCAGAAGGATCTTGCTGTAGCCCAGATTAACGCCTTTAGTGATGCTGTGGAGAAAGTCCAGCGGGTTGAAAATGCGAGGTTACAGGTGCGGAACTTCCAAGCCAAGAAAAGGAGCTTCCCTGGGAGTAGTTCTGAACAAGAAGATAAGAGTACACCCCCTAAGATTGGAAAGGGAAACGGGGGAGTACGGCAACCGGGGGTGTCGCGTGATGTTTCTCAGGGGGGACCGGTATCTGCTACTCGTGGTCCCTGTGGATATTGCGGAGGACCAAATCATACAGAGGCAAATTGTTGGAAGAAAGAGGGAAAATGTCTGCGCTGCGGTAGTGCCGATCATCGGATTGCTGACTGCCCAGTTCGATTGCGAAAAGGAAAAGGGACCCAACAACCAACTAAGACAAACCCTGGACAGTCGGAAAAGGAAGGGACTGGATTGAAGGTACCGACTCGGGTATATTCTTTAGAGCACCATCAGGTCCTTGACTCGTCTGAGGACATAGAAGGTACAATCCGTTGGTTACCTTAGATTTTGATAGATTCCGTTGATAAGAAAATTTCGAGGACGAAATTTCTTTAAGGGGGAAAGAGTGTGAGGACCCGCAAAATTTCTTTATCTCATAATATTTTATTTATTTTTCTTGCATGCATTTTCTTCATTAAACCCTATTATATTGCTTTTTTCGAGATTTTTATTAGTAAATATAGTTTTTAAATCATTTTTCTAGTATAAGTTAGTTCATGAGAAATAAAGAGCGTATATTGGAAGTGGGACCCACTAGTGGCGTTAAGTGCGATAAATTTGATCAATTAGGTTACGTTTTGTATACCGGGATTAATTTACTAGGTGTTAAGAGATAATTAGAGGTTACTTAGATGGTTTAATTGTGACGACCCCACTTCTCCCAAGGGCGAACCCAAGGGTATCGGCGGGCCGCCTGCCTAGCTCGCGCCAGGACTCAAAACTTAAAGTAATAAAACAAGATAAATCGAAAGAGCACTATATACATTATGTACAATCCCCAAAAGTTCTAATTACATTCTTCAAAAGTACCTGCTCATACTATTACATCCTTATAATTACAACCAAGACCAAAGAGTAGACCCTAAGGTGGGTCCTTATACAAATCACCAAAACTAAAACAAACATCCTACTTGTCCAACTATTACATGCAAATCTAACTATACTAGTGTGTGTGACAAAAGTCCCCGCGTCGGCCCCTGCTAAGGAAAACAAAGGAATGGGGTAAGCTATATGCTTAGTAAGTAAACAGGGGCAAAAGCGTAAATTTCACGTAACAACAGTTACATAGTAAGAATAAAGCAAAAGCAGAAAAGTAACATCACATAATAAGGATACAGGTGGCTCCAAAGCCAGATCGTTTGCCATGAGTGACCTCCTGCCGACACTCCGTCGACCTCAAATAATGGTCCGTAGAACTTCACTTGTACACCCACCGTACACCTTATCACCCTCTCTGGCCAGGCACCTCACAAACTTGCTCGAGCGAACGAAATTGAGCTTGGTTCACAAGCTCGGGTCACAAACTTGGTCCACATAATCGGTGAACCGGATTCACAAACTTGGTGACCTCAAACCAGGTTGGACTAACTTCGACCAAGCCCTAACCGGCTCGAATAGTCCATCTAGGTCATGAGATCGGGCCCCAAACTCACAAACTTCACAAAATTTATTCAAAAGTCACCCCGAGCCACAAGCTCAAGGGGTTTAGTTCCAAAAAGATTCATATACATATGTCATGTACAAATATGTGCGCAAACTAGGGTTTAGGTCGAGTGCGATAAAGTACACCCTCGCCTAGGTACCCTTTTCATACTTATCGAAACACATAAACAACTAACACGTAAGAGCGGCCTGAATACTTACACAACGAACAAAAGAGCAAATTTCGAAATTTGTGCCGCGAAGAGTAGCTAGTAGGCCCCACCGGCACCACCTAGCTCACCACCGTCTGAAATAGAAGATTGCGTCACATAATATCATAAACGGCTACTAATATACCTAAAACAAGCAAAACGGCAAAATCGGCACATGCAAGTGCGGAAACGGCATACGGAAACGGAAATGGCGGCCTAGCCATTTTGCCGTCAAAACTGTTTTGAGCCTAATCGAAGCTACGAGTGTCGGATCAAGGTACATGAGGTACCGTTATGAAGCTAAGAGAAAAGTCTATAACTTTCATGAAGACACCTAACTCCGGATCTGAACAGAGATGGGTCGAAAGTGCAGAAAACCGTTCCAGGAATTTGCACTCAGAGTAACGGACAGAGTATGTTTGCTGGACCATAACTCCCAGCTCACAAATCCAAATCAGGAAATTCCAAAGGCATTAGAAAGCTGAGACATAAGGCTAAAACTTTGATGTTTTGGCCAAGACCTGAATCCACTCAGAACAGAACGAAAGTTGAGTGTCAAAGTACCCGTCAGAACTGTCCAGATTCAAGGCAGTTCTGACGATCGATCTTGTTTTGGTCATAACAGGAGCTACGGAACTCGGATTTCGACGTACTTTATACCGTTTCGAAGCCAAAACCAAGATCTACATTTCTTATGAAGGAGTTAACACCCAGATCGTACAGGATCAAAACCGAAAAAGTCACAGGCAGAAGCTAAACTAAAAACGCACAGAATCTGATGTTCAAAACAGGCTTGAGTTTTCGTCTATAACTCAGGCTACGCTAATCCGATTGACCTGAAATTTTACAGGCATATGCAGGACTATAAGGCTACAACTTTCATGTTTTGAGGAACTTCTGAATCCATACGCAACATCAAGAAAAATAAAGCCGAAGTTCGGATCCTGAACTGCCCTAGTTTTCCAGATTTGCCGGTTTTGCGCGCCACAACCGCACGGTCCGTTTCTATGGTTCTTATGCAATTTTCTAACCAATTTGATCCCAACAACCATACTTATATCAGTCTAAGAGTGGTCTAAATTCCTTCACAAGCTACCCAAATCACCAAATACTAACCATAATCCTTAATCTAATTTTATTTGCACCATAGGACTTGTTCTAATCATCCAAACACACAAACCCTAACTCAAATAGCCATAGGCTAACTAAACTAACCTAATGGAGTCTAGGGTTTCTTAACCCAAATCAGATTTTTGCTAGAAACCAACCAATCAAGTGAGGCAATTTATCAAACACAACCACTACAATTAATTTCTCAATCAAAACAACTAAGGAAAGCATTAAAGCAAGAAACCCAAATTTTTCTCTTCTTGATCGAAATTTCCAGCAGCAAAATCACCAAATATTAACCATGAAACTTCAATATAAACATCAAATTCACCATATAAATCCATAATCACAACATACCACATCATTTCCATAGCTTAGAAATTAAAACCCCAACATTTTAACTTTCAAAGAAGATGATTTACCTTTGATTCAAGCTTTGTAGATGATCACCCACAACAATCAAGTGCTCAAGTTGTTTCTCCAAGATCCAAACTCAAGATTGAAGAGCAAAAATGATGCACCAAAGCAAGCTTTCCTTTTCTTTTTTCTTTCTCTTCCTCTCGGCTCTCACTCTCTCTCTTTCTCTTTGTTTTGTTTTGTTTTGTCTAGTGATTAGCCTACAAGTCTTAAGGTAATAAAGAGTCAAAGACCATAAGAGATATTTCTAAGGCTAACCAATCATATAAAAGTTCCTCAATTGCTCTTTTAACCCTTGCACTCCAACTTTCTCTTTCTTATACATTTTCCCTCAAACATTTGAAAATCTTTCAATTAACTCCATAGGTCATAACTTAATCTAATCTAAAACATGTAATCATGCTTAATTACTTCACTAATCACTTTCTTATTTTAATCACCTATACTTAAACATACTTTCTCCATATATAAAACACTTAAACAACAACTTATATAACATTGGCAAAATTAGGGTTTTTAAACCCAACTTAAGCTTTCTAATAATTTATAACACTAAAGGTTTACTAATCTAAGGTTTGTAAACTAAAACGAAATCTTGTTTTTACTTGAGCCAAAACACACACTAGAATACCAAACAGGAACTATAACTTGAACCTACAAATAACACATAAACTAGGGTTTAATCATAAGCAAAGTTAGGGTTTTCAATCTTAGCCGAGATTAGGGTTTTTCCTTAGCCCTACCACCTTAATTTAACCGCACAAAATAATGAATAACTCTAATATCAATTTACGAACGGACTGGGGCCTCACATTAATCTTGGAGAGACAAAAGGATAAGTTTGAACCATTAAGAGTGCCATGTGTCGCGACCCGATTGGATGGTTGACTTGCCTAACTTTCTTACCTTTACTAAAACTTCAATTTTGAACCAAATCATCTTCATTTTTAACCCTTCTTGGCCGAACCTCTCTTGAGAGAAAAGAAAAGACAGCTTCAACCTTTCATCTTCCATTCTTGCTTAAATCTTGAAATCCAACCAATTAAACCTTGAATTAGTCCACAAAAGTGACTTGCTAAGGGAGTTTGAAGGTCTTGGTGGAGTTTATTTGGAGAAGAAACCCCTAAGCTACTACCTTTCTTGAGGAGTTATGGTATTTTGCTTGGAAATTCATTCTTTGTTCCTAATCATGGTAAATTAGTGATTTATGGTGGCTAACTAGGTTATTTTATGGAAGATTTCATGGATTAAAGTGGAGTTAGCTAAATTTCTAATTTTTTGGGAATTTTTTTGTTTTCATATGATGGTGATGGTTGGCCTTGAATTGATGGATCTAAATTGTGTTAAATGGATCCCTTGTGCGCTAATTGCGATTGTTTACGGAAAAAATTCGATTTTGTGCGGAAATTCCAGTTTTAGGGTTCCAATTTGTCCTGTTCTTCCCGGTTCTGTTTGACCATGCTAGAGGCCGAATTAGACTTAGTACAAAACATGAAAGTTGTAGGAAATGATGTTTTATAGCTTTCTGTAAAATTTCAGCTCGATCGGAGAACCGTATCATGTGAAATGACCGAAATACCCTTGACTGCCCATAAGCCCTATTTTCGGGGATAGTTTTCTGTCTTCGTGGGGATTTCAATTTTTGACTCTGAAACTGCATGATTTAGCTTTGGTGGCCTTCATAAGAATTGTAGGTATATATTTCTTGGCTTCGAAATGCCATAAGATACACATCAATTGGACTTCGGTAGCCTGAGTTATTGTCGTTTGATCATAGTATGGTTAACTAGTCTGATTGTGATATGCTGGTTCTGTAATTTGAAATTTTGACCTAGATACACTATGAACTGGACTGAGTGGTCTTCGTCAAAGTTGTATACCTTTATCTTAGATTCGAAACGGTAAAAATTGCACCTGAATCCGATAAGTTTAGCTCCAGTTGTGTTTGTTCCGCTAAGAGACGTCAAACCTGCTATTTAGCTTTTGTCCTTCAAACTTGATTTCTAGTTGCATTCCTAGATTTACTTTGTATTTGGATGAACTTGAGCCTAGTTGAAGGGCTATTGAATTGAGATTTCTTATGTGTTGAATTGGACTGACTTGAGGAAAAACAATGAAGCCACAAATGGCTGGAATATAGCAAAATACAGAGGGTATACTGCGCAAAATTTTAGGGCTACGCGATTCCTTCAAGTTGAGTTGATCTTAGTAAAAATGAAGGGTTTTGAGGGTTATTTGTAAAGGACCAACTGTTATCTTTTTACTCAAAAGTCATATTTTTATTTTTCTGTACTAGTACTTAACCTGGAAAGGCGTACGACATGTAGTCGAGGCTCATTTATGCATTCCATTTACTGGGTTTGTGGATGTGTGAACTATAATTGTTTTATCTTGATTATTTTAGGATTTCTTGACGATTAAAGCCACTTTGGGTAAAAAACTTTTGAAGTATCTGTACTGGAACCGGTGAGTGTACCACTCCCCTCATTTGTTGCTTAATTTGGTTTCTGCACCTGAAATCTGTGATTTGAATGACTGTACTATCTGTTTATTCTGTCTGAGACGAGGGTGTACTTTATCACACTCGTTCTCTTGTCCGTCTGTATGCCTATTTACTGTGTGTAATCTGTTATCTGTTTCTGAGTCTGTTCGGACGTCGTTTGGAGGCTAGTATCCAACGACATTTCTGTGACCTCTGAGCTCAACACCTGTGGCTAGTTACTCGAGTCGGGCCGGCAAGGGCCTGGTCGATTAGATAACGAACCACTGTAGTCTATTTATGGGAATCTTTGGGTATTAGACTCTTGATTCCGGTATACTCGAGTATTACCACTTCTGTTTCTGTTGAGGTGTTCGGGCCCGGTAGGGGTATGTTTGGTGGACGAAAATTGGTGTAAAGTGAGGTCTACGGATATGTTGGTTCTATTTACGTTGACGGAAAGTCAACGAGTTCGGATCAAGTACCGCAAATGGAAATCTAGCTCCTGAGAGCCACTTGTATCCTTTCCCTTTGTATCACTGTGTCTAACAGCTTTCCTTTATATCTGGTATATGTATCTGATTGGTTAAACGTGAAAGGCCATGATTTTACCCCTATATGTTTGGTACCTCATTGAGCGTAAGCTCACCCCTTTCTGTTACCTTTGTTTTCCTTACAGGGGACAAACTTGGAAATCACGATTTTGGAAGAAATGGGTCAAGCTAGTATATATGTCATGTTGTTGAGCTCTTTTGAAAATGAAGCCCTAATTGTATTTTGTGTCGTATGAATACCTTGGATTGCACTGTATGTTAATTTGTTCAAGACTTCAATGTAAATATATGTATAAGTGTTTAACCTTGTCTATTAAATGTATTCCGTTGAGACTATGATTTTATGGTTTGGTAAGCATGGTCTCGCCTTAGTAGTTTCCGATTGTTCATTTTCTTTGAGTCCTATCGCGCATATTATATTGGGTTTGTGTGAATCGACTCCGTTGGGCAGGCGGTCCGCCGAACCCTTTGGTTCGCCTTAGGGTGAGGTGGGGCTATCACAGGTGGTATCAGAGCCGCTTCGCGTGGTCTCTGTGCGGAGTGAGTTTGGGTCAAGTGGTGTTATGGTCCTGATTTTATGAATGTGTCTAAATGCTTGTTTGAGCATAAGCTATGAACCGTGCATGTCATAAGTGTAAAGATCTTTATCATGGGACTTGAGGAAGTTAGGTATGTATGTCGGGTAGGAATCTTTAATATAAATGATTTACTCTTGGGACCGGCCGGCTCGAGTTGTGAATTATCTTATTTGGGATTGTTGTGCCCGGCTACTAAATAGATGAGAGCCTAGGTTAGAAAGGACTTGGGCGAACTAGAAATTTGATTCTATGGAACTTCATATGGTTTGTTCGGGTGTTAGTAAGTATGATTAACCTGGATGAAGACATAAATTGTGGTATTCTCGTAGATTATGGATGGAGGCTTAGAGGGGAAATAATTTTTCGTTAGTTGCTTTTGTGCTTTTAACCTAGTTCGTCTACAGTACTTTTGGATGACCCCGCTACCTTCATGGATCTCTTTTTGTTGTATCTAGCTGACTGCAACTGTGTGACTGGTTCGGTACAGTTGTGTTACGTATATATGCTTTTGATCTGTGTGTACCTCTTGTTACTTGCTTATGCATATAATTATCTTTAATGGTATATTCACGCTTCGACCCTAGATTGTTTAGACCAATGGAGGGTACTCGTAGTGGACGTGGTCGTGGGCGCGGACGTAAGCAACCCTCGAATGAAAGGGGTAACCAAGAACCAATACTTGAATCAAATCCTGAACCTAGGGTTGACCCAAATACTCAAGTAGCCACTGCTATCCAGCGCATGACTGATCTGCTAGCCCATGTAGTGGAACACCAGGGTCAGAACCCTAATCGTCAACCTGGAAATCCTGGTAACCATATAGAGGGCGAGGATAGGGCCCTCGAAAGGTTTCAGAAATTTTTCCCACCGAAGTTTATTGGAGGGCCAGATCCGGATGTGGCCGAGAGATGGTTAGAAAAGATGGTGGACATTTTTGCTGCCCTGCATTATACGGAGGAAAGGCAGGTGACTTTTGCTATCTTCCAACTGGAAGGGGCAGTGTAACAGCCCCACTTTCCCCTAAGGCGAACCAAAGGGGTTAGCGGACTGCCTGCCCAGCTCTCGCCAGGACTAACGGATCAGTTTACGTCGATATATTACGTTCCGGAACATACCAACGTGCGCAAATATGTCAAAATCACAAAATAAATAAAAACGAAATTCGAAGCCGAAGATGAATAGTACTGGACACGTCAGAATCCGGATACTAGGCCGAGAGTAGCCAAAATTTTTCTTTCGCCCTTTGAAATACGAGTTGATCCAAAATTCAACCAAATATCAACCAAACATACACACATTGAAATGTAACATTTTCAAGCCAAAACGGCATATCAAAAATCATTCACTACGAATATACATGTTCGGTTTGCCAATTAAAAGAAAGTGAACCCAATACACATTAGGGTTTCATTCGAAGAGCTATCCAAAAGATGCATTTACATGAGCTCAACTTGACAACCAACAAGTATAACCTTTCCAAAAGTGGTCATTTTCCTGTAAGGAAAACAAATGGAACGGAATGAGCTTAAGCCCAGTGAGTTACTACCACACAAGCACAAGGATCATATAAGCATAATCTTTCATTTCGAGTACACAATTAAGAATTAAAACAAGTCGGTAAAAGGATACGGATGGCTCTCAAGAGCCCATTTCCACGCTTACATTCTTGATCCAATCTCATTGACCCTCCGTCAATGTTTAAGAATACCCGACCGTAGACCTCACTTCACTCCATTCCTTCCACCAAACATACCCCAACCGGGCCCGCACTCCAATCAGTCATTTTGGTAATACTCGAGTATACCGGAACCAAGAGTCTCATTACTACAAGATTCCCCAGTACAGTCCCCGTGGCACGTCAATATTCACGACCAAGCCCTCGCCGGCTCGATCCAATTGACTACCTACGGGGTTGAGCTCAGTAATACAGTAAGGCCGTTGGATACTCGTCCAAACGACACCAAATCAGTTTTCCATGAATGGAATTCAATATCTCATATAGCAAGTGCAGTATTTCAGTAAAACGGTAAACAGTCCTGAATGGAATCACAAGGGGGTGAGGGCGGTCAAGTACACCCTCACCTCAATCATTTTCAATAGCCATATTAGCCGTCAAGGCATCAAATTCACATATACCAAAGCCACATTGTAACATTTAAGTGAGTAGTATACTCACCAATCAATTCAGTGCTATATCATGCACTTCCGTCAGGAGAATGTCGTGAACCACCGTCACGCCCTAGAACACGTAAACAAATGCAATGAGACTCGATAACGAGTCACAAAGCCAAGCCCAACACAACCCCAATAGGGTTTCATATGCATATATAAGTATATAAGCAAACCAGTAAATCAAGAAATGGAACTCATTTGTCCCAACAACAAAAACAGGTTTTGGGTTCCAAATGCGGTAATGGTACAAAATGCGCTACGCTTATCGGATGAGGGCGTAAGACCCACCATCTCGAAGCTAAAATACAGGGCTACAACAATGTAGAAGGCCACTCAGTCCAAATCCTAGCACAACTAGGTCAAACATTCAGAAAACCAAACCAGAACCGTAATTGCAGGTTCCCAAATCACACAAAACTGTAATCAGTCCAATTCAGTCTATACAGGTCCAAATGCATTGATTCCAAAGGAATATGAAAGCTAATACATCAAGCTAAATTTCATCAGAAGACACCAACCACAAAATCCAAACCAATTCCAGTCAAAACAGACAATTACTATCGCAGTTCGCACATTCTGATCACCCAGAACAGCAACAGTAAAAACGGCATAACTCACTCTACACTACTCCAAATGACCTGAAATTTTACAGGCACCTCAAAAACATCAATACCTACAACTTTCATGTTTTGATCAAAGTCCAATTCCGCCTCTATCTATGACCTAAAATTTCAGACAGATTAGGGGTTCATGAACCCTAACTTTTCACATTTCATTCCAAACCCAAAATTGATTGCATTTATCAACAATTCACACCTACTAGAGTCATTTTAAACCATTACCATTCATCATACAAGGCCACAACATCCCATTCATATTAAACCAGCAAATTCATCATAAAATGGAAAACTTCACCAAAACTCTTCAAATCAAGAAATAAATCATATATTCCATCACTCAAGCTACTTCTAAGCCAAACATAAGCATCATTAGATGTAGTAGGGTGTTCAAGCATCACTTACCAAGAAATCAAGAGAGATAGGGATTGTGGACACCTTAACTCTTCAAATCAACTTCACTAATACACTTATTAGCACTAGAAGAAAGGTTTTTATGGAGTGAAATCTAGTCTAAGCTCTTGTTTGTGGAAGATTGAGTGAGATGGAAGCTTGAAATTTGATGAACTTTCTTCCTTCTTGCAAGAGAGAGGGCCGGCCAACACAAGGTAAGAAAATGGTGAATTTTTTGAGATATTAACTAATTTTGGTCAAAAGTCAAAAATGTGAATAGTAAACCATAAAGTCCAACCAATCATATTGTGACACTTGTCACACTCATTAATGCATTCTTATCTTTCTTTTTCTCTCTCACATCAATCACTTCACACACTCTACTTATCTCTTAACACCCGATAAATTTTACACAGTATCCGGAATTTAACCTAATTGGCCGAATTTTTCCGAACTTTTGCACTAGTGGGGCCCACGTCCATAATCTATCCGTAATTTTTCAAAAACTACCCAATGCTAGAAAAGTCATCTAAAAACTATAATTACTCATAAAAATTCATCAGGAAAATTTCCTAAGCCAGAAAACGCAGAAAACATGCCATTAAAGGGGAAAAACCCTAGGAGAAACATTAAGGGAAAATACGGGTTCTCACAGGCAGCCCGTTCCTGGTGGAACATAATACGACAGAAATGGGACCGAGAACAAATGCCCAGGACATGGGTGAACTTTATGAGGGAGTTTAACGCTAAATTCTTCCCTCCTCTGGTTCAAGAACGAAAGGAAGATGAGTTTATTCGGTTTCGCCAGGGGACCCAGACTGTAGTCGAGTACGAGAGCCAATTCACTTCACTGTCCAAATTTGCGCCCGAACTCATCATGACCGAACAACGAAGAACATGGCACTTTGTCCAGGGCCTGAACGTGGAGATCCAGAAGGATCTCGCTGTAGCCCAGATTAACGCCTTTAGTGATGTTGTGGAGAAAGCCCAGCGGGTTGAAAATGCGAGGTTACAGGTGCGGAACTTCCAAGCCAAGAAAAGGAGCTTCCCTGGGAGTAGTTATGAACAAGAAGATAAGAGTACACCCCCTAAGATTGGAAAGGGAAATGAGGGAGTGCGACAACCGGGGGTGTCGCGTGATGTCTCTTAGGGGGAACCGGTCTCTACTACTCGTGGTCCCTCTGGATATTGCGGAGGGCCAAATCATACAGAGGCAAATTATTGGAAGAAAGAGGGAAAATGTCTACGTTGCGGTAGTGCCGATCATCGGATTGCTGACTGCCCAGTTCGATTGCGAAAAGGAAAAGGGACCCAGCAACCAACTAAGATTAACCCTGAACTGTGACGGCCCCACCTCCCCCTGGGCGTACCCTAGGATTTAGCGGACCGCTTACCCAACTCTCGCTAGGACTCACTCCCTCGTATCACATGCATACAACCGTCGACAATAAATAATATCGCAATTCAAGCTTATAATTTACATTGATGCACAATCAAGATACAAAACCTCAATATGCCCAAACTGGTTCAAAGTGTATACAATCCTGGTACAAAACATTCTATTCGAGTAATAGCGCGAGTACAAGTCAAAAGTCAAAAATAACTAGTCTACGCTAGTCTTTACATATCTCATGCCTCGCTCGTACCCCTGAAAGGAAAACAAATGGAGTGGAATGAGCTAAAAGCCCAGTGAGGTTCCAAATAGCAAATTGACCATTATTTATAAGTACAAGTTTTCGATATAGCAAAGTAACGAGCATGAAGAGTTCATAAAAGCGAGCAATAACACGTGAAGTAGCAATCTCAAAATGAGCGAGTGTAAAAGTTTTTCAAAATAAACAATAATCCAATAAGCAATAATCATTCCAAAGCATAAGGATACGGATGGCTCTCAGGAGCCAACTTCCATTCATCATCAGGAGCTTGATCACGTAATAGTTGACACTCCGTCAACTTTCAAGTAATTAACCAATCCAGTAGAACACCACTTACACTACTCTCCGTCCACCATTCAAACCCCCTACTGGACCCAAAATCCTCAATAAACACGGGTGGTAATACTCGAGTATACCGATTAGTCGAGGAGATATCACTCCACTCGACAATCAAGAGACCCAGGGTTCGTTACCCAATCGACCAAGCCCTTGCCAGCTCGACCCAAGTAACTTGACGCAGGGTTTCTGGAATTCCAGGAAGTGCGCACAACATAAACAAGTATATCAATTCAATTTCAACAATAAACAAGTATATATCAAATAAGGGCAAGTGCGATAAAGTACACTCTCGCCCTAACAATTCACATATACAACATGTAATCACATTGGTCACGCATCAAATACAAGTATCAAGTTCAATTCGGTATTTGAAAGCACTCACCAAAATGAAGTGCCCCTAGTAATCACGTCTGGTTTATTCTCCGGGTTCGGAGTCCAAAGCTGCGATAAAACTCAATTTGAGAACTTTGAAACATGACTAAGATTCGAAACTTAGACGTTTCGTTCAATAAGAATCAAGAAATGGAAATTCACTTGGAGAATATTCGTGAAACACTTGCTCGCTTTTCAAACTATATAACTTTGTAACATTTATACTTGGAAATGCCATTTGAGTCGAAAGCACAAGGAAAACATACTTCGAGCAATCATTATTTTATTTCCTGTCGCGCCCCACTTTTTGAAGGTGTGAAAGTAGTGTGTGGAATATGTATGTGAATGTGTGTGAAAATGAAAATAAAAGGCCGTGGGACTTGAAAATGCGACGATTTGGCCAAACAAAGTTCAAAAAGGGTTTTTTGCATGGAAAATGGAGTCGCCACTTGGTATAGAGTTAGGGTGTACCAAGTCACCCAAAAATGAATTTTTTGAAAAGCAAAGTAAACAAACCCCTTTTTAAGAACTTTTAGGTCTACGTAACCAAAGAAAGGGATCGGGGGTCACATTTGATAAGGGAGAAGGCAAAGGCAAAGCCTAAGGCACTCCCTTACCCTAGCCAAAGCTAGTTGCGCGATTTAGCCCCACGTTTCCTAATTCTTCTACCCAAAATATGCGTTGCATGTTGGATATGACTAATGGATATGAAAAAGAAATGCAATCCTAAATCTAAAATGTCTCTTACGAGGCTTTTTGGTCCCAACCACATGAGTTGTGGTGGCCAATAAGGAAAGTCCTCATAGAGGTCGCGAATGATGCAAATGAAGACTCAATTATGAGTGCAAGTGTGAAAATGTAAGAAAACGTGCATGTGTGTGAATGTAAGACAAGTGCATGTGTGCAAATTGGGAAAATAAAGGTTTTTGTGTGCAAATGGATGAAAATATGATAGTAGATACATATAAGTGCAATTGGGTGCAATTTTGTGAGGTAGAAAAACAAGTGACAAGAAGAAAAATGTGTGAACATGGCATGTGGATAAAAAAGTGAGGAAGTGATATGATAAGAATGAGAGTGCATGAACCTAGGGGAATGCATCAAGTCGGGTACGGGAATGACTCCTAATTTCACGACTTTGATTTTCCCTTTGATTGGAAGGAAAGACTAGCGTGCTAAGGCTTATTTTGTAGCCACACTCGCTCATTTCCCTTATCGAAAGGGGACCCTCAAGCAAATGTACCCTATAACTAGCATGAAAATGCAAAAAGCCTAAAATGAAGGGGGAAATGTGATGACCCCACTTCTCCCAAGGGCGAACCCAAGGGTATCGGCGGGCCGCCTGCCTAGCTCGCGCCAGGACTCAAAACTTAAAACAATAAAAGCCAGAAATCCAAAAGAGTACTCTACATACTATATACAATCCCAAAAGAGTTATAATTTACATTCTCCAAAAGTACCTGCTCACACTATTACATCCTTATCACAACAACCAAAACCAAAACGTAGACCTTAAGGAGGGTCCTTAGACAAACCACCAAAACTATAAACAAAACACAAACATACGATCAAAATGTCCAACTATTACAATCAAACCTAACTATACTAGTGTATGTGTCAAAAGTCCCCGCGTCGGCCCCTGCTAAGGAAAACAAAAGGAAAGGGGTAAGCTATATGCTTAGTAAGTAAACAGGGGCAAAAGCGTAAATTTCACGTAACAACATTTACATAGTAAGAGTAAAGCAAAAGCAGAAAAGTAACATCACATAATAAGGATACAGGTGGCTCCAAAGCCAGATCGTTTGCCATGTGTGACCTCCTGCCGACACTCCGTCGACCTCAACTAATGGTCCGTAGAACTTCACTTGTACACCCACCGTACACCTTATCACCCTCTCTGGCCAGGCACCTCACAAACTTGCTCGAGCGAACGAAATTGAGCTTGGTTCACAAGCTCGGGTCACAAACTTGGTCCACATAATCGGTGAACCGGATTCACAAACTTGGTGACCTCAAACCAGGTTGGACTAACTTCGACCAAGCCCTAACCGGCTCGAATAGTCCATCTAGGTCATGAGATCGGGCCCCAAACTCACAAACTTCACAAAATTTATTCAAAAGTCACCCCGAGCCACAAGCTCAAGGGGTTTAGTTCCAAAAAGATTCATATACATATGTCATGTACAAATATGTGCGCAAACTAGGGTTTAGGTGGAGTGCGATAAAGTACACCCTCGCCTAGGTACCCTTTTCATACTTATCGAACCACATAAACAACTAACACGTAAGAGCGGCCTGAATACTTACACAACGAACAAAAGAGCAAATTTCGAAATTTGTGCCGCGAAGAGTAGCTAGTAGGCCCCACCGGCACCACCTAGCTCACCACCGTCTGAAATAGAAGATTGCGTCACATAATATCATAAACGGCTACTAATATACCTAAAATAAACTAAACGGCAAAATCGGCACATGCAAGTGCAGAAACGGCAAAACGGAAACGGAAATGGCGGCCTAGCCACCTTGCCATCAAAACTGTTTTGGGCCTAATCGAAGCTACGAATGTCGGATCAAGGTACATGAGGTACCGTTACGAAGCTAAGAGAAAAGTATATAACTTTCATGAAGACACCTAACTCCGGATCTGAACAGAGATGGGTCGAAAGTGCAGAAAACCGTTCCAGGAATTTGCACTCAGAGTAACGGACAGAGTATGTTTGCTGGACCATAACTCCCAGCTCACAAATTGAAATCAGGAAATTCCAGAGGCATTAGAAAGATGAGACATAAGGCTAAAAATTTGATGTTTTGGCCAAGACCTGAATCCACTCAGAACAGAACAAAAATTGAGTGTCAAAGTACCCGTCAGAACTGTCCTGATTCCAGGCAGTTCTGACGATCGATCTTGTTTTGGTCGTAACAGGAGCTACGGAACTCCGATTTCGACGCACTTTATACCGATTCGAAGCCAAAACCAGGATCTACATTTCTTATGAAGGAGTCAAAACCCAGATCGCACAGGATCAAAACCGAAAAAGTCACAGGCAGAAGCTAAACTAAAAAACGCACAGAATCTGATGGTCAAAACAGGCTTGAGTATTTCGTCTATAACTCAGGCTACGCTAATCCGATTGACCTGAAATTTTACAGGCATATGAAGGACATATAAGGCTACAACTTTCATGATTTGAGGAACTTCTGAATCCGCACGCAACATCAAGAAAAATAAAGCCGAAGTTCGGATCCTGAACTGCCCTGATTTTCCAGTTTCGCCGGTTTTGCGCGCCGCAACCGCACGGTCCGTTTCTATGGTTCTTATGCGAATTTTCTAACCAAATTGATCCCTAACAACCATACTTATATCAGTCTAAGAGTGGTCTAAAGTTCCTTCACAAGTTAGCCCAAGATCACCAAATACTAACCATAATCCTGAATCTAGTTTTACTTGCACCATAGAACTTGTTCTAATCATCCAAACACACAAACCCTAACTCAATAGCCATAGGCTACACTAAACTAACCTAATGGAGTTTAGGGTTTCTTAACCCAAATCAGAATTTTACTAGAAGCCAACCAATCAAGTGAGGCAAATTATCAAACACAACCACTACAAGGCAATTGCTCAATCAAAACAACTAAGGAAAGCATTAAAGCAAGAAACCCAAATTTTTCTCTCTCTTGACCGAAATTTCCAGCAGCATAAATCACCAAATATTAACCATAAAACTTCAATAAAACATCAAATTCACCATATAAATCCATAATCACAACATACCACATCATTTCCATAGCTTAGAAAGTAAAACCCCAACATTTTAACTTTCAAAGAAGATGATTTACCTTTAATTCAAGCTTTGTAGATGATCACCCACAACAATCAAGTGCTCAAGTGGTTTCTCCAAGATCCAAACTCAAGATTGAAGAGCAAAAATGATGCACCAAAGCAAGCTTTCCTTTTCTTTTTTCTTTCTCTTCCTCTCGGCTCTACCTCTCTCTCTTGCTCTCCAAGTTTGTTTTGTTTTGTCTAGTGATTAGCCTACAAGTCTTAAGGTAATAATAATAGTCAAGACCATAGGATATTTATTAAGCTTAGCCAATCACATAAAAGCTCCTCAATTGCACTTTTAACCCTTGCACTCCAACTTTCTCTTTCTTATACCTTTTCCCTCACACATTTGATAATCTTTCAATTAACTCCATAGGTCATAGCTTAATCTAATCTAAAACATGTAATCATACTTAATTACTTCACTAATCACTTTCTTATTTTAATCACCTATACTTAAACATACTTTCTCCATATATAAAACAATTAAACAACAACTTATATAATATGGGCAAAATTAGGGGTTTTAAACCCAACTTAAACTTTCTAATAAATCATAACACTAAAGGTTTACTAATCTAAGGTTTGTAAACTAAAACGAAATCCTATTTTTACTCGAGCCAAAACACACACTAGAATACCAAACAGGAACTATAACTTGAACCTACAAATAACACATAAACTAGGATTTAATCATAAACAAAGTTAGGGTTTTCAATCTTAACCGAGATTAGGGTTTCTCCTTAGCCCTAAAACCTTATTTTAACCGCACAAAATAATGAATAACCCTATAATCAACTTACGAACGGACTGGGGCCTCACAGGAAGGGTTGGAGGGTCATGCCAAATGCTAAAAAAGAAACTAAGAAAAATGCATGAAATGTAGTGAAACATGCAAGTATGAACTAGCGAGGGAAATCCCTAAGGGTCTAGCGTTGGACTAGCCCATCTATGAATTCCTACTAGCGTTGGACTAGCGGAAAATGGGACAATGAGCCACAACTAGCGTTGGGCTAGTGTGGATTCGGGAAAGGGGGCCACAACTAGCATTGGACTAGTGTGGTGACGTCCATTCATTCATTACATTCATCCACGACTATAGAAAGCAAGTAGACATGCAAATCATCTATAAACATGTAGCACATAACACTTAGCATGCTCGACTAGATGCAAGAACCTAATAAAGCAAATTAACACGTAGCAACAAAAGCAAGCAATCAATCTAATGAACCTATTACATTTGCTAACTAAAACAAAAGGGGAAGGGGAAAAATGGACAAAATGCTTGCCAAGCCCTATCTATTACAAGCCAACAGGTGTACACATACCCCATAAATAAATAAAAGAGAGACTTAATAAAAAAGCAAAAGTAAATGAAACAAATGAAAGGTATTAAGGAAAAGCAAGGAAAGCAAAGTAGACATGCAATTCTCACTTAACACGTTGGAGCACATAGGAGAGACAAAAAAGATAAAAGAAGTTATACCTCCCTCGCGATGGTAATCAAATGAAGTAAAAATGGCTTCAAAACAATAAAAAGGTCAATGTACCACTTTATTTAAGAAAAATTAAAAGAAATGTGCAAAACAAAGCTCACTTGATCATAAAGTCCCTAAAGTCATGACTTAAGTGCAATTGGAACAAAGCATAGTAGTCAATTGAAGCAAACAAGCAATGAAATTGTAAAATTACAAGCTATCAAGGACCAAATTGAGAAAATCATGCAATTGATTGGGTCATAGTAGAACGAGGGGAGACTTGGGGGGTCAAAGTGCTAAATCTGAAAGTTATTCTTCATGCAATCCCACGTAAGGGACTTGTTTCTGCAATGTTTATGTATTCTAACAAACGAAATGGAAGACTTCATGCAATCCGACGTAAGGGACTTGTTTCTGCAATGTTTATGTATTCTAACAAACGAAATGGAATCTGCTGCATTTTCTTCTCAAACTCAAATTTCTTAATCACAGCCTTGATTCGATTTTTCCAAAGCAATATCATAAATTCAAACCAAGCAACCAATTTCACTCAAATAAACAGAAAACTTAGCAAGACATCATGCAAATCTGCCGCACAATAAGAAACCAAAGAGAAGCTACAACCTGGATAGGAGCAACAATGTGGGAAAGAAACTAAAAGCACAAGAGACTGGGAAATCAGCCATGTATGACCGAAGTAAATGCGAAATTAAAACCAGAAATAATCAAACATGAACTCAGATTCTGGTGGGAACCACTAAGAGTTAAAAACGCAGCTGCCACAGGCGTGAAAAATTGCAGCAAAAATGAAAAAAGAAGAAACTGGTGGCATGCATATCTGGAAACATAAACTTTATGCAAAAGGATTCGGCAGCCAGCTTGTTTGCTTTTCAGCAAAGTGTTCAATCATGATTCAGGTGTTTTAGACCCTAAGCATGCAAACTTAAACAACACTTATCCAATTTCTTCCTTTTCAGAACAAGATTAATTAGCACATTAGATGGCAAACTCGCTTGACGAGCTGCTGTGGAGGAGGAAACAACAGAGGTATAGGAACAAATGCGACAGCTTTTTCTATTTCAGCCCAGATATGTTTGTGTGTGAGAACTCAAACAAACTTTACACATTTGACAGCCCAAACTGAATGTAATTCGTACAAGACAACAAGCCACCACCTGATCTACTTGCTTTACAATGCAACAAAAGGCACGGAACAACATTATCGCAGCAAAAGGACAGCAACAAAGAAAGAATAGGCAGCGAGCTCTTTATACATTAGGAAGCTGGAAATCGACATGGTTAATCAAACTTCAATCAAATACTAGCTAAAGGAGCTAAGCAGAAATGTAGACATGCAACTGATGAAGCGCCTGTAATTTCTGGTGCCTCTAGATTTTAGCAACCTCATGCAACAAATACCAAGGCCCAAACCAGAACCTAATCCGCATGCTGGACTTTGGGACAAAGGGGAGAGGGAAAAACCATGATATCTAAGCCTTTCATTGCCAAAACCCATCACCAACATCGCAAAACCATAAAAGAAACGGCAACCAGGGAAACATTAAGGAACCAGACACAACGAAGACCATAAAGCTGACAGCTTGTTGCAGTTTTCTGGTTTTGCTCTCATTCCTCACATGAACAGAAGCCACAAACTCAAACGATAATCCTAAATTTCTACCTCAAAACTCAGTCTAAAACAAACCGCCAACCAAAGTTGGAAGCTTTCTGCAATATAAGAACCCAGATGCCTTCTCGAATGAGCTAGCCATGGAAATGTCATTTCCTTGTTTAAAGCTAACATTTTGTCGCTAACCGTATCACACAAACAGCAAAAGATCCTAGCTTTGGGCTATAATCATACACTAGTGCGAGGGGGACAACCATCTTGATTCTTGACATAGGCTCAAACCAAATGATAACTCACACACACAGCCATACAATGTCGAACAAGCCCATGATTCATCAGAGTTTCATGCTTTCAAAATTATCTACAGAATAAGGCTGAAAAGAACCTTACAGTGGTTTTGTCGGAAGAGATATACCCTGGCGAAACTCCTCTCCTTTGTTGGATTTGACCTGAAGTCACCGCACTCTTGCTTGGCTGCAACTCCCTTCCGTTTGGTTTCTTCTTGTCCCGTTGCCTTTGTTTTCTCTTCCCAGAAAACTCTCGATAAACTCTCTGTTTCTCGGCCCTCTCTCACTCTTCCTCTTGCTCTCACTCACTCAGGATTTTTCCGCCGTCATTCTTCCTTAGCTTTTTCTTCCTACAGCCGTCAACTGCCCCTTCCAACCTTGCTTTTGCCTTCTTGCGTTTTCAGCCGTCACCTTGCTTGCTCTCTTTTCCTCCCTCTGTTTTGTTTTTCCTCTAGCCGCCAACTCTAATCTACCCTTTCTTTATGCTGTTTTCTTCTTTTTATATGGAACCCAAGGTTCCTAAACCCTCACCCCAATGGTGAGGATGAAAGGCTTGCCCTTGCCTTAGAATCCAGCCCTCCGATGGGCATGTGCAAAATGATTGTCCTTTTCAAACTTTTCATTTTTCATTTTTTCATCATTTTTCACTTTTTTTTCCTTTTTTTAATGCCAAAATGTCTAAAAATGAGATTAGTAAAACCAAACTAAAATAAATATCAATAAAACTAATAATGAAAAATAAAGTCAAAAAATTTGGTGTCTACATTTCCCAAGGGTACAAGTTCGGCCAAGTCCTAACTTATATACCTCGGAACAAGAAGATGCAAGTATCCTAGATAGTTCAAGTAGTAATCACTCTTAACCCTTACTCAAGTCGCAAGTATATTTCTCTAGTCCTCGAGCGTAAATTTGGGCAGCATGCCCTTTGTATTTTCCTATTTCCAGCCATTTATGGCTTCATTATTTTCCTCATTCAAACCCAAAGGTACACACACAACAATCTAATTTCAATAGCCATTCCATAGGCTCAAGACAATACAAGGACAAAAATCAAACTAATAACAAGTGCGGAAATTAGCTTTAGTAAAAGACAGATTTGATAGAGTTTTGCGTAAAGGACACAACCTAAGCTACGCTTATCGGATTGGGGTGAAAATTATGCCATTTCGAAGCTAAGACGAAGGGCTACAACTTTCATGAAGATCACTTAGTCAAATTTCTAGTGTAACCCAGTCAAATTCCCAATTCACAGAACCGACTTCCAACTAACTAGCTAGTTAACCATACTACATTTAAATGGCCATATCTCAGGCTACCAAAGTCCGTTTAAGGAGTTCTTTGAGGCGTTGAAAAGCTAAGACAGAGTACTAAAACTTTCATGTTTTTAAAAATGGCTAAATCAGCACGGATCATAGTGAATAGACACGGTCAACTAGATGAACTGTCTAAAACAGATCACTGGAAACATCCTAGGGCAGTGAGGGTATTTTGGTCTTTTCACAGGATACATTACTCCGATTGAGCTGAAATTTTGTAGGAAACTATAAAAAATCATTCTCTACAACCTTCATGTTTTATGATAAGCCTAATTCGGCCTCTAACATCATGAACTGGAACCGGACATAACAGGGCTACATTTTTCCAGAAATCTGGAATTTTTCGTTTTCAATGGAAACTTTCTTCATTTCTTGCTCCAATCATCACCACAACCTCTTATATAAGCTTAGATACAACATATATTATCCATACAACAAGTTTAGGTAGAAAATCATCAAACCCTAACTTACATTCATCACCTCAAATTCAGAAATTTAGAAAATTTCCGGGTTCTCAAACTCATTTTTTTTTTCGGGGCGTCACAGATCTTGTATGATAAGAAAGTGGTGGTCAAGTGGTGCGTTCAATTGGTAGTGCACGGTACACGTCGGTTCGCACCATTTTTCTTTAAATCACACGTACTAGGGTTTTTACTTCCTATTCACTAACTTTTTATCATTGCTTCTAATCACATATTATTTCACACCTAAAAGTCACTCTTAAGTACCAAATTTGATCCTTACTCCATACCGAAGAATCACCCTACGGAAAAACGTGAAAACCCTAACTTGCTCCAACTTGAAAATGAAAAGTGAAAACCTTTACTTTCATGTTCATTTGCACTTATTGTGGGGTGATTGGGTGGTAGGGCTATTATAAAATCATAATTTCCAATAAAAAGGGCATTTTTAAGAAAACATGAGGGGTTTTACAATTCCATAAATTGAATTTAGGGTTTCGGTTAAAATATGAGAAATTTGAGAAAACGGTCAGTCACAAATGAAACTAGAGTTTTGATTAGACTTTATTTCTAGAATTTAGGGTTTCTAGTCTTTAAAACAAAATAATATCTTAAAATAAAAATAAACTAAAGGAAGCATAATATTTTTTTTTTCTTTTGAAACTAAACAACAATAGTATCCTAAAAGTTGGGGTATCACAATCTCCCCTCCTTAAAAGAATTTCGTCCTCGAAATTCATCCATGCACTCCTAAATAGCGTAGGGTATTTTCTTGTATATCCATTTCTAGCTCTCAGGTCTCACTGTAGCCAAAATTTAGCTTAACAATAGAAATCACGAATCGTACCTTCTACTATCTCCGATGATTCAGGTAATGCCTGTTGATCCAAGGCGTACACTCTAGCTGGCACTCTTGGCTTAGCCCCTCCTACATTTGCTTGTTCAGGGTTTAGGTGTGATCTACGGGGACAAGTTGCAAGCTGGTGCTCGGCACTACCACACCATAAATATTTTCCAGCCTTTCGCCAACAATCATTCTCCGTATGATTGGCCTTCCCACAGTACTCACAAGATACTCGAGTTTGACCTCCTTGTGAGGCACCTCTTGCTTGCTCCCGGCCACGCGAGGCTCCTCCTGGAGTAATTTCCTTAGATGTCCCTGAAATTTTCTCACCACCATCTCCTCGACCTATCTTAGAGGGTGGCATATCTAAATCATCCTGTCCTTGCCTTTGACTTCCACCAGGCGCACCTCTCTTTTTGCATGAAAAGCTCTCACTTGTGCCCTAGCAATTTCTATTCGTTGGGCCTTCTCCAAGACCTCTGTAAATGTATTAATCTGGGCCGCCGCTAAGGCCTCTTGTATCTCTACATTGAGCCCTTGCACAAACCTCCGGACTCTTCTTTGCTCCGTAGCTATCAGTTCAGGAGCAAATTTAGACAACTTCGTAAATTGGGTTTCATACTCAGCTATACTCAAAGTTCCCTGCCGAAACTTAATAAACTCATCTTCTCTTTTCTCCTGGACAATAGGTGGGAGGTATTTTTTGTTAAACTCTCGCACGAAATTCACCCACGTCCATGCGGTCCCCTCTCTCTCCCACTTAGCTTGAACCACATTCCACCAAGCCCTGGCCGGACCTTCAAATTGAAAAACGGCAAAGTGCACTTGTCTATCCTCCGCATAGTTCAAAGCGGCAAAGATATTGATCATGGCCTCCAGCCATCTCTCGGCTCCCTCCGGGTCTGGTCCTCCCAAGAACTTAGGTGGAGAGAACTTCTGGAATCTCTCAAGAGCCCTATCTTGCCCCGATAGAGAGCCTATCTTGCCCCATATCGGGGTCCCTAGGTTGATTTACAGGGGCTTGACCCTGTTGTTCCACTAAACGGGCCAGAATATTAGTCATTTGTTGGATTGCAGTTGCCACTTCATCTCCTCCTACAGCCTGGGGTCCAGGTTGTGGCTCAATCGTTGCCTCTCTCTCCTCTCTCGGTTCTTGCACCGGTTCCTGTGCTTGTCTACCCCCACGGCCACGACTAGGACCGCGTCCTCGGTTTAGTTCCCCTGGCTTGATTTAACCAACTATAAACATGTAAACAAGGTAAGGTATGGCTCATGTAGCACATTTCAAAAGGATAAACAGAGGCAATAAAATGCATAATAAACAGGTTCTTTACATACATAGCAAACAAGTCACATAACCTATAGGACATTAACCCTAGGTATTGCTCAGGCACTACACTTAATCAAAACTCGAAGCACGTGAATAATAAGGATCCCAAATCCCACGAATATCTTCAATATATTTCAAGTCCAGACTATTCGCATTCCCCGTGCCTTTGCTTTCGCCATCCAAACTTGTCCTAATATTATGCAAGATCTCAACTTATCGTAAAGGTATCACTCTTTGGTACTCGGGGACAAGAATCCAAAAATATGATAATTCACCACTCAAGCTGGCCAGGCTCAAGAGCAAATCACCCGTATTAGAGATTCCTACCCAACATACATATCTAAGGTCCCCAACAATAGATACTAAGCTAGGAAGCTAACTAGGAAGCTTAAAGGAGTCTCAATAACTATGTTGGGGACCTTTAAGCTTAACTAGGAATCAAGAGTCTCAATACTCAAAGATTCCTTAAGAACAGGCACTTGTATGGTGTAATTTCCAGCCACTTATGGCTTCATTATTTTCCTCAATCAATCCCAAAGTCATACACAATATAAATTCATCACAACAGTTGTTCAATAGGCTCAAAATCATCCAAGTACAAGATTTAGCTAGGAAAATGACCGGAAATAAGCTTTAAGCTAAGGAACCAAAAAGGCAGATTCACCGCTACTCAGCGTATCGGACATAACCAAAACTACGCTTATTGGATTAAAGTGCAAGTTATACCATTTCGAAGCTAAGATAGAGGGCTATAACTTTGATGAAGACTACGTAGTCCAGTTCTCACCCTAACTAGGTCAAATTTACCAAAACAATCCCAGATTTTCCAGTTCGAAACTCACTGTGAAATTCAACTAGCAGTCATGATTCATTCAAGCATATCTCAGCACACAACTCCGATTCAGGTAATTCCAAAGCCATTCGAAAGCTAAGATACAAGGCTATAATTCTTCAGAAGACATCGACAATCAATTCAGTAGTATTCCTGGTCAAACTAACCAATTACAGAAGCTGATTATCAGTTTCGGACAGAAACAGGGCAACAGGGGTATTTCGGTCTTTTCACAGGCTACATTGCTCCAATTGGGCTGAAATTACTATAAAACATCATTCTCTACAACTTTAATGTTTTATACTAAGGCCAATTCGGCCTCTAACTAGGGGTAACAGTACCAGGCAGGATAGGGGAAATTGAAACCCTAATCTGAAATTTTCCGCACAACATGGAAATTTTCCGCAATTAACTACAATTTACGCACTATGGCTTCATTCTAGACTATCCCAAGCCATCATCCATAGCCACACCATACTAAACATATAAAAACAGAAAAAAATCAAGAATAAATATAAAATTCACCAATCTCTACCAAAAGTGAAGAATTCTTCCACAAAATCACTTATTCAACTACTATCAATCACTAATTGAACATTATCATGATCAAAGGAAAGATTCCTTAACCACTCACCTTGTAAACTCAAGAAAGGAAGCAACTTAGCATCTTTGCTCCTCAAACCACTTCACCACTCACCTTAATCCTACCAAGGGAAAGGTTTTTATGGAGCAAATAAAAGTTTTAACGGTTGGTTTGTGAGATCAAGGCAAGAAGTTGGAAGAAAGAAGTTGGAAGTTTTCTCTTCTTTCTCACGCTCTCTCCCCCTTAAAAGAATTTCGTCCACGAAATTCCTTATCATCGCCTTCTCTGGGATACAAAAATTTTACTACTTCCTTCTCACGATTAAATTGAGCATCATACTTAGCTAACAGATCTGTACCCCTTCACTAGCCAGGCTCATTGAATTCTTTGGTATAGTTTCTTCTTCCTTCCCAAATTGTAATTCTGATACACCATTCTAATGGGCAAACGGTGGAATACCAGAATCTTTCCTTCCACGTCCTCTAATGGGTCAGAGACTTCATGTTGTTCTAAGGAGTACACCCGAGCTGACACTTTCGATCCATTCTTGTCCCTCTTCGACTGGTCAGTGTGACAGCCCCACCTTCCCCTAAAGCGAACCAAAGAGGTTAGTGGACTGCCTGCCCAACTCTTGCCTGGACTAACGGTGCAATCAAACACGATCTAAAACGTTCCGGGAACATAAATGCGAGCTCAACCTATACAAAATGGAAAAATAACAACACAAAAATCAAAACCGCCAATGAATAGCGGGTGCCATGTCACATAACTAGGAAAAACATTTCCAAACCAAATATGATACATGAACAGGATTGTTGACCTTGGTTGGTTTTGATGATTAACAAACCAAAATGTAGATTTGGGCTAATATTTTTATGTGAGTAATTTGTTAGAACAGATTCTTGTGGCATAAAAGAAGAAGCAAAAACAGGGCACTCATGTCGGACGCTATCGGACGTCCGAAAGGATGAAGAACATCAAGAAAGAAACTCTGTCGGACGCTCGTGAGGAAGCATCGGACGTCCGGAAGGATCGGACGCACGCCTCGGACGCACATCGATCGCATCGGACGTCCGAGAAATTTCGCAAAGATTTGATGACTCTCTGCCTACGTTCGGACGCAGGGTTCGGACGTCCGACAGGTGGTTCGGACGTCTGACAGGCACCTGTCGGACGTCCGACAGGCCAACGGCTAGTTTTGACAGCATTTAATATTTGACCGTTAGAGAGCCTTTTGAAGCCATTTCTCACCTTCTATAAATACCCCAAAGCACAAGAAGACAAGAGACTTTTGCCAACACAAAATACAAGCTTACAAGTGAGATTTTTGAGTAGAAAGATTCTTTGTTGGTTGTATAAGGGGTTGGGAAAGTTGGGTTGTGAGGTTGCTCAAGTGAAGGTTCCTCTCTAGGAGGAGTAAAACCTTGGTGAAGGTGAACCTATCACTTGGAGTGGTAAAACCTTGGTGAAGGTTGCCTCATTTGTATAAAATAGTTCTTATTTGGGTGAGTGATCTTTCAAGTGTAGGTTGTTGAGGGTTAACTAGAATAGTTGTAAAACTCCTTGGCTCAACCAAAGTGTGTTTGGGGTGAGGAAGGAGTGAGCCTTCACATGTACATCTTGGTTAGCATCGCCATCTATTGAAGAGGCTATTGGATTGATATTTGGTTTGCATTTCTTATCTTTTCTCTTTAATTAAGTTTTCTTTATTGTGCTTAAATTTGATATATCTTTGTGCATCATTGTGAAATTGTTTGTACTCATTGGGTTGCATCGGGGCTAACAATTGGTATCAGAGCTTGGTCTCTTTTGATCAAGCTTAACCGCTTAGAGTAAAGATCATGGCAACCATAAAAGTTTCTTTTTTAGAAGGGCAATCTATTGATAGACCACCTATGTTTAATGGTTCTCATTTTAGCATGTGGAAACAAAGAATGATGATTTTCTTACAATCTGTTTACATTGAATTATGGTATGTGGTAGAAGATGGTCCTTATGAAGCTAGAATAGTTGACTCTATCACCAATTTGAGTAGATTAAAGACTAGACAAGAATTGAATGAAAAAGACAAGAGATACCTTTCTTTGAATGCCAAGACCATGAATATATTGTACAATGCATTAGATGTAAATGAATCTAGTAGGATTAAAGGTTGTAAATCAGCAAAAGATATTTGGGATAAATTGTGTGAATTTCATGAAGGTAACCAAGATATTAAAGAACAAAAGAAATCTTTACTTGTTTCTCAATATGAATTTTTCAAAATGCATCCTCTTGAAAATGTTGATAAGATGTGTAGTAGATTTTGTGACATTATTCAAGATCTTAAATTGCTTGGAAAAGAATATTCTTTGGGTGAGAAAAATAGAAAGATTTTGAATGCCTTGCCAAAAGAATGGGAAAACAAAATAAATGCTATAGAAGAGGCAAAGGATTTAAATTCTATGTCCATTGAATCTCTTGTGGATACCCTAACCTCTTATGAATTAAAGCTGAATTTCAAAGTGCAAGAGGAAGAAAATGCAAGAATGTATACGAGAGGCATAGCTTTTAAAGCATCTCAAGTGGGGGATAACCCATCCTTCATGGGTAATGAAAATATGGAAGTGGACAATGATACAACTCCTCAAATCAAAAGATTCAAGAAGATCTTCAACAAGAGAAGTTCAAGAGAAGATTACAAAATTACATGGGATGATTGCAATTCAAAAAGAGAAAAAGAAGAGTTAGCCCAAATGGCACTAATGGCCTTTGGAGAAGATGAGGTAAATTCTTATCACTCTTCTAGTGATGAAAATAATGAAGATGATGATGTGCATATTCTTATGATTAAAATGCATAAAAGTTTGAGAAAGTCTTATGCTAAAAATAAAGATTTGAAAACAAAAATAAATGATTTGTTGGAAGAAAACTCAAAACTTTTTCAAGAAAACAAATGTTTGAGAATGGAAAATCAAAAAGGTGTTTTTGATTGCAAAAATAATTTGAAAAGGAAGTTGGAAGAGAAAACAAAGTTTTATGAAAAAATGTTGGAGGAACAAAATTTGTTAAAGAAAAGAATTAATGACTTGAACGAGTTTCTCCAAAATGAAAAACAAAAGTTTTCTCAAACAAAAGAAAGCAAATCTTTTCAAGGCACAAATAAGTTTGCTAAGAAAATTAGTTGCATTAAATCCACTTATGTGCAAGATACTTCTATCATGTGTCACTTTTGTTGCCAATTTGGACATATGCAAAATGATTGCTATGTAAAGAAAAATATGAGAAAAGGTATGAAATCCATGTGGATTGCTAGATCATGTTGTACTAACTCCCAAGGACCCTATGAAAAGTTTTGACATTCTATATGGTTTTGATTTGAAAAATAAAGGGGGAGTTTGCTTTTTGATTGATGCCAAAAGGGGGAGTAGGATTTATTGAAATTTCTTTGAATGTGGCATTTTCTAAGGGGGAGCTTTATTTGATCTTATTTGATAAAAGAAATCTTCATTTTGTTTGTCATCATCAAAAAGGGGGAGATTGTTGACCTTGGTTGGTTTTGATGATTAACAAACCAAAATGTAGATTTGGGCTAATATTTTTATGTGAGTAATTTGTTAGAACAGATTCTTGTGGCATAAAAGAAGAAGCAAAAACAGGGCACTCATGTCGGACGCTATCGGACGTCCGAAAGGATGAAGAACATCAAGAAAGAAACTCTGTCGGACGCTCGTGAGGAAGCATCGGACGTCCGGAAGGATCGGACGCACGCCTCAGACGCACATCGATCGCATCGGACGTCCAAGAAATTTCGCAAAGATTTGATGACTCTCTGCCTACGTTCGGACGCAGGGTTCGGACGTCCGACAGGTGGTTCGGACGTCTGACAGGCACCTGTCGGACGTCCGACAGGCCAACGGCTAGTTTTGATAGCATTTAATATTTGACCGTTAGAGAGCCTTTTGAAGCCATTTCTCACCTTCTATAAATACCCCAAAGCACAAGAAGACAAGAGACTTTTGCCAACACAAAATACAAGCTTACAAGTGAGATTTTTGAGTAGAAAGATTCTTTGTTGGTTGTATAAGGGGTTGGGAAAGTTGGGTTGTGAGGTTGCTCAAGTGAAGGTTACTCTCTAGGTGGAGTAAAACCTTGGTGAAGGTGAACCTATCACTTGGAGTGGTAAAACCTTGGTGAAGGTTGCCTCATTTGTATAAAATAGTTCTTATTTGGGTGAGTGATCTTTCAAGTGTAGGTTGTTGAGGGTTAACTAGAATAGTTGTAAAACTCCTTGGCTCAACCAAAGTGTGTTTGGGGTGAGGAAGGAGTGAGCCTTCACTTGTACATCTTGGTTAGCATCGCCATCTATTGAAGAGGCTATTGGATTGATATTTGGTTTGCATTTCTTATCTTTTCTCTTTAATTAAGTTTTCTTTATTGTGCTTAAATTTGATATATCTTTGTGCATCATTGTGAAATTGTTTGTACTCATTGGGTTGCATCGGGGCTAACAAGGATCAAACGGTGTTATACACATACGTTTATAATTTACAGAACAAAAGGAAGCTAATTAGATCCAAATACATTTAGGGTTTTCCAACTATCGAGGAGCTTTGCAAAAATATATTAAAACGAACTCAACTCGTGCTTCAAAACATCATATTCCCCAAAAGTGGTTCCCTGTAAGGAAAATAAAATTTAATGGAGTGAGCTTACGCCCAGTGTGATACTTTCACTCAAGCAAGGAAGTTCAATTATACATGGAGTCGATCAATCCCAAATCATTCAAGAAGAAAGCTAAATAAAGTCACATATCAATAACAATGGTAAAAGGATACGAACGGCTCTCAAGAGCCCCTTTCCTCGCTCGCCATACTTGATCGTATCTCATTGACCCTCCGTCAATACACAAAGTGTAACTAAACGTAGACTCCACTTTACTTCCAATCCTTCCACCCAACATACCCCTACCGGGCCCGAACTCCAAATGGTTTAAATTTGGTAATACTCGAGTATACCGGAATCGAGAGTCTCATACTACAAGATTCCATATAACAGTCCCCATGCCTCGTCAATTTTCACGACCAAGCCCTCGCCGGCTCGATTCAATCGACTACCAATGGGGTTGAGCTCAGTAGTAATAGTAATGGCCGTTGGATACTCGTCCAAACGACACCAAATCCAGTATTTCATGTACCATTCAAGTACCACAGTAAACAGTCATATATAAGACAAAAGGGTGAGAGTGATCAAGTACACCCTCACTTTAATCAGTTTCAACGGTGTAAATAAGCATTCAATGCATCAAGTTCAAGTGTAACAAAGCCACATAGTAACAAGCAAGTGAGTAGTACACTCACCAAGCAAGCAAATGAAATTTCATAAACTTCCGCCCAAAGAGCGTCTTGAATCACCGTCACGCCCTAAAACATTCAAACAAGCACAATGAGACTTGAATACGAGTCATAAACCAATTCCACATACTACCCAAAAATAAGGCTCCATTAGAACGTATAAGTACCAAAGTAAGCTAGGGAAAGTCCGGAAATGAAAGTTAAGCCCTAAAACCCAACAACAGTTTTGACGTCGTTTAGCGTATTGGACACAACCGGCACTACAATTATCGGATGGAGGTAAAATATGCACCGTTTCTAAGCTAAAAGAAAGGGTTACAATGTTGAAGAAGGCCACTCAGTCCATTTTGTAGTGAAACTAAGTCAAAATTTCAATGTACCAAACCAGAACCGCATAAACAGGTTAGCGAACCGTATTCTGGTCAAATAACCCGTCCAATTCAAGATTCCAAAGCCATACGAAAGCTAAGATACCAGGATATATTTCTTAAGAAGACATCGACAACCAAATCAGTAGTATTCCTGGTCAAACTAACCAATTACAGAAGCGGATTATCAGTTTCGACAGAAACAGGCAGCAGGGGTATTTTGCTTTTTCATAGGCTACGTTGCTCCGATTGGGCTGAAATTTTGTAGAAAACTATAAAACATTATTCTCTACAACTTTCATGTTTTACCCCAAGGCTAATTCGGCCTCTAATTAAGGGAAATAGTACCGGGCAGAAAGGGGTTAATTGAAACCCTAACTCCGAAATTTCCTTTCAAAGAGGAAATTTTCCGCAAATAGCCACAATTTACGCACTATGGCTTCATTCTAGACCATTCCCAACCATCATCCATGGCCACATAATAATAAACATATAAAAACAGAAAAATCATGAATAAATAGAAAAATTCACCAATCTCAACCAAAATCATGAAATATCACCTAAAACTAGCTCTTTAACTCACACAAGCCACTAATTGAACATCATTAAGAAGAAAAGAGAGGTTCCTTAGCTACTCACCTTATCAACCAAAGAAAGGAGACAACTTAGCACCTTAGTCTTCCAAACCACTTCACTAATCACCTCACAATCACTAAACTAAGGGTTTTTATGGAGAAAATTCAAGATTAATCGGTTGAACTTGAAGATTGAGCAAGATTAGAACCAAGAAAGTTGAGAGAGTTTTCTTCTTTTCCTCTTGAAGAGAGCCGGCCAAGAAGCTTGAAAATAAAGATGATATTTGGTCAATTTTTGATTTAATTGGTAAAGTAAGAAATTGGTCTGTAGACACCAAATTTTTGGTGTAATTTCGTTTACTGTTAGTTTTTTATTTGTCCTGTTAGTTTTATTCGATTTTTAGTTTTTAGTTTCTAGTTTTATTTTTATAGAATTTCTTGGGAAAAAGAAAAGAAAAGAAAAATGATGAAAATTTGAAAAATGAAAAAGGAAAAAGAAGAAAAGAAAGAAGGAAAACTAGCATGTCGTTTTATCTTAATTAGCTTTTCTGCATTTATTTGTTATTATTTATCATTAGGAAATTAGCTATTTATATTATACTTTTATAATAATAAAAAAAAAAAAAAGAGAGAAACACGCGACAGCAAGCTGCGTAAATACGCAGCTTGCAAGAGAGGACCTGGGCAGTCCCTTGGGCTGCAATATTAGTAGAGTTTGCTGAGGGTTTTAGAGTTGAGAGCTACATATAAAAAGAAAGCAGCAAGGCAGCCGCAAGAAAAAGATTAGAGAAGGGAGCTATCGGGCATGGAGAAAAAACAGAAAAATAGACGGCTGAAACAATGAAAACAGGAGAGGACGCGGCTAAGGAAAAATCAGAAGGCGAAGCAAGGGAATGAAAAAGAAAAACAGGGGAAGGTTTCGGCGAGGCTGGGTTGAATGAAAAAGAGGGAAAAGAAAGGAGTTTGGGGGTTTCGGTGGGGGACCAAAAGAGTTGAGGGCCGCGAGGTTCGAGAGCTTGGCCGAATGGACGAAGGAGCTTCAGCTACAAGAAAGAGAGGCCTGAAAATCTGAGAAGAGAAACAGAGGAGCAAAACTACGAAAAACAGAGGGAGGAAATGGTAACGGATGAAGAGGTCCTGGGCTGAGGGAAATAGGAGAGGCTTATGGCTAAAAAACAGAGAAGGCCATGAGAGAAAAGGAGAAAAAGAATGAAAGCAGAGGAAAGAAACGGGCGACGGAAGGAGGACTCTCGGCACCACCGCCCTTGTCATTTCAGTCGACTTCAGCTGTGGGACGGCGAGCTCCATCTTTGAAGCCTTCAATCTGGCACCACCTCCATCCATCATCATCAGTCCACCATGACCACGCCGACAGCCGCCAATCACCCAAAATCAAACCCTTCGACGCTTGGGTCAACAGAACCGCCGCTGCTCATCGCCGCTCGCCACCATACCACCGGAACTTCCAATCACCACCTGCAAAATCTTCACCATGGGAGATTACTGTAAGTCATCCTTTCCCCTTACATTTTCAGTTTCTATCAGAACATGCTTTCCGTGAGTTATTATTTCAATTTTCACGCGGACTGTTCATAGATTTTAGAATACGTGTGCGTTATGTATTTGATTGGACTGGAATTGTCTTTTTATTCTTGATTGTTCATGCTGGAAATTTTTGGGATCGATTATGGCTTCAATCGAGTAGAGCATCAATGACTTTTTTTTACACCCGCCAGTCGTTTGATAAAATGTCCAACCGAATATTATGTTTGGAAGATGACTTGTCTGCGTCTTTGTGAGGAAGATAGATAAGTCGGCAAGTTTGATTCCTTGCGTTTGAGAAACCTTGATTGTGCTTATTTCTCTTTTTGTACGAACTCAAATCAATGTTAGGAGAGGGACTTTTTGTTTTGTATTGAGTTTTGGAATGGCTTCGACTGCAATGAAGAACGAAATTGGCTTCTGAGCATCGCGAGGAAGACGAAACTGGGTTGGAAAATATTTATGAATTCGCAGTTTGACCCCTGACCTTTGGTGAAATTATATTAAAGCCTGTGTAACTTCCAGATCTCGTTCAATTAAGTCATGATTGAGACATAAGTTGACCCCTGGACTTTGCTTTTCTTTAATTCGACCCCAAAACCTTCATAAGTCCTTCAATTAGGTCCTTAATTTTGTTGAGTTTGAACCCCAAATTCCCTCCTTATTCTGGTATGGCCCAAAAATCTGGAAAATTGAACTAATTTTGCCCTCTTAAGCTTAATCCTCTGTTTGCATATTTTATGTGATTTCTTGATAGATCAATGCTGTGATTTAATGCATAATCAAAGCTTAGTAATTTTGTGTTGATTCTATGATGTTGGGTACCTGTGAAAAGGTAATTTGGGTTGAGAGGTTATTTTGTTTGGGCTTAAGGAAGTGATTTAGTTTATTATGTTGATGTTTTGACTTGGGCTCAGGAAGATGGAGCCCAACATATCTGATTGGGTTTGTAAGTATGGATTTAATTTGTTTTGTTTAGGTTTCTGGTTTGGGTTTGAGAGGTGAAGCCCATCTGTTCTAGTTGCACTTTGTCTGGGCTTAAAAATAGGCTGGCCTGCTTACCTCTTAGAGTTATCGGTTGGGCCAGGAGGGATTTTGGCCCAAGAAGTGAATAAATTGGCCCAATGGCCTGTCTGAATAGGAATCTGATCGTGGAATTTGCAAATCAGCCCCTGGGTTTCTCCTTAACTGTATTGTGGCCCTGAATATTTTCAACTTCTTTCAATTCGGTCCTTAATTTAATTGTGAATAGATCCCTGAACTTTATTTGTCTTTAATTTTGACCCCAAAACTTTGTTCAATATTTGCAATCAAGTCCTTTCTTCCCTTGACCTTTTAAATGTGGGTTGTTGACATGATTACTTGATTCAAATTCATGCTTATTTTTTAGCCTTTGTGATTATTTGCCAAATAAATTGGTACCCTGACATTTTTATTGTTTTGAAGCTAATATCTCATGTACTCGATTTCCATTGCAAGGGAGGTAACTTCTATATTCTTGAGTTTATTTTTCCTATGTGATCCAACGTGCTAAGTGTGAATTGCATGTCTACGTTGCTTTCCTTGCCTTTCTTTAATTCCTTTCATTTATTTCATTTACTTTACTTTTATTTAAGTTATTCATTATGGGGTATGTGTACACCTCTTGGCTTGTAATTTAAGTTATTCATTATGGGGTATGTGTACACCTCTTGGCTTGTAATAGATAGGGCTTGGGGAGCACTTGATGAAGACCTATTGAAGACATTGTGCCTAGCTAGCAAATGTAATAGGTTTATTAGCTTGATTGCTTGTTTTTGTTGCTATGTGTTAATTTGCTTTATTAGGTTCTTGCATTTAGTCGAGCATGCTAATTGTTATGTGCTATGTGCTTATAGGTGTTTGGCATGTCTAATCGCTTTCCATAGCCATGAATGAATGTGATGGATGAATGTACGTCACCACACTAGTCCAATGCTAGTTGTGGCTCATTATTTCATTAGGAATTCATAGAAAAGGGCTAGTCCAACGCTAGACCCAATAGGCCATCCCTTTTTGTTAGTGCATATTTGCATGTCCACTACATGTCATGCATTTTTCTTAGTTTTATCATTTGGCATGCTCCTCGAGCCCCTTTTCCCCTCATTTTAGGATTTTTGCATCTCATGCTAGTTATAGGGTACATTTGCCTGAAGAGTCCCCTTAAATATGGGATATAGACGAGTGTGGCTTTTTCTAAGCCTTAGCACGCTTATATTCCCTCTATCAAAGGGAAAATTGAGTCACGACTTAGCTCTCCCGTACCCGACTTGATGCACTCCAATAGGTTCATGCATCTCATCTTATCATTTCACTCTTTCATCCACATTTTTCATTACTTATGATTTTCTCACTTCACATGCTATGTTCACGCACTTCTCCTATCACTTATTTATTTTTCTACCTCACAAATTACACCCATTTGCACACTACCATCTATGCCATATTTTTATTCACTTGCACACGAGCACTTTTCCATTTGCACCCCAACACTTTTACATTCAAGGACATTTTCTTTGCACACTTCCACTCACACTATTGTTTTTATTGCTTTTTCACACAAACTCACATTTTTCATTGCATGCATTCATTCACTCATTTTTCACATCATTTAGGTTTAGGTGTGACCTCTCCAAAAGGATCATTGTTGGGCTTCACAATTAATGTGATTGGCACCACTCAACCTTTGAAGAGAAATTTCCCCCAATCCTCCTAGGTCTAGGCTTTTGCATTCATATAGACATATCCAACATGCGATACATACCTTGGGTAGAAAAAGTAGGAAAATTGGTTTAAGTCAAGCAACTAGCCTTGGCTAGGTCGAAGGGGTGCCTTGGATTTTTATCCTTGCCTTCCCCTTCGTCAAATGTGACCCCCGATCCCTCTTTTGGTTACGTAGACCCGAAAGTTCTCTAAAAGGGTTTATTTACTTTTTTATTCAAAAACAAAAATCATTTTTGGGTGACTTGGTACACCCTAACTCTATACCAAGTGGCGACTCCATTTTTATTAAAAAACCCTTTTTGAACTTCACTTGGCCAAATCGTCGCATTCCCAAAGTCCCATGGCCTTTCATCGTTTTCACTTTCACACATTCATTCAAAAAGTGGGGCGCGACAGTTGGCGACTCCACTGGGGACTTCCTAAGTGGGTCCGAGCATTTGATTTAGCCATTCGTTTCCTCTTTCTACCCTTTTATGCATTGCATTTGGATATTAGGGTTGCATTTTCCGTTTTTAGGGCCTTTTGCCTTGCGCGCGTATCCAACTATTCCCTCACTCACGTACGTGTGATTGGTTGATTGGATGTATGTTTACTTGTTTATCTCACGCTTGCATTGCATTTGGGAGGGGGTGTGTCACCTTTAGAGCCTCGCGTTGGTTCTCAACCCCTTCCCTCAAAATAGGGGAACACTTCATACGTGCACGTTTACTTGCTTTATCCCATTTTATTTTATTTTCGTGGGCGCCATCCCACACCGCCTTGTAGGATTAGGATCGATTGCCTTGGGTAGGCGGATGGTGTGCTCTGCGCCCATAGCGCTACCTAAGGGATCACTCGAGCCACCGACCGAAGGCCCTGGGAGTGATGACCCTTCGCCTTTAGGTCTGAAGGCTTGGGAGCCGAGACTTATCGAGTCTAGTTGCATTAGTGAGCCCCAGCCTCATGCATCCATGTTAGAGTTTGCCTAGGTTAGAGTCAACCTCACCCTTTTAAGCACATTAGGCACGAGGGAAGGGGTTCCACCCCTTTTATTGGCTTTTATTATATCTCTTTTCTTAATTGCTCCCAATGTGTTATGTGTACTATCAACTGCACTAACCATTTCATTGTTTCCTTGGTTTGCATTCATGTGCCCTAGCAATAAGAGGCCTCTTTGGCACTCTTTTAGTGACTTACCCACTAGATAACTCACATGTTTATATTTCAGTCATTACACTTAATTTTCAATAAGTACATTTCATTTTAGACCTTTTCCCCCCGATGCATTATTTATGTCCTTTAGGCCATGTTTGTCACATATTTACATCGCTTTAATAACTGGCATCATGCATAAACCATAGAAAGGGAATGCCACATAGGGAATCCCGTGTTTAGGAATAAGCCACCTTGTGTCTCGGATACTTAATCCAGTGAGACTTGCACATTTACATTTTTGTACCATCCAGAGGGGTAGTGCACAAGGTAAGGTAGGATCCGATCATTTTCATAGAGTGATCTTTGGAATATGAGCATCTAATAATCACTTTTTGGCCATTTTATCAAATTGGTAAAAATCCCTTGCGTGAAGGACATTAATTTAAAGAAATTCACAAATGATTCCTCCTATTGAAACGATAAATAAATTGAGGCCAAAATTTGATTTTTAGAAGGTCATAGACTAATGCACCTCAATATTTTTGCAATAACCAATGGCCGGACAATTCAACCAGTCCATTTTGTTAATTCATTCAATAAATCATCAATTCATTTGACCAATTTACCCTTTGAGGGTCACCTGGTCGATTTTGAATAAATCGTCAATTCATTTGACCAATTTACCCTTTTTAGGGTCACTCGGCCGATTTTTGAATAAATCACTAACTCAATTTCATTCATTTGGCCAATTTACCCTTTTTAGGGTCATCCGATCGATTTTGAATAAATCGTCAATTCATTTGACCAATTTACCCTCTTAAGGGTCATTCGGCCGATTTTTGAATAAATCACTAATTCAATTTCAATCATTTGGCCAATTTACCCATTTTTAGGGCAACCGAGCCGATTTTGAATAAATCAAGTTTCGTTCAATCTATTTGATCAATTTACCCTTTTTAGGGTGATCTGATTAATTTTGGATAAATTAAATTTCATTCAATTCATTTGACCTGTTTCCCTTTCTAGGGTAATCCGGTCGATTTTTAATAAATTGTCAATTTCATTTGACCAATTAGGATTTCAATGTCGAATTTCAAAATGGAAAACCTAGTCGATTTTGAGAAAAACATCCATTGCATCCAGCCATTTGATCAGTTGGAGTTTTGACCCGTGCTTCACTGAGAAAAGTTGTCAAAACGAATTCCAATCTCTTCGATAGGAAGTTCGTCAAGGTCAAACCCGTGCGTTTTTGCAAGTTCTTGTATCGATCAAAAGTGATCAATCCCTTCGGACGAGGTCCTCATTTTGACAAACGTCTCTTCTCATTCCAATGGGCCAAATTTTTTCAAAATTATTTTTCACTCCATAAGCTGATTGGATCCATCAGGTATTGTATAGTGCCTGCTCTGCTCTGGAGGATTGCATTTTCATGCTAGGCCTACCCTTGGCATAAAAGGGCTCCCCCATAGGACATGCATACCGATTTTTTTATTCTTGCTTACTGACTCCGGGTATTTTTCTTTTGTTTCCCCCCTCCCCTGCATTCATAAAAAAAAAAATGTTTCAATAAGATGAAAATATTTCCCTATATTGGATAACAATTTTTGATCCGATGAAGTTTGGAAAGTATTATTTGATTCTTGGGCAGATCCAACAATGGGAACATAAAAATCCATCTGAAAGCTCTAGGTTAAGAGCTTCTAAGAGATTTCATAATTGCTTTCAAGGAAGATTCTGTATATTTGACTTGTTAATATATTTTTGTGTCAAAAGAGAAGGAGACAAAAGGGATATATATGTGGAGCTCTTTAGAAGCTTTCTATTCTCATTTGTATCATAATTGAACGAGAAATTTTGTTTCAAACTTTTTCAGCAATAAAATTGTTGGACAATTATTGTTTTGGGTATATTCATGTACATTTCATTCTTTATTGAGCTCATTAAGAGATTTCATGGTGAATTTTAAGAAATAAGCTCAAATTGAGATTTTTCAACCTTTGGCCTGAAAACTCACAAATGTATACACCAGATTGGTGATCCGAGCTACACAATAAGAGTGCTCAAAAATTGAAAGAGGTCATTCAGAGGGCCCATGAGATACCTTTCTCCTTCACTTAATCCCAAAATAAAGTCAGTCACATTGATTGATAAATTGGGGCAACTTTTGCTTGAAAATGTTCGAGGTGTCTAATCTGATTCATTCACATCTAAGTGAAAGCAAAAATGTGCATCTTTCTTGTTTATTTTGAAAATTTAGAATGATACTTTGAGCATTCGTTTCTCTACCTATACACATTTTATCATTTGCTCTCCCATTTGAGCCTTTAAAAGAATAATTTCGTTTCAAATAAGAGCCCTAATGATCACTACCCTTCATTGGAAAATTTTCAAATATCAAAAGGGGAATGGATTCTTAATGACCATTTCGTTACTTTGGTTGTCATGAGGTGTAAGAATGACGCTTTGGCCGTCGTTTCTACAACCTAAACACTGATTACCCCTTGCATCCCTATTTGAGCAAAAATTGGTGGTTCTTTTTCGAGTGCACATATGATCGCACCCCACATTGGGGAAGGAGATTGGGGAATTTTGAAAAAAAAATGAAAAGAAAAAGGGGAAAGAGAACCGCAATTTGGGGAAATTTGATTCCACTTGGGTTCCAATTTTGAAAAAAGGACAAGTTCTATCCGGTGGATCACTTATGTTTCATAGATATGAATGAGCAAGGGTCTTCCTCAGTCAATTAATTCAGATACATGCCAGAAATTTCGCATTAATGAAAGTTTCCTTTTAGAGTTATTGTAAGGAACGGAATACAAGTCAGGCCATCTTCTTTTCCAATCAAACATTCTATCCCTAGTTATCCCTTTTGAGCCTTCAGAATAAAATATTTCGTTTGGCAACCCCTGAGAATCGCAAACCCCACACTGGGGCAAGTTTGAGTTGAAGAGGAAAGTTTCAAGAAGTGGAAAAGTGAAAGGCCACAAAATTAAAAGCAAAAGAAGAAAAGAGAACCTCAGTTCAAAAATAAACTGGGGCAAATTTTGCGAAAGATCAAAAGAGTGGCAGAAAGTCGAAAAGTCAAAAAAGAAAGAAAATGAAAGTGAAAAAGCCCCAATTAAGCATAAACTGGGGCAAATCCTGATCTAACCCTAAAATAGGGTTGGCGCAACAATGCGATCTCAGATTCTTCAAACCACTTTTGAAATCCGTTTTCAAGCCTTAACTTTTCTAAGCACCCCACCTGACCCCATTACAAAGCCGAAAGTCCTGACTTCTGTTCTTTGCACTGGCCTTGTCAAGGAAATCTCTGATGTCGAAAATTTTAGCTGTATTTCTGAATTGATTAGGTGTGAGGTTGACACTGTTCTTCATGTGAAACCCCGCGAGGGTATTTTTGAAAAAGGGGGAAAAGAAAAGAGAAACGAGCGAAATGAATGCAAAGAAAGATGCAAAAGATTTGATGTTGGACGACCCTGTTGGGTGATGATAAAAGTCAAACCAAGTCCAAGAATCTGGAGTCCAGATGAGGGCGATGTTGAAAAATGCAATCTTCGGTGCAATGTCCTTTGAAAATTATTTCTTTTAACTATCGTTTTCAAGCCAAATTACAAGCTAATAAAGTCCATAGTTGACTTATTCCTTCATGACAATCCAAAGTGGGGATTATGCTCATAAAAATCCATCGATCACTCATGATCATAAGGGTATAACCCGTTTCTACATGTTTAGCTATCACTTCTGTCCATACGTTACAAGCCTAAAAAGCTTGTATGTTGACTAAGTTTTCTTGAAATAAGGGTGACAAACTCTCTGCTTTCACTAAGATGTGATATTGATGGGATTACGTACAATTTGGAAAGAAAAAAGAAAGACAAATCTTGACCTCCCATTTCCAAATCAGAAATAACACCCACTTGATCGGTCCTGAAAGATGAACCAACTGGAAATTGTGACCCATTACCCAAAACACCAATGCCAAGGTGAGGAAGAAATCTTCTGTGATCTGATTTTATTTCAAGAAAATCATCATGAAATTTTCTTTTAGGAAACATAGTTTCTTACAATGTTCAAATAAATGGAAAGTCATTCAGACAAGTTTTTGCAATTAAATGGCCCATACTGGGGCAAAACTTTTGTTATGAGATTTCGTGAAAACAAGCCCACACAGGGGCAAATATTTTTGTTAGTCCAATTGAGGATTTCGCCCAAGAATCAAATAATGCATCTTTCAAATCAATCACGCTGCTCTTTTCATGAAAATGTGAATGCATGTCCTATTTTGGTAAGCCCCCTGTGCAGGTATTCATTGTTGAAATCAACGAAAGAACATCTGGTGATGTGGAAGGCCGATGCCGAAGAAAGAGAAAAGAAGGGAAAAGGGCCCTACACTGGGGCAAATTATTTTTGAAAAATGATTCTCTCGAAAAATCAGAAAAATTCAAAACGTCAAAAGTCAAAAATCAAGTTCAAATTCTTGTTTCTTGGAAAATCAAATTTAATTGCTTGTTTCTTGGCAAATCAAATTCAATTTCTTGACCAATTGGATGGCAGGATTGGGTTTTATCCCACTGACCATTCGCAAAAGCACGTTGGGACCGGGTTTTATCCCGCTGACCGCTTATCTCGGCAGGACCGGGTTTTATCCCCGCTGACCGCTTAGTTCGGTAGGACCGGGTTTTATCCCGCTGACCGCTTATCTCGTTGGGACCGGGTTTTATCCCGCCAATCTCGGCAGGACCGGGTTTAATCCCGCTGACCGCTTTTCTCACATTGGGACCGGGTTTTATCCCGCCAATCTCGGCAGGACCGGGTTTTATCCCGCTGACCGTCCACACCCCGTCAGGCTCAGATGTCGTCTCACTGACCAACTCATCATACTGGGGCAAATTTTGAAAAGATTCCCTCAAAAAAAAATCAGAAAAATCAAAAAATCAAAAAAATCCAAAAATCCAAAAATCAAAAAATCAAATCAAGTTCTCACGGCAGGTTCGGGTTTGATCCCACTGTCCGATTGTCAAGACATTTCATTTTCACCGCCACTGGAGCGTGGGTTTGTCCCACTAGTGTGCCTTTCATTTGCATTCGCCGCTAGCCGTTGGGTTTGTCCCACTAGTGTGCCTTTCAATTTTCATTTGCATCACTAACAAACATGGGTCAGTCTCATTAACCCTTCATTTCACTTCTTTCATTTGCATCACCAATAAACATGGGTCAATCCCACCAACACTCCATCTCACTTCAATTCATCTGATTTAAATTCCTGTTCGGGTCAGTCCCGTGTTAATTCGTGTTCGGGTCAGTCCCGTTTAAATTCCTGCTCGGGTCAGTCCAATTTTAAATTTCTGTTCGGGTCTATCTCGTGGGTCTATCCCAAATTTAAATTTCTGTTCGGGTCTATCCCGTGGGGTCTATCCCGTGGGTCTATCCCAATTTTACATTTCTGTTCGGGTCTATCCCGTGGGTCTATCCCAATTTCACATTTATGCCCGGGTCTATCCCAAATTTAAATTTCTGTTCGGGTCTATCCCGTGGGTCTATCCCAAATTTTACATTTCTGTCTGGGTGTCTGGGTCTATCCCAATTTTAAATTTCTGTCCGGGTCTATCCCGTGGGTCTATCCCAATTTAAATTTCTGTTCGGGTCTATCCCGTGGGTCTATCCCAATTTTACATTTCTGTCCGGGTCTATCCCGTGGGTCTATCCCAAATTTAAATTTCTGTTCGGGTCTATCCTGTGGGTCTATCCCAATTTTACATTTCTGTTCGAGTCTATCCCGTGGGTCTATCCAATTTTACATTTCTGTCCGGGTCTATCCCGTGGGTCTATCCCAATTTTAAAATTTCCTGTCTGGGGTCAATCCCCATCGTTTGAGTAATTCGCAGCCGAAGAATGCAGGTAGGTATTTGGTGTCTACTTCTTTGTCTCAAGTTTTTTCAAAACTCAGACAAAGAGGGGCAAACTGTAGACACCAAATTTTAGCTCAAGTTCATTTACTCTTTATTTCTTAGTTTTTGTTTTTGTCATGTTTGTTTTATTCATTTTTAGTTTTAGTCTTTTTTAGTTTTCATGTTATTATTTTATTTTTAAGCTTTTAGCATGGAATTTCTCAAAAGAAAAAGAAAACAATGGAAAATGTAGGAAAGGATTGAAAAATGGCCATTTTTGTTGTTTTTAGTTGTTTAGATTTTTTTTAAATTGTTTTCATTTGTTATTATTATTATTATTACTTGATTTTTGTCAATTCTGTTAATTAGTTGTTATTATTTAGTTTTACTTTTGTTTTTGTTAAAATTATTATTAAAAAAAAAAGGAAAAAGTCACGCATGCCAAAAGTTGCGTGTTGCCGCAGCTTGCAAGAAGAAATTGCAGGGAGTCCTTGGGGGGTAAAATTTAGCTACAAAGGCCAGGTGCCTAGGACACCTGGAAGGGGGAGACGAATCTAGAAGAAGGGGGGCCGTAGGATGAAGGGTTTGGAGAAGGGGTCTTGCATTTGAGGGTAGCCGCAAGGGGAAAAAGAGGGGGAGTTCCAGCAGGAAGCGACGGGAGTGAAAGGAGAGGCTCTCGGATGAGGTGAAAGAAAAACAGCGTAGGAAAGAGGGAGATTCTGTGACGGCAAAAAGGAAAAACCAGCAAAGGGAAGTAGAATCAGGAGAGAGTGGGAGAATAGGGACTAAACGGAAAGGGAAACCGAGAGTGAAAGAGTAGAATCCAAGTTGACGGCTAGAATCTGGGAATGAGCTGGGAAGCTAAGTTAACGGCTGTGAAGAGAGAAAAACTTGAAGGAAAGGGCTGACGGAGGGAAGGAAGGAGCGGCGTGAGATTTCTGAAAAAGCCCAGAAAGCTAGGTTTGAAGGGCAGCCGCAAACCACCACTTCGGCCACCTCCACCGTCTCAAGCCGTCGTTTGAGAAAAAGCAAGCAGGTCGAACTTTCTTCCACCCATCAGCAACGACCCATGGCGAGATCTGAAAAATTCGAGCCAGGTTCTTGGAGTTTTCTGCAGCAAGATTGATGGCCAGATTCCAGCATTGGAACATGTTTTTTGTGAGTTTTCCCACGCTTCTTTGAGGACCAAAGCAGTTGAAAGGTATCCCATGTTGTTCTTTTTTTCGTCTATTCCAGAAAATGTAGTAAGCATGCCAAATTACTGCTTCATTTGCACTTGCTGCTTGCATCTTTCTTGTTGTTTTTCATACAGAAATTTCCTCCATGTCTCCTTGTGATTATATGTAACCTTTGAACTTAGATGACTCTGTCAAACCCAAACTAAGATCTTTTTTTTTACTGCAACGATTCTGCTCATAGCAGAACGCCCAAGTTAAAGCTGGACCTGGTATTGAATGACGGAAATCTGGCTCCTAGCCTCTTATTTTTCTGCTATCTAATGGTGCATGATCCGATCCAATTAGTTTAGTGATCGTATGGGTCCTTGGTATAGGTTTTGTGGTCTTGGAACGCTGGGGTCCCGAAGTTTTAGCTGACTGTCGACAATTCCTTCTTGTTGCAGAAAATGTTTTTGCATGAAGTTGTTGCAGAAAATGTTTTAGTTGCTTGAACTATTCGAATTCTGCATGTTTGTTGGCCGACTTTTTGATGCTTAAATCTACAAGTTTCATGATGCAAAGTGAGAGGTTTGTGCGGTAGTTGTGTGTGGATTTGATCATGTTCAGTGCCGAATGACCGAAAGGATGCTTGCTGAAAAATGAAAATCTGGTTACCGAATGCTGGCTGGAATTTTCTCCAGCATTGGTGTGATTTTCCTTCTATTGTTTTGGTTTGTTGAGATGTTGAATTTGCATCATGAAGCTGCGTTTTCTTTTCCTTCTCATTATCCCAAATCCTCTCAGTTTTTTGAGTTGAGTCGCTAACCTCATAATCCTTTCCCCATTGCATGATTGTGTCAAGGCTGATTAAAAATGCAGCAAGTTGTTGCAGCAGTCATCCGTAGGCTTGCACAGAAATTTTAAGAGTTTGCATGGTTTCTTTTTATGCTTGTTGTTTGATTGAGTTCTGGCAATGTTGTGGCTTTATCTTAATTCAAAGTTTTGATGTTTGATTGAATAATATCTGATTCTTTCTTGGCTGCCGAAAGCTTCATAACCTACTGAAAATATTGCTGCAGCATGTTTTCTCACGTTCTTGCATGGAGATTGCATGAGATAACTTTCTAAAATTGTACTTTGACCCTTTGGCTTCTAACTAATGCTACTATGACCCAATCAATTGAATAATTTCTACAATTTGGTCCTTGGCAGCTTCAATTTTTCAACTCAATTCCTTGTTGCTTCAATTAATTACTATGTTTTGTTTCAATTGCATTTAAGTCATGACTTTAGGGGCTTTATGACCAAGTGAGCTTGTTTTGCACATTTCTTTTAATTTTTCCCAAATAAATTGGTACCTTGACCTTTTTATTGTTTTGAAGCTAATATCTCATTTACTCGATTTCCATTTCAAGGGAGGTACACCCTAATCCCTTCTTTGCAATTCATTTGATCCTACGTGCTCCTACGTGTTATGTGAATATGCATGTTTATTTCGCTTTCCTTGCCTTTCTTTAATTCCTTTCATTTATTTCATTTACTTTTGCCTTTATTTAAGTTATTCATTATGGGGTATGTGTACACCTCTTGGCTTGTAATAGATAGGGCCTGGCGAGCATCTTGTCCATTTTCCCTTTCCCCCTTTGTTTAAGTTATTCATTATGGGGTATGTGTACACCTCTTGGCTTGTAATAGATAGGGCTTGGCGAGCAATTTGGTCCATTTCCCCTTCCCCTTTTGTTTTAGTTAGTGAATGTAATAGGTTCATTAGCTTGGTTGCATGCCTACGTGTTAAGTGTAACCCGTTTTATTAGGCTCTTGCATCTAGTCGAGCATGCTAAGTGTTATGTGCTACGTGTTTCTAAGTGATTTGCATGTCTACTCGCTTTCTATAGCCTGAATGAATGAGATGAATGAATGTACGTTTTCACTAGTCTAATACTAGTAGGAATTCATAGATGGGCTAGTCCAACGCTAGACCCTTAGGATTTCCCTTTCGATAGTGCATATTTGCATGTTCACTACATGTCATGCATTTTTCTTAGTTTTATCATTTGGCATGCTCCTCGAACCCCTTTTCCCCTCATTTTAGGATTTTTGCATCTCATACTAGTTATAGGGTTCATTTGCCTGGAGAGTCCCCTTAAATATGGGATATAGACGAGTGTGGCTTTTTCTAAAGCCTTAGCACGCTTGTATCCTCTCTATAAAAGGGCAAATTGAGTCACGATTTAGGTCTTCCCGTACCCGACTTGATGCACTCCTATAGGTTCATGCACCTCATCTTATCATTTCACTTTTTCATCTACATTATTCACTACTTATGATTTTCTCACTTCACATGCTATGTTCACACACTTCTCCTATCACTTATTTATTTTTCTACCTCACAAATTGCACCCATTTGCACACTACTATCTATGCCATATTTTTATTCACTTGCACATGAGCACTTTTTTTTATTTGCACCCCAACACTTTCACACTCTTTTGATCGCATATATGCATTTTGCCCACTGGCACTTTGAGTATATTTTACATTCAAGGACATTTCCTTTGCTCACTTCCACTCACACTATTGTTTTTATTACTTTTTCACACAAACTCACATTTTTCATGGCATGCATTCATCCACTCATTTTTTCACATCATTTAGGTTTAGGTGTGACCTCTCCAAAAGGATCATTGTTGGGCTTCACAATTAATGTGATTGGCACCACTCAACCTTTGAAGAGAAATTTCCCCCGTATCCCCCTAGGTCTAGGTTTGTGCATTCATATAGGCATATCCAACACGCGATACATATCTTGGGTAGAAAAATTAGGAAAAATTGGTTTAAGTCACGCAACTAGCCGTTGGCTAGGTCGAAGGGGTGCCTTGGATTTTTATCCTTGCCTTCCCCTTCGTCAAATGTGACCCCCGATCCCTCTTTTGGTTACGTAGACCCAAAAGTTCTCTAAAAGGGTTTATTTACTTTTTTCATTCAAAAACAAAAATCATTTTTGGGTGACTTGGTACACCCTAACTCTATACCAAGTGGCGACTCCATTTTCATTAAAAAACCCTTTTGAACTTCACTTGGCCAAATCGTCGCATTCCTAAGTCCCATGGCCTTTTACCTTTCATTTCGCACACGATCACATGTATATCATACACACTACTCACTCTCACACACACACACCACACCATCAAAAAGTGGGGCGCGACAGTTGGCGACTCCACTGGGGACTTCCTAAGTGGGTCCAAGCATTTGACTTAGCCATTCGTTTCCTTTTTCTACCCTTTTTATGCATAGCGTTTGGATATTAGGGTTGCATTTTCCATTTTTAGGGTCTTTTGCCTCGCGCGTGTATCCAACTATTCCCTCACTCACGTACGTGTGATTGGTTGATTGGATGTATGTTTACTTGTTTATCTCGCGCTTGCATTGCATTTGGGGGGGGTGTCACCTTTAGAGTCTCGCGTGGTTCTCAACCCTTTCCCTCAAAATAGGGGAACACTTCATACGTGCACGTTTACTTGCTGTTATCCCATTTTATTTTATTTTTCGTGGGCGTTTCCCACACCGCCTTGTAGGATTAGGATCGATTGCCTTGGGTAGGCGGCTGGTGTGCTCTGCGCCCATAGCGCTACCTAAGGGATCACTCGAGCCACCGATCAAAGGCCCTGGGAGTGATGACCCTTCGCCTTTAGGTCTGAAGGCTTGGGAGCCGAGACTTATCGAGTCTAGTCGCATTAGTGAACCCCAACCTCATGCATCCATGTTAGCATTTCCCTAGGATAGAGTCAGCCTCACCCTCTTTTAAGCACATTAGGCACGAGGGAAGGGGTTCCACCCCTTTTACTTGTTTTATTGCACCTCTTTTCTTAATTGCTCCCAATGTGTTATGTGTACTATTAATTGCACTAACCATTTCTTTGTTTTCTTGGCCTGCATTCATGTGCCGTAGCAATAAGAGGCCTCGTTGGCACTCTTTTAGTGACTCACCCACTAGATGACTCACATGTTTAAATTTCAGTTATTACACTTGATTTTCAATAAATACATTTTATTTTTAGACCTTTTCCCCACGATGTATTATTTATGTCCTTTAGGCCATATTTGTCACATATTTACATCGCTTTAATAAATGGCATCATGCATAAACCATAGAAAGGGAATGCCACATAGGGAATCCCGTGTTTAGGAATAAGCCACCTTGTGTCTCGGATACTTAATCCAGTGAGACTTGCACGTTTACATTTTTGTACCATCCAAAGGGATAGTGCACAAGGTAAGGTAGGATCCGATCATTTTCATAGAGTGATCTTTGGAATATGAGCATCTAATAATCATTTTTTTGGCCATTTTATAAAAAATTGGTAAAAATCCCTTGCGTGAAGGACATTAATTTGAAGAAATTCACAAATGATTCCTCCTATTGAGACGATAAATAAATTGAGGCCAAAATTTGATTTTTAGAGGGTCATAGACTAATGCACCTCAATAATTTTGAAATAACCAATGGCCGGACAAATCAACCAATCCATTTTGCCAATTCATTCAATAAATCGTCAATTCATTTGACCAATTTACCCTTTTTAGGGTCATCCGGTCGATTTTTGAATAAATCATCAAATCATTTGACCGATTTACCCTTTTAGGGTCGTTCGGCCGATTTTTGAACAAGTCACTAATTCAATTTCATTCATTTGGCCAATTTACCCATTTTTAGGGCAACCGAGCCGATTTTGAATAAATCAAGTTTCGTTCAATCTATTTGATCAACTTACCCTTTTTAGGGTGATCTGATTAATTTTGGATAAATTGAATTTCATTCAATTCATTTGACCTGTTTCCCTTTTTAGGGTAATCCGGTCGATTTTTAATAAATTGTCAATTAGGATGTCAATGTCGAATTTCAAAATGGAAAACCTAGTCGATTTTGAGAAAAGCATCCATTGCATCCAGCTATTTGATCAGTTGGAGTTTTGACCCGTGCTTCACTGAGAAAAGTTGTCAAAACGATTTCCAATCTCTTCGATAGGAAGTTCGTCAAGGTCAAACCCGTGCGTTTTTGCAAATTCTTGTATCGATCAAAAGTGATCAATCCATTCGGACGTTGACCTCATTTTGACAAAGTGTCTCTCGTCACTCCAATTGACCAAATTTTTCAAAATTATTTTTCACTCAATGAGTTGATCAGATCCGTCAGGTATGGTATAGCGCCTACCCTAGAGGATTGCATTTTCATGCTAGGCCTACCCTTGGCACAAAAAGGGTTCCCCCATAGGACATGCATACCAATTTTATAGTCTTGATTACTAACTCTGGGTATTTTTTTTTGTTTTCCCCCCTTCCCTGCATTCATAAAAATACTTCAATAAAGGGAAAATATTTTTCTATATCTGATGGCACTTTCGATCTAATAAAGTGTCAAAACTGCAAGTGTTATTTGATTCTTGGGCAGATCCTACAACGAAAACATAAATGATTTATCTGGAAGCTCTACGCTAAAGCCTCTGAGAGATGTTGTAATTGTTTTCCAAAGGAAGATTTTGTATATTTGATTTGTTAATACATTTTGTTCCCAAAAGAAAAGAGACAAAAAGTGTATATGTGGAGCTCTTTACAAGTCTCTCTCTTCTCATTTGTACCATAATTGAATGAGAAATTTTGTTTCAAACTTTTTCAGCAATAAAATTTTTGGACAATTTTTGTTTTGTGTATATTTATGTACATTTCATTCTTTATTCTTACTCATTGGAGATTTCATGATGAATTTTGACAAATAAGACCAAATTAAGATTTTTCAACCTCCAACCTGAAAATTCACAAGTGTATGCTTTCAAAAATCCTTGTGTACACTAGATTGCTGATCCGAGTTATACAATAAGAGTGGTCAGAAAGGAAAAGGATGAGCGATCACTCAAAAGGCCCAATGAGATACCTTCACTTAACCCCAAAATAAAATCAGTCACATTGATTGATAAATTGCAAATTGGGGCCATCCTTGCTTGAAAAATGCCTATTGGTTTAACCAGATTCAATTCACATCTAAGTGAAAGCAAAAATGTGCATTATTCTTGTTTGTTTTGAAAATTTGGAATGATACTTCGAGCATTCTTTTCTCTACCTATACACATTTTATCATTTGCTCTCCCATTTGAGCCTTTGAAAGAAAAATTTCGTTTCAAATAAAAGCCCTAATGATCACTACCCTTCATTGGAAAATTTTCAAATATCAAAAGAGGAATGGATTTTCAATGACCATTTCGTTACTTTGGTTGTCATGAAGTGTAAGAATGATGCTTTGGCCATCATTTCTACAACTTAAACACTGTTTTATCTCTTGCATCCCCGTTTGAGCTAAAATTGGTGGTTCTTTTCAAAGCACCTATGATCGCACCCCATATTGGGGGAAGGAGATTGGGGAGATTTGATTTTTACTTGGGCTTCAATTTTGGAAAAAAAAGAAAGAAGAGAATGCTAAAAGAAAAGGGGAAAGGGAACCGCAAATTGGGAAATTTGATTCCACTTGGGTTCCAATTTTGAAAAGGAAGAGATTTGTCCGCACGGACCGCTTATGTTTCATAGATATGGATGAACAAGGGTCTTCCTCAGTCAGTAATTCAGATACATGCAAAAAAAAAAAAAATTTCGCATTAACGAAAGTTTCCTTTCAGAGTTATTGTAAGGGACGGAACAAAGGTCAGGCCCTCTTCTTTTCCAATCAAACATTCTATCCCTAGTTATCCCTTTTGAGCCATCAGAATAAAATATTTCGTTTGGCGACCCCTGAGAATCGCAAACCCCACACTGGGGCAAGTTTGAGTTGAAAAGGAAAATTTCAAGAAGTGAAAAGGTGAAAAGCCACAAAATTAAAAGACGAAAGAAGGAAAGAGAACCTCAGTTCAAAAAATAAACTGGGGCAAATTTTGTGAAATTTCAAAGAATGGCAGAAATGCAAAAAAATCAAAGGAAAAAGAAAATGAAAGAGAAAAAGCCTCAATTGAGCATAAACTGGGGCAAAATTCTGATTTAACCCTAAAATAGGGTTGGCGCAACAATGCGATCTCAGATTCTTCAGACCATTTTTAAAATCTGCCTTCAAGCCTTAACTTTTCTAAAACACCATACCTGACCCCATTACAAAAATCGAAAGTCCTGACTTCTGTTCTTTGCAATGGCCCTGTCAAGAAAATTTCTGATGCCGAAAATTTTAGCTGTATTTCTGAATTGCTTGAGTATGGGGGCTGACGCTACTCACCATGGAAAACTCACCAGATCAAAGAAAAGAAAACGGAAAAGCAAAAGGGAAAAATGAAATACAAAAGATTCGATGGTGAAGTCCCTATTGAGTGATCAAACAAAGTTCAGAATCTTCGAGTTCAAAATAGGGGCAATTTTGGAAAAATGCGATTTGTGGTGCAATGTCCTTGAAAGTCTTATCCTTCAACTATCGTTTCAAGCCACATTACAAGTTCATAAAGTCCATAGTTGACTTATTCCTTCATGACAATCCAAAGTGAGGATTATGCTCGTAAGAAATCCATCAATCATTCGTGATCATGGGGGTATAACCAGTTTTCACAGGTTTAGCTATCGCTTCTACCCATTTTGTTCATATGTGGACTAAGTTTCCTTAAGAAATAAGGGTGACAAACTCTTTGCTTTCACTAAGATGTGACATTGAATGGATTACTTACAATTGGGGCACAAAAATGAGACAGATTCTGACCTCCCATTTCCTTAGCCATTTCAAAAATAAAGTCACTTGATTGGTCCTGAAAGATGAGCCAACCAGAAGTGGTGACCCGTTACCCTAAACACCAATGCTAAAAGTGAGGAAGAAATCTTCTTGAATTTGGTGTTACTTCGAGGAATTCATCATGAAATTTCTGCATGAGTTCAAACTTGACGTTTAAAGTTTCTTTACATTGTTGTATATGTGCATTCTTTTCTAAATTTTAGAAAGTGCGGTTTTTCTTTGTTCAAATAAATGGGAAATCATCTGAACGAATTTTTGCAATCAAGGGAGCCCACACTGGGGCAAAATTTTATTTAATAAGCCCATACTGGGGCAAATTTTTTTTGTAATATATTTTGAGGGTTTTGTCCAAAAATCAAATAATAACATTTTTTCGAATCAATCCCGCTGCTCTTTTTCTGGAATTTAAGTGCATGTCATGCTTTGTTAAGCCCCTGTGCAGGTATTCATGGTTCAAAATGACGGAAAGCATCCAGTAAGGCGGAAGGCCGATACTGCAAAGAGAAGCAAGAAGAAGGAGGAAAAATGGACGCTACACTGAGGCAAAGTATTTTGAAAAATTCTCTCGGAAAAATCCGAAAGGGAGGGAAAAATCAAAAAGAAAAAGAAAGAAAAAGAAAGGAAAAATTAAAGATCCCGTTGGGCCTGGACTTTGTGCCGCCAACCTCCCAAACATTACAAAAATCACGTTGGGCCTGGATTTCGTGCCGCCAACCTCACAGGGATCACGTTGGGCTTGGACTTGGTGCCGCCAACATTTCAAAGATCACGTTGGGCCTGGATTTCGTGCCGCCAACCTCACAGAGATCACGTTGGGCCTGGATTTCGTGCCGCAACTTCACTTCATCACGTTGGGACCGGGTTTCATCCCGCCAATCTCGGCAGGACCGGGTATAATCCCGCTGACCATTTTTATCAAATTGGGACCGGGTTTCATCCCGCCAATCTCGGCAGGACCGGGTATAATCCCGCTGACCATTTTTATCAAATTGGGACCGGTTTCATCCCGCCAATCTCGGCAGGACACGGTTATAATCCCGCTGACCCTTTTTATCAAATTGGTCGGGTTTCATCCCGTCAATTTCGGCAGGACCGGGTATGATCCCGCTGACCATTTTTATCAAATTGGGACCGGGTTTTATCCCGCCAATCTCGGCAGGACCGGGTTTAATCCCGCTGGCCGCTTATCTCGGCAGGACCGGGTATAATCCCGCTGACCGTTTTTATCACATTGGGACCGGGTTTTATCCCGCCAATCTCGGCAGGACCGGGTATAATCCCGCTGACCGTTTTTATCAAATTGGGACCGGGTTTTATCCCGCCAATCTCGGCAGGACCGGGTTTAATCCCGCTGACCGCTTATCTCACATTGGGACCGGGTTTTATCCCGCCAATCTCGGCAGGACCGGGTTTAATCCCGCTGACCGCTTTTCTCACATTGGGACCGGGTTTTATCCCGCCAATCTCGGCAGGACCGGGTTTTATCCCGCTGACCGTCCACACCCCGTCAGGCTCAGATGTCGTCTCACTGACCAACTCATCATACTGGGGCAAATTTTGAAAAGATTCCCTCAAAAAAAAATCAGAAAAATCAAAAAATCAAAAAAATCCAAAAATCCAAAAATCAAAAAATCAAATCAAGTTCTCACGGCAGGTTCGGGTTTGATCCCACTGTCCGATTGTCAAGACATTTCATTTTCACCGCCACTGGAGCGTGGGTTTGTCCCACTAGTGTGCCTTTCATTTGCATTCGCCGCTAGCCGTTGGGTTTGTCCCACTAGTGTGCCTTTCAATTTTCATTTGCATCACTAACAAACATGGGTCAGTCTCATTAACCCTTCATTTCACTTCTTTCATTTGCATCACCAATAAACATGGGTCAATCCCACCAACACTCCATCTCACTTCAATTCATCTGATTTAAATTCCTGTTCGGGTCAGTCCCGTGTTAATTCGTGTTCGGGTCAGTCCCGTTTAAATTCCTGCTCGGGTCAGTCCAATTTTAAATTTCTGTTCGGGTCTATCTCGTGGGTCTATCCCAAATTTAAATTTCTGTTCGGGTCTATCCCGTGGGGTCTATCCCGTGGGTCTATCCCAATTTTACATTTCTGTTCGGGTCTATCCCGTGGGTCTATCCCAATTTCACATTTATGCCCGGGTCTATCCCAAATTTAAATTTCTGTTCGGGTCTATCCCGTGGGTCTATCCCAAATTTTACATTTCTATCTGGGTCTATCCCAATTTTAAATTTATGTCCGGGTCTATCCCGTGGGTCTATCCCAATTTTACATTTCTGTCCGGGTCTATCCCGTGGGTCTATCCCAAATTTAAATTTCTGTTCGGGTCTATCCTGTGGGTCTATCCCAATTTTACATTTCTGTTCGAGTCTATCCCGTGGGTCTATCCCAATTTTACATTTCTGTCCGGGTCTATCCCGTGGGTCTATCCCAATTTTAAAATTTCCTGTCTGGGGTCAATCCCCATCGTTTGAGTAATTCGCAGCCGAAGAATGCAGGTAGGTATTTGGTGTCTACTTCTTTGTCTCAAGTTTTTTCAAAACTCAGACAAAGAGGGGCAAACTGTAGACACCAAATTTTAGCTCAAGTTCATTTACTCTTTATTTCTTAGTTTTTGTTTTTGTCATGTTTGTTTTATTCATTTTTAGTTTTAGTCTTTTTTAGTTTTCATGTTATTATTTTATTTTTAAGCTTTTAGCATGGAATTTCTCAAAAGAAAAAGAAAACAATGGAAAATGTAGGAAAGGATTGAAAAATGGCCATTTTTGTTGTTTTTAGTTGTTTAGATTTTTTTTAAATTGTTTTCATTTGTTATTATTATTATTATTACTTGATTTTTGTCAATTCTGTTAATTAGTTGTTATTATTTAGTTTTACTTTTGTTTTTGTTAAAATTATTATTAAAAAAAAAAGGAAAAAGTCACGCATGCCAAAAGTTGCGTGTTGCCGCAGCTTGCAAGAAGAAATTGCAGGGAGTCCTTGGGGGGTAAAATTTAGCTACAAAGGCCAGGTGCCTAGGACACCTGGAAGGGGGAGACGAATCTAGAAGAAGGGGGGCCGTAGGATGAAGGGTTTGGAGAAGGGGTCTTGCATTTGAGGGTAGCCGCAAGGGGAAAAAGAGGGGGAGTTCCAGCAGGAAGCGACGGGAGTGAAAGGAGAGGCTCTCGGATGAGGTGAAAGAAAAACAGCGTAGGAAAGAGGGAGATTCTGTGACGGCAAAAAGGAAAAACCAGCAAAGGGAAGTAGAATCAGGAGAGAGTGGGAGAATAGGGACTAAACGGAAAGGGAAACCGAGAGTGAAAGAGTAGAATCCAAGTTGACGGCTAGAATCTGGGAATGAGCTGGGAAGCTAAGTTAACGGCTGTGAAGAGAGAAAAACTTGAAGGAAAGGGCTGACGGAGGGAAGGAAGGAGCGGCGTGAGATTTCTGAAAAAGCCCAGAAAGCTAGGTTTGAAGGGCAGCCGCAAACCACCACTTCGGCCACCTCCACCGTCTCAAGCCGTCGTTTGAGAAAAAGCAAGCAGGTCGAACTTTCTTCCACCCATCAGCAACGACCCATGGCGAGATCTGAAAAATTCGAGCCAGGTTCTTGGAGTTTTCTGCAGCAAGATTGATGGCCAGATTCCAGCATTGGAACATGTTTTTTGTGAGTTTTCCCACGCTTCTTTGAGGACCAAAGCAGTTGAAAGGTATCCCATGTTGTTCTTTTTTTCGTCTATTCCAGAAAATGTAGTAAGCATGCCAAATTACTGCTTCATTTGCACTTGCTGCTTGCATCTTTCTTGTTGTTTTTCATACAGAAATTTCCTCCATGTCTCCTTGTGATTATATGTAACCTTTGAACTTAGATGACTCTGTCAAACCCAAACTAAGATCTTTTTTTTTACTGCAACGATTCTGCTCATAGCAGAACGCCCAAGTTAAAGCTGGACCTGGTATTGAATGACGGAAATCTGGCTCCTAGCCTCTTATTTTTCTGCTATCTAATGGTGCATGATCCGATCCAATTAGTTTAGTGATCGTATGGGTCCTTGGTATAGGTTTTGTGGTCTTGGAACGCTGGGGTCCCGAAGTTTTAGCTGACTGTCGACAATTCCTTCTTGTTGCAGAAAATGTTTTTGCATGAAGTTGTTGCAGAAAATGTTTTAGTTGCTTGAACTATTCGAATTCTGCATGTTTGTTGGCCGACTTTTTGATGCTTAAATCTACAAGTTTCATGATGCAAAGTGAGAGGTTTGTGCGGTAGTTGTGTGTGGATTTGATCATGTTCAGTGCCGAATGACCGAAAGGATGCTTGCTGAAAAATGAAAATCTGGTTACCGAATGCTGGCTGGAATTTTCTCCAGCATTGGTGTGATTTTCCTTCTATTGTTTTGGTTTGTTGAGATGTTGAATTTGCATCATGAAGCTGCGTTTTCTTTTCCTTCTCATTATCCCAAATCCTCTCAGTTTTTTGAGTTGAGTCGCTAACCTCATAATCCCTTCCCCATTGCATGATTGTGTCAAGGCTGATTAAAAATGCAGCAAGTTGTTGCAGCAGTCATCCGTAGGCTTGCACAGAAATTTTAAGAGTTTGCATGGTTTCTTTTTATGCTTGTTGTTTGATTGAGTTCTGGCAATGTTGTGGCTTTATCTTAATTCAAAGTTTTGATGTTTGATTGAATAATATCTGATTCTTTCTTGGCTGCCGAAAGCTTCATAACCTACTGAAAATATTGCTGCAGCATGTTTTCTCACGTTCTTGCATGGAGATTGCATGAGATAACTTTCTAAAATTGTACTTTGACCCTTTGGCTTCTAACTAATGCTACTATGACCCAATCAATTGAATAATTTCTACAATTTGGTCCTTGGCAGCTTCAATTTTTCAACTCAATTCCTTGTTGCTTCAATTAATTACTATGTTTTGTTTCAATTGCATTTAAGTCATGACTTTAGGGGCTTTATGACCAAGTGAGCTTGTTTTGCACATTTCTTTTAATTTTTCCCAAATAAATTGGTACCTTGACCTTTTTATTGTTTTGAAGCTAATATCTCATTTACTCGATTTCCATTTCAAGGGAGGTACACCCTAATCCCTTCTTTGCAATTCATTTGATCCTACGTGCTCCTACGTGTTATGTGAATATGCATGTTTATTTCGCTTTCCTTGCCTTTCTTTAATTCCTTTCATTTATTTCATTTACTTTTGCCTTTATTTAAGTTATTCATTATGGGGTATGTGTACACCTCTTGGCTTGTAATAGATAGGGCCTGGCGAGCATCTTGTCCATTTTCCCTTTCCCCCTTTGTTTAAGTTATTCATTATGGGGTATGTGTACACCTCTTGGCTTGTAATAGATAGGGCTTGGCGAGCAATTTGGTCCATTTCCCCTTCCCCTTTTGTTTTAGTTAGTGAATGTAATAGGTTCATTAGCTTGGTTGCATGCCTACGTGTTAAGTGTAACCCGTTTTATTAGGCTCTTGCATCTAGTCGAGCATGCTAAGTGTTATGTGCTACGTGTTTCTAAGTGATTTGCATGTCTACTCGCTTTCTATAGCCTGAATGAATGAGATGAATGAATGTACGTTTTCACTAGTCTAATACTAGTAGGAATTCATAGATGGGCTAGTCCAACGCTAGACCCTTAGGATTTCCCTTTCGATAGTGCATATTTGCATGTTCACTACATGTCATGCATTTTTCTTAGTTTTATCATTTGGCATGCTCCTCGAACCCCTTTTCCCCTCATTTTAGGATTTTTGCATCTCATACTAGTTATAGGGTTCATTTGCCTGGAGAGTCCCCTTAAATATGGGATATAGACGAGTGTGGCTTTTTCTAAAGCCTTAGCACGCTTGTATCCTCTCTATAAAAGGGCAAATTGAGTCACGATTTAGGTCTTCCCGTACCCGACTTGATGCACTCCTATAGGTTCATGCACCTCATCTTATCATTTCACTTTTTCATCTACATTATTCACTACTTATGATTTTCTCACTTCACATGCTATGTTCACACACTTCTCCTATCACTTATTTATTTTTCTACCTCACAAATTGCACCCATTTGCACACTACTATCTATGCCATATTTTTATTCACTTGCACATGAGCACTTTTTTTTATTTGCACCCCAACACTTTCACACTCTTTTGATCGCATATATGCATTTTGCCCACTGGCACTTTGAGTATATTTTACATTCAAGGACATTTCCTTTGCTCACTTCCACTCACACTATTGTTTTTATTACTTTTTCACACAAACTCACATTTTTCATGGCATGCATTCATCCACTCATTTTTTCACATCATTTAGGTTTAGGTGTGACCTCTCCAAAAGGATCATTGTTGGGCTTCACAATTAATGTGATTGGCACCACTCAACCTTTGAAGAGAAATTTCCCCCGTATCCCCCTAGGTCTAGGTTTGTGCATTCATATAGGCATATCCAACACGCGATACATATCTTGGGTAGAAAAATTAGGAAAAATTGGTTTAAGTCACGCAACTAGCCGTTGGCTAGGTCGAAGGGGTGCCTTGGATTTTTATCCTTGCCTTCCCCTTCGTCAAATGTGACCCCCGATCCCTCTTTTGGTTACGTAGACCCAAAAGTTCTCTAAAAGGGTTTATTTACTTTTTTCATTCAAAAACAAAAATCATTTTTGGGTGACTTGGTACACCCTAACTCTATACCAAGTGGCGACTCCATTTTCATTAAAAAACCCTTTTGAACTTCACTTGGCCAAATCGTCGCATTCCTAAGTCCCATGGCCTTTTACCTTTCATTTCGCACACGATCACATGTATATCATACACACTACTCACTCTCACACACACACACCACACCATCAAAAAGTGGGGCGCGACAAGTGCCCTGTTTTTGCTTCTTCTTTTGTGCCACAAGAATCTGTTCTAACAAATTGCTCACATAAAAACATTAGCCCAAATCTACATTTTGGTTTGTTAATCATCAAAACCAAGGATTGATCGACCAAGGTCAACAATCTCCCCCTTTTTGATGATGACAAACAAAATGAAGATTTCTTTGATCAAATAAGTTCAAATAAAACTCCCCCTTAGAAAAAGCCAACATACAAAGAAATTTCAATAAATCCTACTCCCCCTTTTGACATCAATCAAAAAGCAAACTCCCCCTTTATTTTCCAAATCAAGACCATATAGAAAGACAAAACTTTCATGATACCAATTGTAATTTTTTATAGGGTTCTTGGGAGTTAGTACAACATGATCTAGCAATCCACATGGATTTCATACATTTTCTCATATTTTTCTTTACATAGCAATCATTTTGCATATGTCCAAATTGACAACAAAAGTGACACATGATAGAAGTATTTTGCACATAAGTGGATTTAATGCAACTAATTTTCTTACTTCTTATCATATCAAACTTATTTGTGCCTTGAAAATATTTGCTTTCTTTTGTTTGAGAAAACTTTTGTTTTTCATTTTGGAGAAACTCGTTCAAGTCATTAATTCTTTTCTTTAACAAATTTTGTTCCTCCAACATTTTTTCATAAAACTTTGTTTTCTCTTCCAACTTCCTTTTCAAATTATTTTTGCAATCAAAAACACTTTTTTGATTTTTTAAATCATCATTTTCCATTCTCAAACATTTGTTTTCCTGAAAAAGTTTGGAGTTTTCTTTCAACAAATCATTTATTTTTGTTTTCAAATCTTTATTTTTAGCATAAGATTTTCTCAAACTTTTATGCATTTTAATCAAAAGAATTTTCACATCATCATCTTCATTATCTTCATCACAAGAAGAGTGATAAGAACTTACCTCATCTTCTCCAACGGCCATTAGTGCCATTTGGGCCAACTCTTCTTTTTCTCTTTTTGAATTGCATTCATCCCATGTAATTTTGCAATCTCCTCTTGAACATCTCTTGTTGAAGATCTTCTTGAAACTTTTGATGTGAGGAGTTATATCATTGTCCACTTCCATGATTTCATTACCCATGAAGGATGGGTTATCCCCCACTTAAGATGCTTTAAAAGCTATGCCTCTCTTATACATTCTTGCATTTTCTTCCTCTTGCACTTTGAATTTCAGCTTTAATTCATAAGAGGTTAGGGTATCCACAAGAGATTCAATGGACATAGAATTTAAATCCTTTGCCTCTTCTATAGCATTTATTTTGTTTTCCCATTCTTTTGGCAAGGCATTCAAAATCTTTCTATTTTTCTCACCCAAAGAATATTCCTTTCCAAGCAATTTAAGATCTTCAATAATGTCACAAAATCTACTACACATCTCATCAACATTTTCAAGAGGATGCATTTTAAAAAATTCATATTGAGAAACAAGCAAAGATTTCTTTTGTTCTTTAATATCTTGGTTACCTTCATGAAATACACACAATTTATCCCAAATATCTTTAGCTGATTTACAACCTTTAATCCTACTAGATTCATTTACATCTAATGCATTGTACAATATACACATGGCCTTGGCATTCAAAGAAAGGTATCTCTTGTCTTTTTCATTCAATTCTTGTCTAGTCTTTAATCTACTCAAATTGGTGGTAGAGTCAACTATTCTAGCTTCATAAGGACCATCTTCTACCACATACCATGATTCAATATAAACGGATTGTAAGAAAATCATCATTCTTTGTTTCCACATGCTAAAATGAGAACCATTAAACATAGGTGGTCTATCAATAGATTGCCCTTCTAAAAAGGAAACTTTTATGGTTGCCATGATCTTTACTCCAAGCCGATTGAGCTTAGTCTCAAGGAGACCAAGCTCTGATACCAATTGTAAGTGCCCGGTGCAACCCAATGAGTACAAACAAATTCACAATGATGCACAAAGATATATCAAATTTAAGCACAATAAAGAAAACTTAATTAAAGAGAAAGGATAAGAAATGCAAACCAAATATCAAACCAATAGCCTCTTCAATTGATGGCGATGCTAACCAAGATGTACAAGTGAAGGCTCACTCCTTCCTCACCCCAAACACACTTTGGTTGAGCCAAGGAGTTTTACAACTATTCTAGTTAACCCTCAACAACCTACACTTGAAAGATCACTCACCCAATTAAGAACTATTTTATACAAATGAGGCAACCTTCACCAAGGTTTTACCACTTCAAGTGATAGGTTCACCTTCACCAAGGTTTTACTTCTCCTAGAGAGAAACCTTCACTTGAGCAACCTCACAACCCAACTTCCCCAACCCCTTATACAACCAACAAAGAATCTTTCTACTCAAAAATCTCACTTGTAAGCTTGTATTTTGTGTTGGCAAAAGTCTCGTGTCTTCTTGTGCTTTGGGGTGTTTATAGAAGGTGAGAAATGGCTCCAAAAGGCTCTCCAACGGTCAAATATTAAATGCTGTCAAAACTAGCCGTTGGCCTGTCGGACGTTCGAACCACCTGTCGGACGTCCGAACCCTGCGTCCAAACCACCTGTCGGACGTCCGAACCCTGCGTCCGAACGTCGTCAGAGAGTCATCAAATCTTTGCGAAATTTCTCGGACGTCCGATGCGATTGATGTGCGTCCGAGGGGTGCGTCCGATCCTTCCGGACGTCCGATGCTTCCTCACGAGCGTCCGACAAAATACCCTTCCTGATGTTCTTCATCCTTTCAGACGTCCGATAGCTTCCTTTCGGACGTCCCACATGAGTGCCCTGTTTTTGCTTCTTCTTTTGTGCCACAAGAATCTGTTCTAACAAATTGCTCACATAAAAACATTAGCCCAAATCTACATTTTGGTTTGTTAATCAACAAAACCAAGGATTGATCGACCAAGGTCAACACCCATATAAACAGAAAAAGAAAGGCAGCCGCAAAGGGGAGGAGATAGGAAAAACAGCTAAGAAAACAAGAAAGGGAACACAAGAGGGACGGCTGAACAGCAAAAAAGAGAGGTTCTTTGGGGGCCGTAGGATGAAGGGTTTGGAGATGGGAGTTGCATTTGAGAGTAGCCGCAAAGGGGAGAGCAAGGAGAGAGGTATGCGGGAGAGTTTCGGGGACGGCAAAAAGAAAGAAAACTGAGAGGAGAGAACGGCTAAAACTGGAGAGAGCAGGGAGAGTTTGGGGGGCTAGCAGCGATCCCACCGAAGATGGGTCTGACGAACAGCAGCGAAGGTTATCTTCATCCCTGACGAGGAGTGCCAGAAGCCCGACCTCCTCGTCACCTCCAGTGACTACCTCCGGGTCTGAAGGGTCGCCGACGATGGAACCCGCGTCGACATGAAGATCCTCCTCGACAACAACTGCAACAGCGAGTTCTCCAACCCCCTCACCTCCTTCGATTGGAACGAGGCCGAGCCCAAGCGCATCGGCGCCTCCAGCATCGACACCACCTGCACCATCTGGGACATCGACCGCGAGACTGTCAACACCCAGCTCATTGCCAAGGACTGGAGCCGACTCCATCGCCAGTATCAGCAGTCACCGCCAGCGAAGCCTGCTGAAAGAGTGTTTCTTTTGATTTCTGGGGAGGTACGCCTCCTCGCGGTTTCCTGCTGAGATTTCAATTCCGTGAAACAGGTAATATTCAACTCTTTTTCTTGCCGTTCTAATCTTCACATGAGACCCAATCCGCTAAGCTGAAATCTGGTCCTTTGATTCTTTTGCTGGGTTTCGGCTAAATCAATATGCATCCATCTTGCGTCTGATTTGGTTAAAGCTGAAGTTTTGATTTGGTTGAAGTTCTTGTCTAGTTTGCTTTCTTTTTCTGTGCTTGGGTCTGTTAGAGTTGCTGGGGTGCGTTTTGCAGCAGTACGGGCAGAATATATTTTCTTTCTTTGGTTGCTGAAGTCATGGTTGGTTTGACGTCCTTGTTTCTGTTTGCTGCTGGACTAGGATGCTATGAACATGTTTAGAATCTGTCTTGTTTGGGAACTTAGGGACAGAAGCCATTAGCTTTCTTTCATGCGTGAAGCTTGGATCTTAAGTTGTTTTGTCTGAAGATCTGTGGGTTCAAAGGTGCTGCAATTGTTGATTTCACCTTGCTGTATTTTACGTCCGAGAGCTTTGCTGCATGTTATCTTTCCTTTCTCCCTCATCCCAAGGTCATGCAATCGGGTTTAGTTGTCGAATCAATTAAGGCTTGTTTGAACTGCTTCGCGTGAACATGTTTCGAATGAAAGAAAGCTGCATTCAATTCTCGTGTTTTTACTGTTTTCCCTTGTCCCGTAACAACCCATAAAGCTGGTTTTTCCTCAATTTGTTTGCATGTTCAACCTTATGTCAAGGATAGTGGTAGATGATTTGACGAGGTTTGGATTGTGTTCTGAAGTTTTTGCCCTCTTTTTCTGGTTTACCGATAAGCTGCAAAGTTGCAGCAAGGAAATTGCAGAACATTTTCCAGCTTTTTGCATGCTCTTTACCCCTATTTTTGCATTGAAACATGAGAGTTGGGTAGTTAAAAAGTGGAAGAAATGTGTGGTTACCTTCTCACTTTGATCCTTGGTTTAGTTGATTGGAGCCATTACTTGTGTTAAGATGGATGGGAAATTGCATTTGAGAAACCCAGCAGATGTTTCAACCTTCTCGTTTGCTCACGTAGCTTGCATGAGTTTTGCATGAAATAATTGCTGAAAATAGCACTTTGGTCCCCCAAGTTCCCTTTTGTCTCACTATGGCCCAACCAATTGAAAAATTTCCTCAATTTGGTCCTTGGCAGTTTTAATTCTACAACTTCATTGCTTGTTTGTTTTAATTAGTCACTATGCTCTGTTTCAATTTCACTCAAGTCATGACTTTAGGGGTTTTATGATCAAGTGAGCTTGTGTTTGCCTATTTCCTTTAATTTTCCCGAATAAATTGGTACATTGACCATTTCTTTTATTTTGGAGGATAAATAAGTGATTTCACTTCATTGGGGCCCAATTGCAAGGGAGGTAACCTCTATCTCCTTGATTTTCATTTCTCCTACGTGCTCCTACGTGTTATATGAATATGCATGTCTACTTTGCTTTCCTTGCCTTTACTTAATTCCTTGCGTTTATTTTATTTACTTTTGCTTTTGATTTAAGATTATTCATTATGGGGTATGTGTACACCTCTTGGCTTGTAATAGATAGGGCCTGGCGAGCAATTTTGTCCATTTCCCCTTCCCCGTTTTAGTTAGCAAATGTAATAGATTCATTAGCTTGGTTGCATGCCTATGTATTATGTGTTAAGTATTTTATTAGGCTCTTGCATCTAGTCGAGCATGCTAAGTGTTACGTGCTACGTGTTTATGAGTATTTGGTATGTCTACTTGCTTTCCATAGTGTGGATGAATGGAATGGATGAATGTACGTCACCACACTAGTCCAACGCTAGTTGTGGCTTCTTTTCTCGTTTCCACTAGTCTAATGCTAGTAGGAACTCATAGAAAGGGCTAGTCCAACGCTAGACCCAATAGGATTTTTCCTTTGTTTTTCATTAATGCATTATTTGCCTGTTCACTACATATCATGCATTTTTCCTTAGTTTTATCATTTGGCATGCTCCTCGATTCCCCTTTCCCCTCACTTTAGGTCTTGCATCTCATGCTAGTTAGGGTACATTTGCCTGAAGAGTCCCCTTCTGATAAGGGAAACGAGCGAGTGTGGCTACTCGATAGCCTTAGCACGCTAGTTTTGCTTTCTAATCAAAGGGAAAATCGAAGTCGAAAAAGTTAGGAGTCATTCCCATACCCGACCTGATGCATTCCTTTAGGTTCATTCATTCTCATTTATCACTTACTCATTTTTTTTTCAATTCACATTTCCTCATCACTTTTCCTTTCCTTATTGTTCATTTTGATTTCTGCTTCACAAAATTGCACTTAATTACACCTGTATGCACTTATCACTATATTTCATACACTTGCACACAAACACTTGGATTTTTTCATACAATTTCACACATGCACCTTTTCATACACTTGCACGCAAACACTTGATTTTTTTCATACAATTTCACACGTGCACCTTTTTATGCACTTGCACACTTGCACTTTAGCCATCATTTGCATTAATCGACCTCTATAAGGTTTTCCTTTATTGGCCGCCACAACTCATGTGGTTGGGACCAAAAACCTTACAAGAGACATTTTAGAATTTAGGTTTGCATTTTTCCTTTCTTTTTGCATTCATCTAGACATATCCAACATGCGATACATACCTTGGGTAGAAAATGGGGCTAAATCACGCAACTAGCCTTGGCTAGGTCGAAGGGGTGCCTTGGATTTTTATCCTTGCCTTCCCCTTCGTCAAATGTGACCCCCGATCCCTCTTTTTGGTTACGTAGACCCAAAAGTTCTTTAAAAGGGTTTATTTACTTTTTTCATTCAAAAAAAAAAAATCATTTTTGGGTGACTTGGTACACCCTAACTCCATACCAAGTGGCGACTCCATTTTCATTAAAAAACCCTTTTTTGAACTTTGTTTGGCCAAATCGTTGCATTCTCAAGTCCCATGGCCTTTTACTTTTCGTTTCGCACACGTTCACATACATATCATACACACTACTCACTCTCACACACATCGCTACACACATTCAAAAAGTGGGGCGCGACAGTTGGCGACTCCACTGGGGACTTCCTAAGTGGGTCCAAGCATTTGATTTAGCCATTCTTTTCCTTTTTCTACCTTTTTTATGTATAGCATGTGGATATTAGGGTTGCATTTTTCCTTTTTAGGACCCTTTGCCTCACTCGCGTTTCAAACTACTCCCTCGCTCACGAATGTATGATTGATTGATTGGATGTGTGTTTATTTGTTTATCTCGCGCTTGCATTGCATTTGGGGGGGGGTGTGTGTCACCTTAGAGCCTCGCGTGGTTCTCAACCCTTTCCCTCAAAATAGGGAACACTTCATACGTGCACGTTTACTTATTGTTATCCCATTTTATTTTATTTTCATGGGCGCCATCCCACACCGCCTTGTAGGACTAGGACCGATTGCCTTGGGTACGCGGATGGTGTGCTCTGCGCCCATAGCGCTACCTAAGGGATCACTCGAGCCACCGACCAAAGGCCCTGGGAGTGATGACCCTTCGCCTTTAGGTCTGAAGGCTTGGGAGCCGAAACCTTATCGAGTCTAGTTGCATTAGTGAACCCCAGCCTCATGCATCCATGTTAGCATTTTCCTAGGATAGAGTCAGCCTCACCCTCTTTTAAAGCACATTAGGCACGAGGGAAGGGGTTCCACCCCTTTTACTTGTTTTATTGTATTTTCTTTTTCTTAATTGCTCCCAATATGTTATGTGTATTATCAATTGCACTAACCATTCTTTTGTTTTCTTGGCTTGCATTCATGTGCCTTAGCAATAAGAGGCCTTTTTGGCACTCTTTTAGTGACTCACCCACTAGATAACTCACATGTTTAAATTTCAGTCATTATACTTAATAAATACATTTCATTTTTAGACCTTTTCCCCTCGATGCATTATGTTCTTTAGGCCATATTTGTCACATATTTACATCGCTTTAATAAATGGCATCATGCATAAACCATAGAAAGGGAATGCCACATAGGGAATCCCGTGTTTAGGAATAAGCCACCTTGTGTCTCGGATACTTAATCCAGTGAGACTTGCACGTTTACATAGGGGTAGTGCACAAGGTAAGGTAGGATCCGATCATTTTCATAGAGTGATCTTTGGAATATGAGCATCTAATAATCACTTTTTGGCCATTTTATCAAAAATTGGTAAAAATCCCTTGCGTGAAGGACATTAATTTGAAGAAATTCACAAATGATTCCTCCTATTGAGACGATAAATAACTTGAGGCCAAAATTTGATTTTTAGAAGGTCATAGACTAATGCACCTCAATAATTTTGAAATAACCAATGGCCGGACAATTCAATCCCTTTTGCCAATTCATTCAATAAATCGTCAATCCATTTGACCAATTTACCCTTTTTAGGGTCACCTGGTCGATTTTTGAATAAATCATCAATTCATTTGATCAATTTACCCTTTTTAGGGTCACCTGGTCGATTTTGAATAAATCGTCAATTCATTTGACCAATTTACCCTTTTTAGGGTCATTCGGCCGATTTTTGAATAAATCACTAATTCAATTTCATTCATTTGTCCAATTTACCCATTTTTAAGGCAACCGAGCCGATTTTGAATAAATCAAGTTTCGTTCAATCTATTTGATCAATTTACCCTTTTTAGGGTGATCTGATTAATTTTGGATAAATTAAATTTCATTCAATTCATTTGACCTGTTTCCCTTTTTAGGGTAATCCGGTCGATTTTAATAAATTGTCAATTTCATTTGACCAATTAGGATGTCAATGTCGAATTTCAAAATGGAAAACCTAGTCGATTTTGAGAAAAACATCCATTGCATCCAGCCATTTGATCAGTTGGGGTTTTGACCCGTGCTTCACTGAAAAAGTTGTCAAAACGAATTCCAATCTTTTCGATAGGAAGTTCGTCAAGGTCAAACCCGTGCGTTTTTGCAAGTTCTTGTCTCGATCCAAAGTGATCAATCCCTTCGGACGAGGTCCTCATTTTGACAAACATCTCTTCTCATTCCAATGGGCCAAATTTTTTCAAATTATTTTTCATTCCATAAGCTGATTGGATCCATCAGGTATTGTATAGTGCCTACTCTGGAGGATTGCATTTTCATGCTAGGCCTACCCTTGGCATAAAAAGGGTCCCCCATAGGGCATGCATACCGATTTTATAGTCTTGATTACTAACTCAGGGTATTTTTCTTTTGTTTTCCCCCTCCCCCTGCATTCGTAAAAATACTCCAATAAAGGGAAAATATTTTTCTATATCTGATGACACTTCTGATCTATAAGTGTCAAAATTGCAAGTATTGTGGGATTCTTGGGCAGATCCTACAATGAAAACATAACTGATCTATCTGAAAGCTCTACGCTAAAGCCTCTGAGAGATTTTGTAATTATTTTTCAAAGGAAAATTCTGTTTATTTGATTTGTTAATACATTTTATTTCCAAAAGAAAATGAGATGAAAAGTGTATATGTGGAGCTCTTTACAAGTTTCTCTCTTCTCATTGTATTATAATTGAACGACAAATTTTGTTTTAATAAAGTTTTGGACAATTATTGTTTTGTGTATATTCATGTACATTTCATTCTTTTGCTCATTGGAGATTTCATGATGAATTTTAAGAAATAAGACCAAATTGAGATTTTTCCGACCTCTGGCCTGAAAATTCACAAGTGTCTGCTTTCAAAAATCCTTACGTACACCAGATTGTTGATCCGAGTCATCCAATAAGAGTGCTAAAAAAAAAGGTCATTCAAAAGGCCCAATGAGACACCTTTCTCCTTCACTTAACTCCAAAATAAAATCAGTCACATTGATTGATAAATTGCAAATTAGGGCAACTTTTGCTTGAAAATGTCCGCGGTGTCTAATCCGATTCAATCACATCTAAGTGAAAGCAAAATGTGCATTATTCTTATTTGTTTGGAAAATTTGGAATGATATTTTGAGCATCCGTTTTCTCTACCTATACAGATTTTTATCATTTGCTCTCCCATTTGAGCCTATAAAGGAAAATTTCGTTTCAAATAAGAGCCTAATGATCACTACCCTACATTGGGAAAATTTTCAAAAGGGAATGGATTCTCAACGAGCAATTCGTTTACTTGGTTGTCATGAGGTGTAAGAATGATACTTTGGCCGTCGTTTCTACAACCCAAATACCATTTATCCTTTGCATCCTCATTTGAGCTAAAATTGGTGGTTTTTTTCGAGTACACATGATCGCACCCCACATTGGGGAGGGAGATTGGAGAATTTTCCAAAAAGAGGAAAAACAAAATGCTAGGATAAAGAGGGAACCACGAATTGGGGGAAATTTGATTCTACCTGGATTCCAATTTTGAAAAAAAAGAAAAGGAAGAGATTTTGTCCGCACGGACCGCCTATGTTTCACAGATGTGGATGAACAAGGGTCTTCCTCAGTCAGTTAATTCAGATACATGCCAAAAATTTCCCATTAAAGTTTCCTTTCAGAGTTATTGTAAGGAACGGAATAAAAGTCAGGCCCTCTTCTTTTCCAATCAAACATTCTATCCCTAGTTATCCCTTTTGAGCCTTCAGAGCAAATTATTTCGTTTGGCAACCCCTGAGAATCGCAAGCCCCATACTGGGGCAAGTTCGAGTTGGAAAAGAAAAGTTTCGAAAAGTGAAAAGTCATAATGCAACAAAAGCAAAAGCAAAAGAAGAAAAAAGAACCTCAGTTCAAAAATAAACTGGGGCAAATTTTGTGAAAGTTCAAAGAATGGCAAAAAGCCGAAAAGTCAAAAGAAGAAAGAAAATGAAAGTGAAAAGCCTCAATTGAGCATAAACTGGGGCAAATTCTGATTTAACCCTAAAATAGGGTTGACGCAACAATGCGATCTCAGATTTTTCAAACCGCTTTTGAAATCCGCTTTCAAGCCTTAACTTTTCTAAGCACTCCACCTGACCCCATTACAAAAGCCGAAAGTCCTGACTTCTGTTCTTTGCAATGGCCTGATCAAGGAAATTTCTGGTGCCGAAAGTTTTAGCTGTATTTCTGAATTGCCTGAGTATGGGTTTGACGCTACTCGCCCTGTGAAAACCCACCAAGTTGAGGGAAAGGGAAAAGAAAGCGAATGCAAAAGAAAAATGCAGAAAGATTTGATGCTGAAAATCCCTGGTGAATGTTGAGAAAATGCAAACAAATTCTGAGATCTTTGAGTTCAAAATAAGGGCAATTTTGGAAAAAATGCGATCTTCGGTGCAATGTCCTTAAAAATTATTTCTTTAACTATCGTCTTCAAGCCAAATTACAAGCTAATAAAGTCCATCGTGGACTTATTCCTTTATGACAATCCAAAGTGAAGATTATGCTCATAAGAAATCCATCGATCACTCATGATCATAAGGGTACAACCAGTTTTTGCATGTTTAGCTATCGTTTCCATCCATATTGTTGCAAGCCTATAAAGCGCATATGTGGACTACGTTTTCTTAAGAAATAAGGATGATAAACTCTTTGCTTTCACCAAGATGTGGTATAGAAAGGGTTACACACAATTTGGGCACAAAATAAGACAAATCTTGACCTTCCATTTCCTTTAGCCCTTTCCAAATCAGAAATAACACCCCACTCGATTGGCCCTGAAAGATGAGTCAACAAGAAATGGTGGCCCGCTACTCTGGGCACCGATGCTAAAAGTGAGGAAGAAATCTTTTGTGATTTAGCATTATTTTGAGAAATTCATCATGAAATTTTCTGTGTGATTTTAAGCAAGACGTTCAGATTGCTTCACACTATAGGAAACACAGTTTCTCACTTCGTTCAAATAAATGGAGAGGCATCCAAACCAATTTTTGCGATAAAATGGGCCCATACTGGGGCAAAAAATTTCTATTTGCAAGATTTCGCAAAACAAGCCCACACAGGGGCAAATATTTTTGTAGTCCAATTGAGGATTTCGTCTAAGAATCAAATAATGCATTTTTCAAATCAATCACGCTGCCTTTTTCATGAAAATTTGAGTGCATGTAAGCCCCCTATGCAGGTATTCATAGTTGAAATCGACGAAAGAGCATCCGATGATGTGGAAGGCCGATGCCGAAGAAAAGAAGAAAGAAGGGAAAAGGGCCCTACACTGGGGCAAATTATTTTTGAAAAAGACTCTCTCGAAAAATCAGGAAAATTCAAAATCAAGTTCAAACTCTTGTTTCTTGGAAAATCAAATATAGTTTCTTGTTTCTTGACAAATCAAATTCAATTTCTTGACCAATTGGACGGCAGAACTGGGTTCTATCCCGCTGACCGCTCATTTTCACGTTGGAGCTGGGTTTTATCCCGCCAACCTCGGCAGAACTGGGTTCTATCCCGCTAATCATTTGGTATTGGAGCTGGGTTTGTCCCGCCAGTGTGCATTTCATTTTCACAGCCACTAGTCGTGGGTCAGTCCCACTAGTGCGCGTTTCACTCTCATTTGTCACTGAACATGGGTCAGTCCCACTAGTGAGCACCTCATTTACATTTCCATCCGGGACTATCCCGTGGGTCTATCCCATTTACATTTCCATCCGAGTCTATCCCGTGGGTCTATCCCATTTACATCCGAGTCTATCCCGTGGGTCTATCCCATTTACATTTCTGTCTGGGTCTATCCCATTTACTTTCTGTCCGGGTCTATCCGTGGTCTATCCATTCACATGTCTGTCTGGGTCTGTCCATGATTAAAAGCATATTCGGGTCAGTCCCATGATTTAAAGCATATTCGGGTCAGTCCCATGATTAAAAGCTTATTCGGGTCAGTCCCATGATTTAAAGCTTATTCGGGTCAGTCCCATGATTAAAAGCTTATTCGGGTCAGTCCCATGATTTAAAGCTTATTCGGGTCAGTCCCATGATTAAAAGCTTATTCGGGTCAGTCCCATGATTAAAAGCTTGTTCGGGTCTATCCCGTTTTAAATTTCTGTTCGGGTCAGTCCCGTTTAAATTTCTGTTCGGGTCAGTCCCGTTTAAATTCTGTTCGGGTCAGTCCCGTTTAAATTCTTGTTCGGGTCAGTCCCGTTTAAGTTTCTTGATGCGGATACGGGTGTGTAATAATTAACTTCAACCTTGGGTCAAGGATCCTTTGGTCCACATTGGCGGTCCGATGACAAGATCAAGATCCAAGAGGGTGAAGGAAGCTTTACGAGCCTTGATCATTCACCATACAAGCAAGGAACAAGCTAAGTTTGAAGATTTGATGGACCATGAAGTTACTTGTTTCACTTGTTACGTTTGAAGTAAAGGAGTGATCTCATACTTGTTAGCTTAGTTGTAGTTGTTTTAAGACTGTCCCGTTTAGTAGTTGTTAGGCGTTGAGTATTTTATTACTTATCGGGCCTTATCGGAAAGCCTTAAAGAGCTAGCTCTTTAAGCTCTTTTATGCGGACCGAATCTCTTCCAGGTTTATGTGGGCCGAATTTTGCCCTAGTTTTAGCCTATAAAAAGGCACCTCTTGTAAGAGTAAAAACAGAATATTACAACCAGAAATCGTGAGGAATTTTCCTTCAAGTTCTTAATCGAACTTACTCTTGAATTCTTGAGTTCATGGCTTAGGATTCCAATCAGACTTTATCGATTAGCTTGTTCCCTAATCGTGGTGTCGCTTCATCCATCCTTATTTGCTTAAGGTTGCTGATTACCTTTGTGTGTCAGAGGTCTTGAGTTCATGAGAACAATCGAGTTCAATTTCTGTTGGGAGAAAAGATCCAACTCTGATAATTACAAGGTTGGGAGGTTCTAGGAGGGTCTTCCCCTAGGGTTGCCTATATCAGTTGGTAATCAGAGCATCAGGTTAATTCTCTTTTAATTGAAGTTGTTCATATCTTGTTAGTTTGTGTCTTTTGTCAAAAAAAAAAAAACTGTAGCGATTACTGTTCATCGTACTGTTCCGAAATACTGTTCATCGTACTGTAGCGTAATGTTCACGTTACTGTTCATCCGAGTAAAAAAAAACTGTTTGGGTGTTGTCTTTTTTTCTTTTTTCTGTCCAAGTTCTTGGGTCTATTATACTTGTGTTTGGGTTGTTAGGGTTTAAAGACAAAAAAAGAAAAAAAAAAGAGTCACGTACCTTATCTTGTTTTAGTGTTCAAGTTGCTAGAGTATTGCTGGAATTTTCTTTTGAGTATTGCTGAAATTCTGTTTTGCCTATTTCTTGAGAATTGGTTGTTGTTTTTACAAACCCTAGACACCGCAACATAATTTGGGGAAATTCTTGTGTTTCTTGAACAAATTCTTGAAGTTCTTGGACCACCAAGTCTTGTTTTGAAAATTCTTGAACAATAAACCAAGAACTAGGGATTTCTTGGAATTGGCATAACCTTTCATCCGTTTTCTTGAACTTGTTGGTGTGATCTGAATTTGTGTTCTTTGAAAAGCCGAAAAAAAAAGGAAGAAGAGAAGGAATTGGCTCTCACACAAAGGAAATCAAGTTTCCCAAATCTTGAGTTTCCAATTCTTGATTGGTCTCCAATTCTTGATTAGTCTCCAAATCTTGATTGGTTTCCCAAAAAAACTTGAGTCTCCAAATCTTGATTGGTTTTCAATTCTTGAGTTTCCAATCTTAATTGAATTTCAACGACCTCAAACTACCTAACCAGACCCCAAGCACCCAAAATCAGTTTCCAAAACCAAACCTAAACCGCCACAAACACCTTAGCCACACCGCCTTTAAATTCTTGGGTTTCTAAAATCGGTTGAGCTAGTCTTTGCGAGCCGATTTCCCTGAAATTTGAGGACTGGTTCTTGCATTATTTGAACATCCCAAAATCACCACTTATCCTCCAAAATACTGACCAGAAACTCAGCAAAACAGCAGCTCAAAAAAAATAAAAGTTCCAGCTTCGGGTAGAGTTTTTCTAGGATTTACAAAATTCTGATTTGTGTCTTATTACTTGCTTATAGGGTAATTAATTCTGGAATTTTTTAGAGTTTGAGTTGTTTTAAGAACTTCGAGAAGGAAAATTGAGAGTGAGTGTGTTTTCTTGAGTGATACACGAGTGCTTTGCAAGGTAGACTAGGATACATTTGTTTTGCAGGTTTGACAATATGTCTCAAGAGGGGAACATGGCCGAGCCGTCTGAGACCGACGTGTCACTCAAACTGGTGCTCCAAACTCTTCAAAAACAAGCGGAGAGACATGAATTTGCGATGGCACAAATATCCGACAGGTTGGCTGCCATTGAGATGCGAGGTACCGGAGATACACACCATAGGGTTTCGAGTGTTCAGAGTGCTGATCATGATGCGGATGATGAGGGGTATCATTTTCACATCTCATTTCGATCAAGGAGAAGCCAAGAGGGAGCGAGGGAAGGTCGAGGCCGACCTAGGAGGGAGAACCGATGACAATCTTGGGTCCATCAAGACCAAGATGCCTACCTTTCATGGGAAAAATGATCCTGAAGCTTACTTGGATTGGGTTAGGCGAGTTGAGCAAGTGTTTGAAGTCCACAATTACTCCGAAGATAAAAAGGTGAAACTTGCAGCTATTGAATTTCAAGATTATGCATCTATTTGGTGGGAGCAAGTATGTGCCACAAGAAGGAGAAATAGGGAACAACCGATTGCCACTTGGACTGAAATGAAGCAAGTGATGAGGAAACGATTTGTACCCTTCCATTATACCACGGACTTGTACAATCGAGAGAACGAACATAAACTCAAGCAAGAGAATGAATCTCTCAAGAGGAGGGGTTCCATGCAATCTACCTCTTTAAAGCCGGTTTATGCAAGAGGTGATAAGAAGGTTCATTCAGCATTTTCTAAGACTAAACTTAGAGTTGAACCACCTCATGCGGAGTCATTTTGGGAGACATATCAACGTCTTCTACACCAAAAACAAATGGAGTCAAATGGATGCTATCAAAGTGAGTTTTCTAAGAAGGAGATAGCTGACCCTATTCCCAACAAAGGAGTATCTCATCCTATTGAACCATTTGTTGAGGAGGTTGATGATGAGAAAACAATCGAGGGCGTTAAACTAGATAAAGAGATGAAAAAATCTGATGAGATGAGTGGTAAAAAGGAAGAAAAGAGAGAAAGTGAGACGATTGTGAGCAAAAATGTGAGGGCTTATTGTTTTTCTAACGAACTTACCTTTACTTTATTTAGTGTTTCTTCATTTGTGCAGATTAAGCAAAGTCAAGTGAAGTTAGTCATGCCATGCTCCATTCCAAAGTCACTTGTACAATTCACTAGTTTCCATGGAGTTTGTCTTTTAGGAATTGAATCTATTTGGAATCATCTCATGGAACAATCTCAATTCAAATCTGTCCATACCAAAGGGGAATCACGTCAAATCCACCATGAAGGGAGAATTCCGAAATTTGACTCTCATTTGCTACCTATGGGTCATTCATCATCTTTACCTTCTTTTGAGTATAATTTCCATCCTAACACTTATATTTCTTATCCAGATTTTGAAGAAAAGTGTAAAAGGCTAGCAATGCCTTCTCAAATTGAATCAATTGGTGAAAGGAATGATGAAGTGTCAAAGGGAGTTTTCACACTTAAAACTTGTTCTATACCTTCTTACCATTTAGTTGATAATGTACCATTACTTCTTTACCCGATTTCAAATTTGTTTCAAGTTGAAGTTTATTTTGTTTTTGTAGGTTGTAAAGCTGTCCACAATTTTCCAGTTTTGATTCAAGACTTACAACCTGATTTTGTGCTTATTCCAACTAAATGTGGTGATCTTTCATGCTTATTCACTCCGCCAAAAGCTGGTGGCCAAGTGCTCAATTTGTCAACTTCAACTTGTGCTAGTTCGAGTAACTCTCATGAAGTGGAATTCAATTGTTTGCTACCTTATATGTTGGAAGATGAGAAATTGTGTGTCACGCAAGATCCCAAAGCTGTCCTTCACAAGTTGTTTAGTGCCTCATCCATGCAACAAGTTACTCCCATTTTATCCAAGCAAGATGATTCAAATCAATGTCAACTAGTGCTGGATTTTACACCTTTGCACAATCAAGGTGTCAATGTGAAGATCCATGACCAAAGACTAATTAGAGAGTTTTGGATTGCCACTTGGGATTTTCACACGCCTTACACAAGCTCTTTCCTACCTTGGCGCATGTCCTTGTTTGAGCGCTTCCCGAAGCTGACCAAACGACATGCAACATGGCTCGTAGTCATTCGTCTACTTCCAACACTGCTGTCCTTTAAGCGCACCATCGATTTGTGGACAACTCACTTTCAAGAGGAGACTTTGAAGATTCGAGGACGAATCTTTTCGAGGAAAGAGGGAATGATGCGGATACGGGTGTGTAATAATTAACTTCAACCTTGGGTCAAGGATCCTTTGGTCCACATTGGCGGTCCGATGACAAGATCAAGATCCAAGAGGGTGAAGGAAGCTTTACGAGCCTTGATCATTCACCATACAAGCAAGGAACAAGCTAAGTTTGAAGATTTTATGGACCATGAAGTTACTTTGTTCACTTGTACGTTTGAAGTAAAGGAGTGATCTCATACTTGTTAGCTTAGTTGGTAGTTGTTTTAAGACTGTCCCGTTTAGTAGTTGTTAGGCGTTGAGTATTTTATTACTTATCGGGCCTTATCGGAAAGCCTTAAAGAGCTAGCTCTTTAAGCTCTTTTATGCGGACCGAATCTCTTCCAGGTTTATGTGGGCCGAATTTTGCCCTAGTTTTAGCCTATAAAAAGGCACCTCTTGTAAGAGTAAAAGACAGAATATTACAACCAGAAATCGTGAGGAATTTTCCTTCAAGTTCTTAATCGAACTTACTCTTGAATTCTTGAGTTCATGGCTTAGGATTCCAATCAGACTTTATCGATTAGCTTGTTCCCTAATCGTGGTATCGCTTCATCCATCCTTATTTGCTTAAGGTTGCTGATTACCTTTGTGTGTCAGAGGTCTTGAGTTCATGAGAACAATCGAGTTCAATTTCTGTTGGGAGAAAAGATCCAACTCTGATAATTACAAGGTTGGGAGGTTCTAGGAGGGTCTTCCCCTAGGGTTGCCTATATCAGTTGGTAATCAGAGCATCAGGTTAATTCTCTTTTAATTGAAGTTGTTCATATCTTGTTAGTTTGTGTCTTTTGTCAAAAAAAAAAAAACTGTAGCGATTACTGTTCATCGTACTGTTTACTGTTCATCGTACTGTAGCGTAATGTTCACGTTACTGTTCATCCGAGTAAAAAAAAACTGTTTGGGTGTTGTCTTTTTTTCTTTTTTCTGTCCAAGTTCTTGGGTCTATTATACTTGTGTTTGGGTTGTTAGGGTTTAAAGACAAAAAAAGAAAAAAAAAAGAGTCACGTACCTTATCTTGTTTTAGTGTTCAAGTTGCTAGAGTATTGCTGGAATTTTCTTTTGAGTATTGCTGAAATTCTGTTTTGCCTATTTCTTGAGAATTGGTTGTTGTTTTTACAAACCCTAGACACCGCAACATAATTTGGGGAAATTCTTGTGTTTCTTGAACAAATTCTTGAAGTTCTTGGACCACCAAGTCTTGTTTTGAAAATTCTTGAACAATAAACCAAGAACTAGGGATTTCTTGGAATTGGCATAACCTTTCATCCGTTTTCTTGAACTTGTTGGTGTGATCTGAATTTGTGTTCTTTGAAAAGCCGAAAAAAAAAGGAAGAAGAGAAGGAATTGGCTCTCACACAAAGGAAATCAAGTTTCCCAAATCTTGAGTTTCCAATTCTTGATTGGTCTCCAATTCTTGATTAGTCTCCAAATCTTGATTGGTTTCCCAAAAAAACTTGAGTCTCCAAATCTTGATTGGTTTTCAATTCTTGAGTTTCCAATCTTAATTGAATTTCAACGACCTCAAACTACCTAACCAGACCCCAAGCACCCCAAAATCAGTTTCCAAAACCAAACCTAAACCGCCACAAACACCTTAGCCACACCGCCTTTAAATTCTTGGGTTTCTAAAATCGGTTGAGCTAGTCTTTGCGAGCCGATTTCCCTGAAATTTGAGGACTGGTTCTTGCATTATTTGAACATCCCAAAATCACCACTTACCCTCCAAAATACTGACCAGAAACTCAGCAAAACAGCAGCTCAAAAAAAATAAAAGTTCCAGCTTCGGGTAGAGTTTTTCTAGGATTTACAAAATTCTGATTTGTGTCTTATTACTTGCTTATAGGGTAATTAATTCTGGAATTTTTTAGAGTTTGAGTTGTTTTAAGAACTTCGAGAAGGAAAATTGAGAGTGAGTGTGTTTTCTTGAGTGATACACGAGTGCTTTGCAAGGTAGACTAGGATACATTTGTTTTGCAGGTTTGACAATATGTCTCAAGAGGGGAACATGGCCGAGCCGTCTGAGACCGACGTGTCACTCAAACTGGTGCTCCAAACTCTTCAAAAACAAGCGGAGAGACATGAATTTGCGATGGCACAAATATCCGACAGGTTGGCTGCCATTGAGATGCGAGGTACCGGAGATACACACCATAGGGTTTCGAGTGTTCAGAGTGCTGATCATGATGCGGATGATGAGGGGTATCATTTTCACATCTCATTTCGATCAAGGAGAAGCCAAGAGGGAGCGAGGGAAGGTCGAGGCCGACCTAGGAGAACCGATGACAATCTTGGGTCCATCAAGACCAAGATGCCTACCTTTCATGGGAAAAATGATCCTGAAGCTTACTTGGATTGGGTTAGGCGAGTTGAGCAAGTGTTTGAAGTCCACAATTACTCCGAAGATAAAAAGGTGAAACTTGCAGCTATTGAATTTCAAGATTATGCATCTATTTGGTGGGAGCAAGTATGTGCCACAAGAAGGAGAAATAGGGAACAACCGATTGCCACTTGGACTGAAATGAAGCAAGTGATGAGGAAACGATTTGTACCCTTCCATTATACCACGGACTTGTACAATCGAGAGAACGAACATAAACTCAAGCAAGAGAATGAATCTCTCAAGAGGAGGGGTTCCATGCAATCTACCTCTTTAAAGCCGGTTTATGCAAGAGGTGATAAGAAGGTTCATTCAGCATTTTCTAAGACTAAACTTAGAGTTGAACCACCTCATGCGGAGTCATTTTGGGAGACATATCAACGTCTTCTACACCAAAAACAAATGGAGTCAAATGGATGCTATCAAAGTGAGTTTTCTAAGAAGGAGATAGCTGACCCTATTCCCAACAAAGGAGTATCTCATCCTATTGAACCATTTGTTGAGGAGGTTGATGATGAGAAAACAATCGAGGGCGTTAAACTAGATAAAGAGATGGAAAAATCTGATGAGATGAGTGGTAAAAAGGAAGAAAAGAGAGAAAGTGAGACGATTGTGAGCAAAAATGTGAGGGCTTATTGTTTTTCTAACGAACTTACCTTTGCTTTATTTAGTGTTTCTTCATTTGTGCAGATTAAGCAAAGTCAAGTGAAGTTAGTCATGCCATGCTCCATTCCAAAGTCACTTGTACAATTCACTAGTTTCCATGGAGTTTGTCTTTTAGGAATTGAATCTATTTGGAATCATCTCATGGAACAATTTCAATTCAAATCTGTCCATACCAAAGGGGAATCACGTCAAATCCACCATGAAGGGAGAATTCCGAAATTTGACTCTCATTTGCTACCTATGGGTCATTCATCATCTTTACCTTCTTTTGAGTATAATTTCCATCCTAACACTTGTATTTCTTATCCAGATTTTGAAGAAAAGTGTAAAAGGCTAGCAATGCCTTCTCAAATTGAATCAATTGGTGAAAGGAATGATGAAGTGTCAAAGGGAGTTTTCACACTTAAAACTTGTTCTATACCTTCTTACCATTTAGTTGATAATGTACCATTACTTCTTTACCCGATTTCAAATTTGTTTCAAGTTGAAGTTTATTTTGTTTTTGTAGGTTGTAAAGCTGTCCACAATTTTCCAGTTTTGATTCAAGACTTACAACCTGATTTTGTGCTTATTCCAACTAAATGTGGTGATCTTTCATGCTTATTCACTCCGCCAAAAGCTGGTGGCCAAGTGCTCAATTTGTCAACTTCAACTTGTGCTAGTTCGAGTAACTCTCATGAAGTGGAATTCAATTGTTTGCTACCTTATATGTTGGAAGATGAGAAATTGTGTGTCACGCAAGATCCCAAAGCTGTCCTTCACAAGTTGTTTAGTGCCTCATCCATGCAACAAGTTACTCCCATTTTATCCAAGCAAGATGATTCAAATCAATGTCAACTAGTGCTGGATTTTACACCTTTGCACAATCAAGGTGTCAATGTGAAGATCCATGACCAAAGACTAATTAGAGAGTTTTGGATTGCCACTTGGGATTTTCACACGCCTTACACAAGTTCTTTCCTACCTTGGCGCATGTCCTTGTTTGAGCGCTTCCCGAAGCTGACCAAACGACATGCAACATGGCTCGTAGTCATTCGTCTACTTCCAACACTGCTGTCCTTTAAGCGCACCATCGATTTGTGGACAACTCACTTTCAAGAGGAGACTTTGAAGATTCGAGGACGAATCTTTTCGAGGAAAGAGGGAATGATGCGGATACAGGTGTGTAATAATTAACTTCAACCTTGGGTCAAGGATCCTTTGGTCCACATTGGCGGTCCGATGACAAGATCAAGATCCAAGAGGGTGAAGGAAGCTTTACGAGCCTTGATCATTCACCATACAAGCAAGGAACAAGCTAAGTTTGAAGATTTATGGACCATGAAGTTACTTTGTTCACTTGTACGTTTGAAGTAAAGGAGTGATCTCATACTTGTTAGCTTAGTTGGTAGTTGTTTTAAGACTGTCCCGTTTAGTAGTTGTTAGGCGTTGAGTATTTTATTACTTATCGGGCCTTATCGGAAAGCCTTAAAGAGCTAGCTCTTTAAGCTCTTTTATGCGGACCGAATCTCTTCCAGGTTTATGTGGGCCGGATTTTGCCCTAGTTTTAGCCTATAAAAAGGCACCTCTTGTAAGAGTAAAAGACAGAATATTACAACCAGAAATCGTGAGGAATTTTCCTTCAAGTTCTTAATCGAACTTACTCTTGAATTCTTGAGTTCATGGCTTAGGATTCCAATCAGACTTTATCGATTAGCTTGTTCCCTAATCGTGGTGTCGCTTCATCCATCCTTATTTGCTTAAGGTTGCTGATTACCTTTGTGTGTCAGAGGTCTTGAGTTCATGAGAACAATCGAGTTCAATTTCTGTTGGGAGAAAAGATCCAACTCTGATAATTACAAGGTTGGGAGGTTCTAGGAGGGTCTTCCCCTAGGGTTGCCTATATCATTAACTTTCCAAATAACTTCACACAACAACTCACAAACACTAATTGAAGAGGTTTTATGGAGAAATTGCAAGATTAAATGGTTAGTTTGTGAGATTGGGCAAGATTGGAGCAAGAAACTTGGAAGCTTTTCTTTCTTTTCTTGTAGGAAGAGGTTCGGAGAGTTTTTGGTCAATTTTTGGTTTTATTTAGTAAAATGGTAAAAAGATGAATTGTAAGTCAAAAGTAGGAATAAATCTCCAAGTGACACATGTCACTTTCATTAATTGTTTGCCTAACTTTTTGTCTCTCTCACACCTATCCACTTGGCAACCTCTAAATATCTCATAACACCCGGTAATTTAATTCCAGTATCCAAAACTTAACCTAGTTGGCCGAATTTTTCCGAACTTTTCGCACTAGTGGGTCCCACGTCCGGTATACGCTCTTAATTTCTCAAAACCTATTTGATACTAGAAAAATCATCTAAAAACTATATTTACTCATAAAATTATCTAGAAAATTTTCCGGATACAGAAAGTGCAGAAAACAAACCATTGAAGATAAGAAAACCTAGAAAATGGAAAAGTTACGGGTTCTCACAAAATGTACACGAGTATATACAATAATTGTCTAAATAAAACTTTACTGCTGAAAAAGTTTAAAACAAAGTTTCTTTTTCCATACAAACGAGAAAAGAAAAATCTCTACAGAGCTCCACATATACACACTTTTTGTCTCCTAAACAAAAATGTATTAACAAATCAAATAAGCAAAATTTTTCTTAACAAACAATTATGAAGTCTCTTAGATGCTTTAGCCTAACGCTTCCAAATAAATCCCTCATGTTTTTATTGCAAGGTCTGCCCAAGAATCAAGTAATACTTGTTATTTTCAAACTTTATTAGATCAAAATTGTTATCAGATATAGAAAAATATTTTCGCCTTATTGAAACATTTTTTATGAATGCAGGGGAGGGGAGAAAATAAAAAAAAATACCCCGAGTTAGTAAGCAAGACTATAAAATCGGTATGCATGTCCTATGGGGGAGCCCTTTTATGCCAAGGGTAGGCCTAACATGAAAAATGCAATCCTCTAGGGTAGGCACTATACAATACCTGATGAATCCAATCAACTTATTGAGTGAAAAATAATTTAAAAAATTTGGTCAATTGGAGTGACGAGAGACATTTGTCAAAATGAGGACAACGTCCGAATGGATTGATGACTTTGATCAATACAAGAATTTGCAAAAACGCACCGGTTTGACCTTGACGAACTTCCTATCAGAGAGATTGAAATTCATTGACAAAATTTCTCAGTGAAGCATGGGCCAAAACCCCAACAGACCAAATGGCTGGATGCAATGGATGGTTTTCTCAAAATCGACTAGGTTTCCCAATTTGAAATTCGACATTGAAACCCTAATTGGTCAAATGGGTTGAATAAAATTGACAATTTATTTAAAATCGACCGGATTACCCTAAAAAGGGTAAACTAGTCAAATGAATTAGATGAAATTGATAATTTATTCAAAGTTGACCGAATTGCCCTAAAAATGGTAAACTGGTCAAAAGAATGAAATGGATGATTTATTCACAATTGACTATGTTGTCCTAAAATGAATGAATTGACCAAATAAATCGAATGAATTTGATGGATAATTTGATCAAATGAATTGAATGGAAATGATGGTTTATTGAATTGTCTACCCATTGGTAGTTTCAAAAATTCATTGCGACACATTAATCTATGAGCCTTCTAAAATCAAGATTTGGCCTCGATATATTTATCGTCTCAACAATGAGGGATTATTTGTGAATTTCTTCAAATTAATGTCCTTTACGCAAGGGAATTTTACCAGATATGTTAAAATGGCCAAAAGATGATTGTTAGATGCCCATATCCTAATGTGCAAAAATTGCTTTGCCGTCTTCGAAGAGATCGGATCCTACCTTACCTCGTACACTACCCCTTTGGATGGTACAAAAATATAAATGTGCAAGTTTCCTTGGATTAAATATCCGAGACACAGGGCGGTTTATTCCTAACGTGGGATCCCCTAAATGGCATTCCCTTTCTATGATTTATGCATGATGCCAGTTTATTAAAGCAGTAAAATATGCAATTTGAAATAAAACATGACCTAAGGGACCCTTTATTTGCCAGGGTAGGCCTAAAATGATATGGCATTATTAATTTATGAATGAAATATACCAAAATTTCTTAAACGTGCAATAGCCTATCTACAAGGGTAGGCTCTAAAAGAAGATCATGCCAGACCTTTTATCTCTTAATGTTCGTGAATGCAAAAGGCAAGAAACAAGGAAAGTTAGATAACACATTGTGGCAATCAAATAATAATATAGAAAGCAGAAATAAGGTGAGAGGGTTGGAATCCCTCCCCTCGTGCATAGTGTCCCTAGTTCAGGATAAGGTCGACTCTACCCTAGGTAATTCTAATATGGATGCATGAGGTTTGGCTCACTAATGCATCTAGACTCGATACGATTTCGGCTCCCAAGCCTTCAGACCTAAAGGCGAAGGGTCATCACTCCCAGGGCCTTTGATCGGTGGCTCGAGTGATCCCTTAGGTAGCGCTATGGGCACAGAGCACACCATCCGCCTACCCAAGGCAATCGATCCTAATCCTACAAGGAGGTGTGGGAAACGCCCACGAAAAAGAAAGAAGAAAAAAAATAGGGTAAATAAGACTATGCATGCACGTATGAGGTGCTTTCTTATTGAGGGGAGGGATTGTACCATTTAGATGCGGTCGAAGGTTCTAGGGTAACTACCCCCATCCCAAAATGCAATCGCGAAACAAGTAAAAGTAAACAAATAAATGAACCATCCATTCATCACATACATAGTGTGCGAAGAGCGATTATGCGCGTGGTAGATGCAAAAACCCTAAAATGAGAAAAAGGGCAAAAGGAAAAGAAAAATGCAACCCTAAACCTCCAAATGTGATATATGAAAAGGTTAAAGAAGAAAATGATTGACTAAATCAAATTTGCTCGGACTCTCTAAGTCCCCAGTGGAGTCACCAGCTGTCGCGCCCCATTTTTTAAAAAATAAATAATGAGTTTAGAAAAATGGATTTTTGATTTTTGGAAAAATGAGTTTTGTTTTTAGAAAATGAATAAAGGAAAAGGGCCTAAATGGGGTTTGTAATGCGACGATTTGGGCCCAAATTATAGTTTAAAAAGGGTTTTTGAAATAAAAATCGGAGTCGCCACTTGGTATCGAGTTAAGGTGTACCAAGTCACCTAAAAATGAATTTTTTAAAGAAAAAATAGAAAAAACCCTTTTTAAACGACTCCAAGTCTACGAAAATCAGAGAAAAAGATTCAGGAGTCACATTTGAAAAAAGTGAAGGCAAGGATAAAAATCCAAGGCACCCTTTCAACCTAGCCAAGGCTAGTTGCGTGATTTAGTCAAAGATTTTCTTAATTTAACCTAAAAATTTATCACATTTGGATGTACTATATGAATGCATACCCTAGACCTAGGAGGGTATCGGGGAGTCAAAATATCGTTTCAAAGTTCAATTGGTACCAATCACATTAATTGTGACGCCCAGTGAAGACTCTTCGAAGAAGTCACGAATAATGCAAAAATATGAGACTCAAAGAAATTATACAAATATACATGTCTTAAGGGAGTGCATCACGTCGGGTACGGGGGACTAATGTTTGTGACTCAATTTTCCCTTTAATAGAGGGAATACGAGCGTGCTAAGGCTAGAAAGCCAAACTCGTCCATATCCCATATCCAAGGGGCATTCCCTAATCTAATCAAGCAAATGTACTATCCTAATTCTAATTCTTAAATGAAATGCAAATCTAATGTCATGTATCACACATAGGGGGAAGGAATATACATATAAGGGGAAAATATGGGATAAGGGCTATACATATAAGGGGAATGTCATGCAAAAAATGATACAAAACCCTAAAAGTAGAAAAAACATGCATGAGATGAAGTGATTTTATCACACAATCATGATCTAACGCTCGAAGGGCTCCTAAGGGTCTAGCGTTGGACTATCCCTTATTTCTATTTTCTCGCTAGCGTTGGACTAGTGAGAAATCAGACAAGGGAACCACAACTAGCGTTGGACTAGTGTAGTATCGAGAAATGGATCACAACTAGCGTTTGGACTAGTGTGATAACGTCACACATTAATCATAACTAACTAATCATGTGAAATATAATAAAAGCATGTAAGCACATAATATCACATAGACACATAACAAATAAGCATGATATCTAGATGCAAGGCCCTAAGAAAGCGGTAACACATAGCACATAAGCATGCAAATCACACAAGCAAAAAGAAAGCGAATAAAACCCTAGCTATTACATTCGGGGGAAGCCTACTACAATCTAAGAGGGGGAAAGTGAGAATAAATAATTAAAATAAATACCTAACTATTACAAATTTGGCATTCAAGTGCCTTTCAAATGATCACAAATTAAGTTAAAATAAATAAACTAAATTAAAACATATAAGATGACTACACAAATTAAGTAAAATAAAAAATATTTAAAAGCATGCAATTAATCACATAAAGTCACATAGGTCACACATAGGGTCAAATAAAGGCAAGAATAAGGGATAGAGTGTACCTCCCTTGAGTTGAGGCCCTAATGAAGTGAAATTACTTATTTGCCCTCCAAAACAATAAAATTGTCAAGGTACCACTTTAAATAACGAATAATCACATGAAATGGAAATGAACATGAAATTGAATCACTCAAAACATTCCAAGGAGAGTAAACTACTCATACTTAACCAATTAAGACAAACAAGGACCCAATTGAAAGATTAAAGAAGTTTAAGGTGCCAATTTATTATTATTATAATACTAGGAGTCTAAAAGGCAAAAAAAAGTAAATTTAACGACTTAAGAACTAAACTTCACAAAAATGAAAGAAAACCCATTTGTTTTAATTAAACAACAATATTACCAAAATTCCATTAAAAGCCAAATTAAAACTAAGGATTATCAAGAATCATTAAACACTCAAAATCCATCCTAAAATTCCTAAACAATCTGCCCAAAACAAATTAAAACATACCAAAGGAAAATTGAAATTCCAAAAGGGCAAGATTGATCAAATTCCAATTATTTGGGTCATGATAACATCACTGAAAACAACGGGGAGCAAAGTTGCAATTTTATGAAGATTTTCATGTAAAACTCCATGCAAATTACTACGAAGATGGCTTCTGCAACAATTTGCTGCACTCCCCTTTTCAACATTTCAAACCCAAGCACGCAATTTTTGATCCAAACTCTTTCAACTAAACATCAAAACTTTAACTAGACAACAAAACACACGACTTCAACATCCAAACGAGCTAAAACTTAGAAGGAAAATCTGCAAATCCTGGAGAACTTTCATGCAAAATAGTTTTAAGCTTCAGCAAGTAACGCTTTTGAGCTTCAGCACTTTGCATGGCAGATGCGTTCAATCATCTTAAACCACCCAATCTCAAGTTCTTATTAGGTTTATCATGCATACAAATCCAGAATGGGAAAGATTTCTAAGCCAACTCCATGCAAGCTACGGAAAAAATAAACTTTCTGCAATAAAGTCTTTCGGCAACTCCTGAAATTTTTCTGCAATTTCCAGCTTTCAACTATGCAGGAAGACAGCCGTGAATCATGAACTCAAATGGAAATGCAAGCCTACCAACTACTTCCACAGGACTCAACCCAACACAAATCATGCAATAAGAACTTCCGGCAAGCTAAAATCCATTTTCCAGCAACTATTTTTGCAACTTCCAACAATGGGATTCAGGACATATGCAGCCAACAAAATTCAAACGAATGGCAATCTCTCGAACCAACAACACCTTATGCATCCTATCATCAAGACCCAACCATAAACTATGCATTTCCTAGAATTCTCCAACCCAGATTGCGCACAAAGACAAGCAAAGCAACAGCCGTGAACTCTCACAAACCCGTCAGCTAAAACCTATAGAAAAGACCCCAAACTTCCGTCCCCAAAACCGGACCAAAACTACGGATTTCTCGGCCCCAACATAAGTAAAACTTAACCTTCTTCGAATAACAAAACCCAGACATGAAACCAGAGTGTCGGATGAAATGCCAAAGAAAAAGACAGAGTTGACTCTAGATTTTAGAAACAAAATGGTAAGAAAAGCAAGAGCCATCAGCCCTGGCTATACCCAAACACAGAAAAACAGCGAAAAAGAAACAACTTTGGCCAGTGAAATGCAAGTGAATGCAAGAAAACAACAAACTGTCTCTCAAAATCATCCAAGCATCAAACTTTACTCTAGTAATTCAACATCCAAGCGGTTGTAAAAGCCCAGAATCTCTGGTTACGCAGACTAGATTCCATATGAAATAGAAATAGACAAGAAAAAAAACTGAAAACTACCTGTTTACCGCCTTTGGACTTGAAACTTCAGCCTGGGTTCGATGAAGAGATCAACTGCAGACTCCGATAAAGAATTGCAAAGGCGGGATCTTTTTCCCTTAAACTCTCTTCTCAGCAGCGACCTTTCTTCCCTAGTTCCTTTCTTGTTCTCGGCTTTTCACTTTCCTTCTCAAACCCGCGACTCTCTTGACTCCAGATTTTCTCTCTCTCAAACTCTCCTCACTCTCTCTTGGTTTTCAGGGTTGGCCTCCGAAGCTCCCTTCGGTTTTTCTCCTCAGTTTTCTTTTTAGCCTTTTTCTCTCAAAATTTTCCTCCTCCACCGAAACCTATTCTCCCTCTCGGTCTCTCTTCTCAAAACCTCTTCAGTTTTCTCAACCTCCGCCGCCACTCCAGCTCTCTGGTTTCTTTCTTACCTAGCCGTCCCCCGAATTCCCCCTGCTGTCCTCTCCTTTCCAAGAAAACCCTAGCCGTCACCCCCTCTTCCTTTCATCAGCCGTCCCCTTCCAGCTGCCCTCAGATTTTTCTTTTTGATTTTTTTGTTTTCCATTCCACAAAATCTTGGGCCTCCAAGTGTCTCTAACACCTAAACCCTTAGGTGCTTTGTTGTCTAATACTCAAAGGGACACTTGTCCCCATACATGCCCCCTCCACTTCTCATTTTTGTTTTTTTTCTTTTTCTCTTTTTTTTTGAAATTTAGTATGAAGACAAAAATAAATAATAAAATGAACTAGAACAAAATAAAATAAAATAAAATAAAATAAAAACCCTAGAATTGAAACAAATAAATCAAAATTTAAATTAATTAAACCAATAAAGTTAAAAAAATCAAAAATTTGGTGTCTACAATGTAGTTCACAGAGCAAAGTTGAGCTTTGCTACATCGGGGATTTATCAAATGGCCAGCACTGTGATCTCTTCAAATTGCCTGGATACCAAGTGTTTTGTTAGTATTGGAAGATGGTGAAGTTTGACACAGTTCTCAGAGTAAAAATTAAGTTTTAGTTACATCGGAGAAGAACACCCAAGTACTCATGTTTACACATTTCTTAAAGAAAAGGGTTGATCGGATGGTGGTGGCATTACTTGTTATTATGATTATTTTTATTTTTTTTGCAGGTTCAAATACCCAAAAAAAAAACAAACAAAACAAAACAAAACTGGGGCAAATTTTTTATATATAATTAAGGGATATCACCCAAGAATTGAAGGATTTGGACCGAGGAAGAGGTGAATCAAAATAGGGTTGGAGCAACAATGCCATAATGCAAATTGAATGATCGGTTGTGCAATAACTCGTTAAAACTGGGGCAAATTATTTTTGAAAAGATTCTCCCGAAAAAAAATCAAAATCAAAATCAAAAAATCAAATCAAAGATCAAATCAAATTTAATTCTTGTTGGCGAAGTCTCAGCGTCCGCCGCGCACCCTTCTATCCCCCCTTCTTGTCAATAACATTTAATTCCTTGACCAATTCGACATCACGACCACTCTATGATGAGGAAGTTGGAATTTCGGTAGGTTTGGGAGTATCCCACTAACCGTTTTATCGAATTGGAAACTCAGTTGGAATTGAGATATCGGCAGGCTTGGGAGTATCCCGCTGATCGTTGTTTATGGAGTTGGATTTGGGATGTCGGTAGGATTGGGAGTATCCTACTAACCATTTTATCGAATTGGAATCTCAGTTGGAGTTGAGATATCGGCAGGCTTGGGAGTATCCCGCTGACCGTTGTTTATGGAGTTGGATTTGGGATGTCGGTAGACTTGGGAGTATTCCTACTAACCGTTTTTATCGAATTGGAATCTCAGTTGGAGTTAAAATTTTTTGGTAGGCTTGGGAGTATCCCACTGACCGTTTATTGTGTTGGATTTGATTATTGAGGTTGGGAATCTCGGTAGCGTTGGGAGTATCCCACTAACCGTTTTATCGAGTTGGAATCTCAGTTGGAGTTGAGATATCGGTAGGTTTGGGAGTATCCCGCTGACCGTTGTTTATGGAGTTGGATTTGGGATGTCGGTAGGCTTGGGAGCATCCCACTAACCGTTTTATCGAATTGGAATCTCAGTTGGAGTTAAAATTTTGGTAGGCTTGCGAGTACCCCACTGACCGTTTATCGTGTTGGATTTGATTATTGAGGTTGGAATATCGGTAGGTTTGGGAGTATCTCACTGACCGCTTTATCGAATTGGAGTTAGAATTTTGGCAGGCTTGGGTGTGTCCCACTAACCGTTCTATCATATTGGACTTGGAATTTTGGCAGGCTTGGGTGTGTTCCACTGACCATTCTATTATATTCTATTTGGAATATCGACGGAACCGGGTTTTATCCTGCTGACCGTTTATATCACGTTGGGATCGGGTTTTATCCCACCAACTCACCTTTTTATGTTTTCATGTTTCAGTTCAAGGCAGAATAACTACAGGTAGGTATTTAGTGTCTACGTCTTTGTCTTGAGTCTCTTCGAAACTCAGACAAAGAGGGGCAAGCTGTAGGCATCAAATTTTTATTTTTAGCCTTATTCTATTATTATTTATTTTTCTTATTTTTATTGTAATTGATTAAATGATAGTAAGGGTTTTTAATTATTATTATTATTATTTATTTATTTATTTTTTTACAAATTGGGTTCATTGTTTTCATTTTTATTGCCAAGATATTTTGTATTAAATTTCAGAAAAAGAAAATTTCCACAAAAATTGTTTTAATCATTACTTAAATTGATTTTTGAAGAAAAAAAAAGGAGAGGTCCATGCGCGCGTGCGATGCACCCGCGCCATTTCCTTCAACTTTTGGCTTCGGCCAGTACAGAAACGGAATGGCAGCTGCGTTCTTTTTCCAGCTCTTTCTCATCAATTTTCTTATTTTTGGCTCCGTTGGATTGTTGTAGTACAAGCCATATGGCTTTAATCTAGAAGACTCAATTGTCTTGGGCATCAAGAACCATCAAACGGTTCTAAAAACAGATGAAGAAGGGGCTTCATCCGCATCGTCCAGCCAAGGGTTGGAGGGTTTAAAAGGCAAATGTAGCGAGGGTTTAGAAGAGAAGAGGGTGGTAGAGAGATATAGAGTGACGGCAGAAGCAAAAAGTGAAGAAGAAAAAATTGAGAGAAAAAGAGCGAGCAAGAGCTAGAGAGTTTAGGAGCTGAAAAGAAGAGACGACTGAGAACAAAAAGAAGAAAGCTTCGGGTAGGGCTAGAGGAGAAGAAAACTGGGAAGAGAGTGAAGAGAGGATCTGAAGTTGCAAGAAGGGTTCGGTGTGAGAACCTGAAATTTTCTTATTTTATATTATTCTACTAGCTTAATTAAGTATTTATTCACCCATTTTCTCTGAATAATTTATTTCAATCTTTTTAGACCCAATTACATGGAACTATGACTTACTTATATTTTTAAAATGACTCGTTTCAAAATTTAATTTTTGAAAGCTCGTTAAGTGAGATTAGTGAATACGTGTTTGGAAACAATAATCGATTCGAGGATACAATAAGCTTGAAAAATTGGAGACTTGTACATTAGTCTTGAAATAGGTATTTTTATGTTTAAGTGTTCGATTATTAGTTAGTGAAGCTATCGTTATAAGAATTTTTTGAAAGTTTCGCTTTATCGCGCACAAATCGGAGGTACGCGTTTTCACGCGCGCGATTAATTGAGGGATTTAAGACCATTATTTTTAGACCATTGAGAGTGAATAATAATAGTATGAAAATAAGTGCATTAGAGGTATATTGCTCAAGTGAAACAAATTCGAGAGGAATCGAGCACGAAACGCGCGCGTGCGCGCGCTGGGAGAAGGTTGACTTTTGAACGAATTTTGGCCACACATTCTTAGCTTCTCATGGAAGCCATCACACCAGATCAAACCCTTCTTTTCTCACCTCAAGTGCACGGCTGAAACTCTCATTTTCTCACCTCAAGAGCCGGCCAAAACAAGAAAGAAAAGAAAGGAAAGAAAACTCTTCATTTCTACCTCAAATCTTACTCCAAAATCACCTCAAACTTTAACCACACTTTGCAATCTACTTGGAGAGCAACTCAAGCTACAAAAGAGCTTCAAATCCATGGTTTTTCTTGAGCTAAGGAGGACCGAAATTTCTGCCTTGAACATCTAGGAAAGTAAGTGACGATCAACCTTGCAAATCTCGACTTATGGAAGTTGTTTAGCACTTATGAGTTCATAATTTCTTATGGGTAGCTTTATTTATGTTGGAAATTTGGTGTGTGGACTCTATGAACTCCCACTATGGTTGGATGGACTGATTTGTTATGTTTTGATGATATTAATATTGGTTTAGTGCTTAATTTAGTGGAATAATGTTGTGTTGTTGGTGGAAACTCAAATGGGAGTGAAGGTGAAAATTTTCTATTTTTGCCCCTGTGTTGTCCGTGACCTTTAGAGTAATTTTTCGTGGTTCTAGTGACTTGGTTATAATGTATATATGTTGTGTGGGTTGTGTAGAAAGTTTCATCAAAAAATAACGTGATTTGATTGGCCAAATAATGTGTTTTCGGAAATCAGCAAAACTGGAAATTTTTCCCGTAACTGCCCTGGCAGTGTTCTTGTTTTAGCTATAACTTTTTAGTCCGATGTAGAAATTGAGTGCCATTTATGGCACTGGAAACTAGACATTCCCAGCTTTCCAACAGTATAAAATGTACATTCTGGTTCCACCTGAGTCACCCATACCAATAGTTTAAACATGACTGTCCTGTTTCACGTCTACACTGGGAGCTCTGTTTTGAGCAGCGAATTGATGCTCAAATGTGAGCTAGTTGTGGACAAATTTTGAAAATTATTTCTTCTAATAAATTGTAGCCTTATGAATCTAGTTTTCAATGCCACCAACCATGCTCAATTTCGAGTTGAATTGAGTGATTTATGACCAGAATTCGAAACTGACTTTGTGGGAGAAAACCCTCATGTTGGACAGATTTGTAACCAATTTTGATTTGAGACTTGCTCTTCGAAATTCTTGGTTTAAATCCCCTACCAAATGTATCATGGATCCTTATTAGACCTGGTTAGCATAAATGAGACATGTTTTAAGCATTTTATTGGCCAAAGGTTTGAGAAAAAGAAAACTAGTGGTGCAAGGCAGCTTTGCCTTGAAGATTTAGAAACTTTGATGGTTTTGTTAACCAACTTTCTGAAAGAATTTTCCTATGAAATTTGGTAGAGGAATAGCCCTTATATGGTAGTGTAATACTGATAATTTTGGTGCCAATCCGAGTCCATTTCGATACTCGAACAAAATCCCAAAGTTGGTACTTTAAACCTGGAAATTGCATCATTGTCTCAAATTTCCAGCAACTTTGAACTACTATATCTTGGTGCTCAAAACTCCGTTTCTTGTTCCGCTTGTTGTATTTTAAACTTTAATTGTAACTCTAATTGATTTCCAAATTTCAGAGTCTAGCTTGAATTGTATGAATTTTTCCAAATTTTCAAACTTTGTCGAAAATCAACCCAAATCTGTCTTGACTTTCTAAAATAGCAACTTTGGGCTAAATTTCAAATATCTTCCAACTGGAATCATGGAAAAGTGTCTTCTAGGAACTTTTAGTACTTTGGAAGTAGTTTCCAATGGCACCAAGTTTTCTAATTGTAGACTTGTAGAGAATGAAATATGATTTTTCAAAGTATGGGTGACAAATCTGAAATTTCCGAACTTGAAGGAAATTGAGGGTTGCGAACCCTCTATTTTCCTTCGATTTTGCTAGACCGTTTTACACTTGATTTCAAAGATGAAAATCAGATTTTGCTTGTGTTTTAAAACCTCATTTTTGAGTCTCGATTTACGAGTAATTAAGGCTCATTTTCGTGAAATTTTCTTAGATTGTACAAGTGTGCAATGTTTCTCGATAATTAAGGGTTTTAAGTGATAGTGTGTAATAGACAATTACTGTTTTCTCAGGTGCTCAAGGAGACCTTCAAGAGGATCTCGAGGGGAACACCTAAAGGCTCGTTGACGCACTTACTCCCTTGTTTCGATTGGTGAGTGTCAAGTGCATGAATTTGTTGCTAAGTGGTTAACTGTTTCTTATCCGTTATACGAATTTGAACTTTGTGAGACGAATGTGTACTTTACCGCACTCGTTCTTCTTCAAATGAAATTATATTCGCATTTGGCTATGTGAATTCATATTCGACTTGTACTTAGTAATGTGGATGTGATTCGTATTTGTGATTCGCATACGTGATTCCTATTTATGATTCCTATTTGGAATCGTCGATTTGAGCGTTGCTCATCAACTTATATTCGTATTCGTATTCGGGGGACGCCCAAACTCGTTGGCTAACTTTGCGAATCGAGCCAGCATGGGCTTGGTCGATAAGCTTAGCAAACCATGAGATATTCGTAGAGCGTGATCTATTGGAGAGATCTTGCTCGGCATTACTCGCGCAGTATTGCCATGATATACTCGAGTATTATCAAAAACTTTGATGAGCGGGCCCGGTAAGGGGGTGTAACGGTGACGGGATTCGAAGTAAAGTGGTGTATCTACGGATTTTATACTTATGTGGTTGACGGAGTGTCAACATGAGATGTGATCAAGACTTCGACTCGACTACGTGGAATTTAGTTCCTGAGAGTTACAGTATCCTTGAATTGTTTCTGTTTATTTTTCCTATTCGAAATGTAAATTATTCGGACTTATAGTTTTACTTACTATGTAATTTGTGGCTACTTGGATTACATGTTTGCATGTGTGTTTCTTGGCCTCACTGAGTATTGGCTCATCCCATTAGTTTGTTTTCCTTAACAGGAACTCGATTGGAAGGAGTTAAGCAAATGCCGACTTGACGCACTTTTGTATTGGTGTTGTAATTGTAATCGACTAGACATTTTGGAGGTTGTATATTTTGGGGAAAGTGATTGTAAATTTGAAATTGTGATGTAAGACTGGATATTTATGTATGGAAATGACTTCGTACCTTTATTCCGACTTTCATTGTTAGTATTAGACTAGGTTTGAATTGGATTTGTCTCGAGTCCTGGCAAGAGCTGGGCAGGAGTCCTGCGGATACCCTTTGATTCGCCTTAGGGAGAAGTGGGGGCGTCACATTCGGCTGAGAAAGGAAGGGAGGAAAAATCTGAAAAAAGGTAGTTTCTTTCTTCTTCTTTTTTCACGCATATGTTGTTGGGTCTGCATCAAAAAGTTGAAGTTGTTTTGCGATGCTTCTTGTCATACTTGCTGCCATTCATGAATCTGGTTGGGTTTGGACTGGGGTTTTGAGGCAGAAATTTAGGTCTTCTATAAGATTGTATCATGGTCTCTTGCTTGAGTTCATGACTGGTGTACGTATACTGAATGAATGAACCCAGAAAGTGATTATATTACAAACCCATGAACTGAAGAATAAAATTTTTGAGAAAAGATTGCATTTTGGGACTGATTTTTGTATGTTTAGACGTTGAAGGTTGTTGTTTTTCTGGCTTAAGATCGAGGCTTTGATGCTTGGTAAAGATGTTAGTTGGGTTTGGATGAAAAGCATGAACACAGCGAGGGTAGAGAATTGTAGCAGGGAAAATTTCAGAATGTTATTTCGATGCTTGCATGCCCTTTTTGTTCAATCTTCGTGTTTAAATCCAGAAATTTCATGTTGCAAAGTGAGAAGCTTAGGTGGTGATTTTGTTTGTTTTAGTTCAAATGGGATTCGACCCTATTTGCAAGCTGCATTTGTGAATGCCGCATGTTACAGTAAAAGAAAACCAGAAAGGAGAAAGCTACAAAAGCTTCATGGTCCTATTCTAAGTTTCCTTTTGCATGTTTATATGTTAAATTCCAGTGGTCTTACTATTTAAATTGAAGTTCTTAGTTTGCTTGAAGTCATTGGTTTCTTGCAAGCAATGCTCTGGTTCCTTTTTTTTTTATGGTATAGAAAGTGGCGATTCACGTACACTATCTTGCTGGCCTGCTATGTTTGAGAAAATAAGCAAAATAAGATGAATTCCCAGCCTGGGCTACGTGAAATGTTGGAAAATGCATGTTTTGGCCCATCTTTACTATAGTTCTCCTTTGCTTGCATGGTCAGCCTTGTGTCAATGATGGTTGTATAGAATGCTTGGTCTTTGTTTAGAACTTTATGCGAGTTTCCTGGGTTGCTGAAAATCAAAATTTTAGAACTACAGAAGGTTTGTTCGCGGGGAAGAGAAATTTTGCTGCAATATGGCGGAAACCCTCTGCCTTGTTGCAGCGGTGTTAATAGATTCCTTTCCTTGCCTTTGGTTGCTGATGTTTTGGTTGTTTGAAGTGTTTGACTCGTTTGTTAAGAGGTCTTGAGCCATGGTTGGTTCAAAGTAGTTGTATGAGTCTTTTTACCGCAAGTTTCACTCTCTTCTTTGCTGCATTTTTTTTTATCCAATTGCTTTGTTTGAATCTTCAAGGACAGATTATGCTTGGGGATGTTAATGACAATGAATTGAAGCTTGGCATTTTGGTTTGAATGTTAGATTAGTAGAATTTGTTTGAGTATTTGCATGTAAACATATCTAAGTTGAGGTAGAAAGAAGTAAAAAGCTGATGTGTTTATCCTTATGTATCTGCTGTTTTCTTCTCCCTAGCAGCCCTTTAAGTGAGTTTCATCATCTAATTTGCTAGTTAATCTTGTTCTGCAAAGGGGAGGTTGGATGAGTGGTGTTGAGTCTACATGTTTGGGTCTAAAAAAACACTTGAATCATGTTCGAATATTTGCTGGAAAATAAACAACCAGGTTGCCGAACCATTTTTGCATGAATGTTTTTCCAAAATTTTGCATGATATCTTTCTAAGTTTTCGCTTGTTTGGATTGTGGTGGTTATGTAGTTTGTTGCTTAGTCTAAAGTTGTGATGTTGGGTTGAAAATATCTAATCAAAGTTGTGTATTTGAATCGGAAATCTGAGTTTGAAAACAAAGTGCAGCAGGTTTCAGTTTCGGTTGCTGAAGCTTAATAGAAAGTAGTTGCAGAAGCTTGTTGTCTTCGTAGTTTGCATGAAAACTTGCATGAAATGTTCCAAAAATTGTATTCTAGTCCCTTGTTTCTTGGTTAATTTAATCACTTTTATCCCTTTAACATGTTATTTTTTTCTTGGTATGCTTTCATGTGATTTGTGGACAGATTCTTCATGAATTTTAGGATGAAACAGTGAAAGTTTAATCATTTTGAAGAATTTATAGTTTGAATTTCCATTCGATTAAAATTTTAGATAATTTTGTCGTTTAATCCTAATCAATTGGTTTCCATTCATCTTTTGCAAAGTTTTAGCATGTGATTGTGATAGGTCCCATCTTAAGCCATTAAATTTTAGTATTTCATTTTTAAATTCTTAAAACTTTTTTATTTGGGACCATGTTTGCTTTATTCCGTGTTTAATTTTCATTTCGTGTTTAATTTTCACTTTTGTGTTTAATTTTCATTTCATGTAATTAATTGTTAATTAAAGTGATGCCTTGACCCTTTTTATTATTTTGGAGGGTAAATAAATAAATTCGTTTCATTAGGGCCCCAACTCAAGGGAGGTACACTCTATCCCTTATTTCTAATTTATTTGACCCTACGTGCCCCTATGTGACTTTTGTGTAAAATTGCATGCTTTTTGAATATTCTCATTTATTTATTCATTTAGTTACTTTATTTGTTTTTTATTTTATATATTTATTTTAATTTAATTTGTAATTATTTGGGAAGGCATTTAAATGGCAAGTTGCAATAGTTAGGGGTTCAAGACCTGTATTTAGATAGAATATGTAATAGTTAGGTATTTATTTTATTTATTTCGTTTTTCCCCTTAGATTGTAGTAGGGCCCCCTAATGTAATAGTTAGGGCTTGTTTGCTTTATTTGCTTGGTATGTTTTGCATGCTTAGGTGTTATGTGTTATCCGCTTTCTTAGGGTCTTGCATTTAGATATCATGATTATGTGTTACGTGTTTATGTGATATTATATGTTTACTTGCTTTATTATACTTTATATCATTTGTTTAGTTATAATCGATGTGTGACGTCACTACACTAGTCCAACGCTAGTTGTGGTCCTTTGTTTCGATTTCCCATTAGTCTAACGCTAGTGAGGACTCATAGATGTGGGTTAGTCCAACACTAGACCCTTAGGGCCCATCCATGCGTTAGAACATGATTGTGTGATAAAATCATTTCATCTCATGCATCTTTTTCATTTTTTAGGGTTTTTACCACTTTTGCATGAATTTCCCTTATACGTATATCCCTTATCCCATGTTCCCCTTATATGTATATCCCTTGTCACGTATTTCCCCTTATATGTATATTCTTTACCCCTTTGTATAAAAACATGACATTAGACTTGCATTTCATATAAGTCTTAGAACTAGGTTAGTACATTTGCTTGATTAGACTAGGAAAAACCCCTTGAGTATGGGATATGGACGAGTTTGACTTTCTAGCTTTAGCACGCTCATATTCCCTCTACGAAAGGGAAAATTGAGTCACGAATATTAGTTCCCCGTACCCGCTATGATGCATCCCTTTAGGTCATGTATATTTGTATATTATTATTTTCCTTTTTCTTTTCTTAGAGTCTCATATTTTTACATTATTCGTAACCTCTTCAAAGAGTCTGTAATGGGCATCACAATTAATGTGATTGGCATCAATTAAGCTTTGAAGAGATATTTTGACCCATCGATACCCTCTTAGGTTTAGGGTTTGCATTCATATAGCACATCCAAATGTGATAAATCTTTAGATTAAAATAAGAAAATCTTTGACTAAACCACGCAACTAGCCTTGGCTAGGTCAAAAGGGTGCCTCGGATTTTTATCCTTGCCTTCCCTTTCTTCAAATGTGACTCCCAAACCTTTTTCTTTGATTTTCGTAGACTTGGAGTCGTTTATTATTTTTTTTCTTTAAAAATTCAATTTTTAGGTGACTTGGTACACCTTAACTCGATACCAAATGGCGACTCTGATTTTTTATTCAAAACCCTTTTTAAACTATCAATTTGGACCAAAATCGTCGCATTTTAAACCCCATTTTAGGCCCTCATCATTTTCTTTATTCATTTACTAAAAATCAAAAATCATTTTTAATCAAAATTAATCTCTTTATTCATTGTCTAGATTCAAAATTCATTTTTCACTAAAAATAAATCAAAAATCCATTTTCTACAAAACATGTTAATTTTTATTTTTAAAATGGGGCGCGACAGAAAAGATCAGTTATGTGAGTGGCATCGTCCGTCTTATGACATGGAATGAAATGAGTCATTTTAGAAAATCTATCAATAATGACAAAAATACTATCATGACCCCTTTTACTCCTAGGCAGACCAAGCACAAAATCCATTGAAATGTCAACCCAAGGTTCCGAAGGAATAGGTAGAGGTATATACAAACCGAAGGGTTGGAGCTTGGACTTGGCACGGTGACAGGTAATGCAGCATGACACTACTCGCTCCATATCCCGCCTCAAAGTGTTGGCCAATAGAAATGTTCCTATAAAGCACTCAAAGTGTTGGTGACACCAAAGTGTCCCATCAACCCACCTCCGTGAGTTTCACGGGTTAGTAACTTACGAATAGAACATGACGGAATGCACAATTTATCATTACAATACATAAATCCATCATGTATGAAGAACTTACCCTGACCCGACTTAGCACAAGACTTATAGATAGCAGAAAAATCAGTGTCGGTATCATAGAGCTCTTTGATGAGATCAAATCCAAGGAGTTTAGCATCAAGTAGAGCAATCAAGGCATACCTCCTAGATAGTGCATCGGCAACGACGTTGGTCTTGCCAGCTTTGTACTTGATCACATAGGGAAATGACTCCATAAAGTTGACCTACCGCATATGTCTCTTACTTAACTTGTGTTGAGACTTGAGATGCTTTAACGCCTCGTGGTTAGTGTGGATGACAAGCTCTTTCGGCCGCAGGTAATGTTGCCATGTCTCCAGTGCACGAATCAAAGCATAGAACTCCTTATCGTAGGTGGAGTAGTTCAAAGCAGCACCATTCAACTTCTCGCTAAAGTACGGGATCGGCCTTCCCTCTTGGATCAACACAACTCCAATTCCTACACTAGAAGCGTCACACTCAACCTCAAAAGTTTTATCAAAGCTAGGTAAAGGCAATAAGGGTGCATGTGTGAGCTTGTATTTAAGGAGTTGGAACGCCTTCTCCTGAGCTTCCCCCCACTCGAATTTCACATCCTTCTTGATAATGGTGGTCAGAGGGGCAGCAATAGTACTGAAATCCTTCACGAACCGACGATAGAAACTCGCAAGGCCGTGGAAACTCCGAACTTCACTCATGGTCTTGGGCACGGGCCACTCGTTGATGGCCTGAACTTTGCTCTCGTCCACTCGGATGCCCTGTGCAATAACCTTATAACCAAGGAAAACAAGCTCATTAGTGCAGAAAGTACATTTGTTAAGGTTAGCGAATAACCTCTCCTTGTGCAATACGTCAAGAACAGCTCGTACATGTGCTACATGTTCCTCAGAGCTCTTGTTGTATATCAAAATATCGTCAAAATACACAACAACAAATTTACCTAAGAAAGGTCGAAGCACATAGTTCATAAGGCGCATAAATGTACTTGGAGCGTTAGTTAAACCAATGGCATAACCACTCATACAGACCATACTTGGTCTTGAACGTCGTTTTCCATTCGTCACCTTTCTTCATGCGGATTTGGTGGTAGCCACTCTTAAGATCAATCTTAGTGAAAATGACTGCATCATACAATTCGTCAAGCATATCATCTAAGCGAGGGATAGGGTGACGATACTTAACTATGATGGCATTAACGGCGCGACAGTCTACACACATCCTCCAAGTGCCCTCTTTCTTTGGGACGAGGATGACTGGAACTGCACATGGGCTCATGCTCTCGCGAGCCCAACCTTTTTCTAAGAGCTCATCTACTTGCCATTGGATCTCCTTAGTCTCCTTAGGACCCATCTTGTAGGCCGGTCTGTTTGGCAAGGATGCTCCAGGGACGAAGTGAATCTGGTGCTCGATCCCTCTGAGTGGTGGTAGGCCACTTGGGATCTCATCTGGAAAAACGTCCTCAAATTCCTGCAACAAAGAAGAGATTTCAGGAGGTAAGTCATTGAGTGCCTCATGAGAGAGTAAAATCACTTCTTTGTAATATAAGACATAAACAACTTGCTTGGACAAAAGTAATTTGCGAACTTCCCTGTTCTTTGCAAGCAAGCTAGGGTGTTTGTCCAATCGACCAGATGTACCAGGGGTGGATGTCCTCTCGGCCGGTGCTTTAATGATTGCCTTAGAATCGGGTGACTTTTTTGCCACCTCTCGGTCATGTTCCTGTTGCAATCGCAGTTGGTCTTCATGCACCTGCTGAGGTGTGAGAGGAACATGTGTCATCTTCTTGTTGTGGTGCAAGAAGGAGTATTTGTTGGTATAGCCATCATGAGTGGTCTTCTTGTTATATTGCCATGGCCGTCTCAACAAAATGTGAGAAGCTTGCATGGGAACGACGTCGCAAAGGACCTCATCCTGATACTTCCCAATCCGGAAAGGCACCACCACTTGCTTGGTGACTTTGATATCGCCACTCTCATTGAGCCATTGCAAGCGGTATGGGCTAGGGTGCCTCAACGTGGGCAAAGAAAGATGATCCACCATGAGAGTACTTGCTAATTTGGTACAACTACCCGCGTCAATGATGAGGCTACATACCCTTCCTTTGACGTGACATCATGTGTAGAAAATGTTGTCGCGTTGGGCCTCATCCACTTTTTGACTTGGGTCATAAGAGCCCGGCGAGCTACCAGAGCAACGCCTACTTACTCACTGGTGGTCTCAACCTCGACCTTGGAATCTTCACCTTCATCAATCAGTGGAGGCATCTCAGCGAACTCATCCTCGTCATCAAATACGACATCTCCGCTCGGTAGGACAATCATGGTACGCCTATTGGGACATTGGGAAGTAATGTACCCAAATCCTTGGCATTTGAAGCACTTGTCGTGGCTTCGTGGTTTGGTGGAGTCGAATGAAGGCTTTGGAGTTGCCTTTGGTGCTTGCTTGGGTGGCTCGGTCTTAGGAGTAAACTTAGACACCCCGGCACTGGGTCGATCCCGCTCAAAGGTCGGATTGCCTCTCCAAAGAGGCGTGGCCTAAAGCTAGGGTTGCGGGGGTTACCCCTCCTCTTAAGCCTCCGCTCAATCTTGGATGCCTTATCAATCAATTCAGGCATATCCACGTAGTTTTGTAATTCCACCAACTTAGCGATCTCAGGCCTCAAGCCGTTAAGAAATCTCGCCATGGTAGCCTCTCTATCCTCCACAATGTCTGCTTGAAGCATGGTGATCTCCATCTCCTTGTAGTAGTCCTCCACATTGTGGCTTCCTTGAACTAATGTCTGGAGCCTCTAGTATAGATCACGGTAGTAATGGTTGGGTACGAACCATTTTCTCATAATGGTACGTAACTCCTCCCATGTACTAATTGGCCGTTCTCTATTGCGGTGCCTGCTAGTGCGCTCCTGCTCCCACTAGACGATAGCGTAATCGGTGAATTCGAGAGTTGTCGGTTTGACTTTTTATTCATCGGTGTAGTCCTGGCACTCGAATACCATCTCGATTCGCTGTTCCCATTCTAGGTAAGCCTCTGGACTAGACTTGCCTTGGAATGAGGGAATCTTGATCTTGACCCCTTTTAATCCGTCGTCTGTCCTCCGGTAGTCCTGCTTTGGCCGACGGATGAAGTCATGCCAACTCCTCGCAGCTCGATGGGCAGTGTTGGACCGAGCTTGAGAAAGCTCCAATTGGTCCATCCTTTGGTGTATGGACTCCATAGACTCCCTAAGCATGCGTTTAAACTCCGCCATCAATGTTAGGTTGTTCAATTTGGGGTCAAATTTGGATGTGTCACCTCCGTCCGACATAATATATGTAACCTGCAAAAAGGTTAGTAGAAAACAAATATATATTTGCTTCACTCACTCCCTCGCATGTCTTACACTCAACTCTCGTGTATGTCACTCACAGGGCATTCTAATAATCTCACCAATGCTCTTAAAACCTCTTGATAGCTTACCTTGAAGAAAATAGAACTCCTCCCAGGCAAACAATCAACTTCCAATTTTGGGTCGCGAGAACGTGGCAATCCTCAATGGAATAGGGACGATTGACTCGAGGGACACAATGAAATGGAAAGACTCAAATGACAATAAAGGGATGACTAAGACACAGACAGCAATGAAAACAAAGACGCGACCAAAAAAGAGAAAAAATACTCTTTTTTTTTTAGACGCAAGCTGCCTTTACTTGTTTAGTAGGTCTGAATGGCCTTCTAAAGGAAGGGATGGCAGCGGCAATCTACCAAAATGTAGGAAAGGTGGCCGAAAAGAAAAGGAAAGAAAAAGGCTAAGGAAACCCTCAATTGTAGGAAAAAGGGTGGCATAGGCTAAAAAGTAGGAGTGGAAAACCCTAAAAAAAATAGGAGAAGATGATTGCTAAAATGTAGGACTGGAACCCCTAAAAAGTAGGGGGAAGGGCGGCTAGAATATAGGGACCCAATTCAAGACTAGGGAACCAACCAAGATTAGGAAACTAGTCAAGATTTGGAATCCAAATCAAGGATCACGGCTGGCTGTGTGCTATTAAAGCACAATTCTCGTGAAACTCAACCCACAAGACATCAATTAAGCTCGACAATTCTGGTCTCAAGGCAACTTGGCAATTCGACTTTGGCTCAAGACAAGGACAACGAGTTATGGACAATCAAGATGGTGCAACTAACCCTTCTCAGGCTCCCCCCAACGGGTTACCCAAGATATTCCAAAGAAAGACACAAAGACTCCAAGAAAACCCTTCACCACAGCTTGGGAGTACAAGAAATTTTTCACTAGACGAATGAAACAACTTCCCAAGCCTCAAAAGGTTCAAGAATTTCAAGAAGTAGTGGACCAAAACTTTTGATTTTGTTTTTGCTTTGTAGTTTCGGACACACTATGTAAGCTTCGAATAAATTGGTAATAAAATTTTGGAAATTTCTAACTTGGCCTAATCAATGTTGCTCGCTGTTTTTTTTTTTTTTTAACAACGAAACACAAGGTGCGGCTGCTAGGGTTTTGACCTAGATTGGCCGCAACTGAATTTTTGGTATGGCCGAAAAGGAAAACAAATCAGATTACCTTACTTGCCAAACGTATTCACGATACACTTGGTTGTTTCAAGAATTCAAGATTTGTCAAGTTTCCACTCTAGTGCTTCAAGAAATTCAAGATTGATGCTAGAATCAATCAAGAACTTCAAGATTCACCAAAACTTGTGGTATACTCCCCAAAAAACGGCTTACAACTCCAAAACAGTCCACACGGTCGCAAAGGTAGCAAGGACAATTTTTCGAACAGCCCACAATTTTCTCCCAAACAAGGATGGCAAACCCTAATTCGGACAACAAGAGAATAGGTACGGCAGCCGCTTCTTCTTTTGTCTTTTTTTTTTGACTCAAGAAACCCTAGAAACCCTAAAGGCTCACGGCTTCACCACAAAGTGCGGCAGCCCCAAGCATGCGACACAACAATAAGAAACACGATGAAGAGACACGAACCACAACACACAAACGAAAACGAAAGCGGACAGGTTATGACACACGCACAATGAATGACGCAACAAGAACCACAAAACAGAATTTTTCAACACAAGAACAAGAGTAAACAAATGCGGACTTACTTGGACAGATTGTAGACGCTTGGACAGAAATTTTGACACCAAAAACAAGAAAAGAAAACGACACCACAAGAGACACAACTAATGACACAAAGGAACAAGAAACAAGGGATATACGTGATACCTTCAACTAGTTCTGATGCCAGCTGATACGAACGGCACCAACCTTGTGATGCAACCCGTACAGAAAGGCTAGGATCTAGAACGCAGGGACTCACGTTGATGACAAACGAACGCAGCGGAATCACCTAAACCCATTGATCACGTGGTCAACGAACCTCGGTATTGGTAGAAGACGCCACAATCTAGCGCGGTCCTAGATTGATAAGTCGAATTGAATACCTAAGAAATGATTCTAAGATATTCAAGGATGCTTCAATGAAGCTTTGAGAGAACTCTCAAGTATTTTTTTATTAATCATCAAAAACTAAGTCATTACAACCGAAATTTCTTCCTTAAATACTAAACTAGTAATAAAGACTAATGGGCCAAGTGACTCATTAATGTGGCCCACATGGCCTAGCCCATTGACCCAAGGACTAACAACGACTAAGGTCCAAACCACAAGTTAGTTGGACCTCTTTATTACACTCCACTAAACTAATAATGGGCCATGGACCCCTTAGCCGAATCATGGGCTTCTAATCTTCAGAGATGGCCGAAACTAGGACAACAAGCCTAGCTTTGTTGAGGCCCTCGATGGCCTTTGGCTCTCCACTCGACTCTTGGGCCGCACAAACCAATATTTGTAGTGCCTCATTCAGTCTCTTCATGCGGGCTCGTGTCATAGGCCCCAATGGCACCTTCACTTGCTCGACGTGGATAGCTCTATCGACCTCCTCATCATCTAGTGTCAACAATTTAGATTATCACCCTCTCCCTACCCCTAATAAAATACGTTAAATAATCATGAGAAAAACTTTGAATTATATTCAAGGGGAGTGAGATGCAAAGAGAATTTATATTAAGAAGTTTTAGAGAAGGCAAACACGCAGACCATATTTCACAGGTACCAATAACAAACCAATAAAGTCATTTATACATTCAACTATTCACAATCGCATTTATCCAAATGCATAACCATCCATCTTGCATTCATATAGTAGAACAATAACTGAAAACGTAATAAAATATTTATCTAATTCTAATCATTAGATGGTCAAACTTTAAACTATTTAAAGTTTCCATTTTTGGAAGTTCAAAATTAAGGATGGATCCTACCCTAGATATAGTTTTGATTCCTCAGATGATCTAGCCTCGTATACATCTTGCAGTGGATCCATTCAAGAATCCAACCAGAGTTCAACACATCCTACATCAATTCATAACGTTGGGTGACTAGGGTACCATTCTGCCCATGATTTGGTGTTGGATCCAGCCTTAATCTAGATGGATTTGGCACAAGATCATTTTAATTCTAGGCAATTGAAATTTTGTTTATTTAAAAACTTTTTAAAAATTTTTGGATAACAAAGTATTCAAAAACTTTCTTAATTTTAACTATATTAAAATGTTTAGTAGTTTCCAAATTCTATTGAGTCACCAAAACCAATTGAATCCAAATTAGAGACCTCACTCCACAAGGAAACTAGTTTCCTATGAAACTTTCATTAGTTTTTCAATTTTGTTCTTTTAGCACCAAATTTTTAAAAATATTTCTAATAACAAAAAAATATATTATAATCATCTCATAATGAGAAAACAATATCAAATCAGCCCCAATAATAATTAAAATAGTCTTGTGAAGAAAGGACTCTCACATCTCGTGAAGCATGTAATTTTTCTTGAATTTTTCAAATGATTTTGAAAGATTTAATTATCTAATATTTTCATCAAAGATTTACAACATATTGAAGACAAATTAAAGGAAAATTACATGAAGAATGGTAGCCAAAATTTTGGTATAAATTAAAAACCATGTGATGCTCAAAAACTAGGTTATGTTCAAGATTTTTGTCAAAAACTTATCTAGAACCTTGATGGAAAATTTGTGTTATTTTTGTATAATATAATTATAATTTCCAGCCATGAAAAAGTCATATTTGAGAAGAAAAATTAATACTTTCAAAAATTTGTAAAATGATTTTTACAAAATCTTTGATCAAGAAAAAATCAATTCTCTTCTTCAAGATCAACATATAAACTTGATCAAATCAACATTCATGAAAATTAATAAATTTGTCACATAAATAAATCAAAATTGGCTCTGATACCACTACAATAAATAATACAGCTAGGTAAGCACAGGGACAATTTTAACATTTTTTATTCCTTTAGTATATCCTCTTTTGATTAATTTCATATGACTAGAGTTAATTTTAAAAGATTATGTCATATGTGACGCCCCGAAAAGTATAAGTGTGAGAACCCGAAAATTTTCTAATTTTCTAGGGTTTATTTTTTAAACGCCCGTCTTTTCTACATTTTCTTGATTAGAAAATTTCCCCAGATAAATTTTATGAGCAAAAATAGTTTTAAAATGATTTTTCTAGTATTGGTTAGTTTTTGAGTAATTAAAAACGTATTTTGAACGTGGGACCCGCAAGTGCGGTAAATGCATTATATTTTTTGACAACTTGTTGGAATTTTGTATTAAATGATATTATTTTACAAAGTGTCAAGATATTTGTATTGGAGAGACAAAAGGATAGAGTTGCATTACAAAGGGTGACAAGTGTCACTTTCCTATTCAACCTTGACTTTGACCATTATTTCCTACCTTTACTAATACTCAATTTTGACCCAAAAATCACCCAAATTTCTGCAAGCTTGGCCGAACCTCTTGGAGCAAAAATACAAGAAGAAAGCCTTCAACTCCAACTCCATTTCTTGCTCAATCTTGTGAATCAACCGTTAAACTTTCGAATTCCTCCACAAAAGTCACTTGTTTAGGAAGATTGAAGGTAGTGGTGGAGTGATTAGAGAAGGCAAAGGACTAAGTCATCACCTTTCTTGATATTTGAAGGTATCATGTCTAGCCATCCTTTCTTTGTTCTTGATTATGCTAAATTAGAGACTTGTGATGGCTAAAGAGATGGTTTGATGGATTATATCTTGAGTTGTGGTTGAATTGATGAACTTTTATTATTTTTGGGGATTTTTTCTGTTTTAATATGAGTATGATTATGTGGTTATGTATGATGATTGGAAATGATGTTTAATGATTCTAGAAGGTGGAAAAAGTGGAAGATTGCAAGTAAATTCTGTTTTGGAAGAAATCTGGAAAATTAGGGTTCTTGGTTCTTTATTCTGTCCGAAATTTTTGGTCCTATATAGAGGCCGAATTGGCCTTATCTCAAAACATGAAAGTTGTAGGGAATGATATTTTAGAGGTGCCTACAAAATTTCAGGTCAATCGGAGTAGCGTAGAGTGAGAAAAGTTGAAATTACTATTGCTGTTCTGGTTTTACCCGAAATTGGGATTTGCGACTGTAATTGGTTGTTTTGGCTAGAATTGCTTCCGAATTGGTTGTTGAGGTCTTATGATTAAATTTATCCCTGTTTCTTATCTTTCAGCTGGTTTTGGAATTTCTCGATTTGGACTTGGAGAGCCTGAGTTATGATATTTCCGCTAGAATGCGTTCTGTGAATCTATTTTTGTGATTCTGGTGTAGTATCTTGCATTTTTGACCTGGTTACACTCGAAACTGGGTTGAGTGACCTTCTGTAATATTGTAGCCCTATCTCTTATCTTCGAAACGGTGTATCTTTCACCTTCATCCGACCATCGTAGTGCCTTTGGTACCATTACCGTAAAATGACGTCAAAACTGTTTTTTCTGGTTTTGAGCTTACTTGGAGTTTGCTGAATGGCTATTGGATGAACTTGTTGTTGTGTGTGTACCTTTGGGTTGGAATGAGGAAATCATGAAGCCATGACGGCTGGAAAAGTAAGCAAATTTAGGGGAAGTGATCTAAGACTTGGTTTGAGCAAGGCAATGATACATGATGGATGATTTCTAAGCCATTGAGGTGAGTGACCTCAAACTATTTCTAAAGTTATTTATGAACCGTTTTCTGCATTATTTACTTTTAAACTGTTTCCAAAGTTACTTTTGAACTGTTTTCTTGCATATCATGCGTGCTTACATGTGAGTGTTCCTTGTTTGCTATATTTCCTTGACTTATTGGCTTGTCGTTATTGATTGATAATGTGTTAAGTGCTTTCAATGATTGTTAAAACAAGTTTTCTAGGCGAGTGTGTACTTTATCGCACTCGACCTAAATAAATATGAAATTTTCAATGATTAATGATTAAATGCTAGTTGCGCATGAATGTAAGCCGTTTGGCTGAATTGGGCCCTGCCCTTCGTTACCGATCGACTCGAGCCAGAAGCGGACTCGGTCGGGCGATATGGTGACCCTGGGTGAATTTGGTATACTCGAGTATTACCTTGTAGTCCGGCTACGTCCGGATGGGTGGAGTCCGGCTACGTCCGGATGGGTGGAGACCGGCCAACGTCCCGGAAAAAAAAAAAAAGATGAACGAGGGATTATTTATAAAAAAATGAACGTATCCTTTTCATGAATGTTACTATCGCTTTCCATTGTACATGTTTCTTGAATTATTGATACTCCATATTTAATGTTTTGTAAATGCTGTAATCGTTTCTGGACTTATCATTTGATTTATGACATCATTGAAAAGAAATATTGTTAAACCGATTTGATTACTGATTTTCTGGTTACTCGCTGAGCTTCTAGCTCACCCCAAAAATATTTTATTCCCCTCCACAGGGCTCAAGGCGAAGGCAGGACTTGTTGTGCTTATTCACGTGAATGGATGGCCTTTATGTTGTACAATTTGGATTTGGAATCATTTTATGTATAGTTGGGAATTATTTCCGCTGCATTTGTGACATGTAATTATTGGAGACTTGGATGTATATTTGTGGACCATGTGATGTATATTTTGAGGTTTATTCTTGTAATTCATTTGAGGACTTTAGTGAACGACTGAGTCCCGGCGAGAGCCGGGCAGGCGGCCCGCCGAACCCTCTGGTTCGCCTTAGGGGGAGGTGGGGTCGTCACATCATAGGTTGCAACAAATCTTTCTAAACATTAATGCAAGAACATGAGTGAAGTCCTTAGCAAAATTCACTTGAAATTGCTTATGTGTTTAGTTTCTAATAGTAATCTACACAAACTTCCTTAACTTGAACTTAAAAGAAAAAATTGCTTAAATTAGAAAAATACTAATTTGCTACTAAGATCTAACACACAAGCTAATAGAAGAATGGATGAAGAAAAACCCTAATTCGTGAAGAACCTAGGGTTAGGCCACAAGAGGAGGAGAGAGAGTTGACTTGAGCTCTCTTGAATTGGCCTAATTCCTTTTCCTTTCTCGCTCTAGATTTACTCTAAAACCTCGCACAACTTAAACTGATGTTATATGTCATGTTAGTTTAAGTTATGAGAAGATTTATAGACAAATAAGTTAACTAAATCCATACATAAATTGGAGAACCTATTTCTATATAGATTCAGTTTCTATCTTTTAATACAACTCATGTTTAAGAATATAACTTGTCTTACATATTAAACTATAAATTATTAAAACTTATCATTCAGGTCCCTGCTTGAAATTTTTTTTAATCTAACTAAAAATGTTCTTAATGTATATGACCCATTAGATTCTCATACCCATCAACAATGAGTACAAATTATAACTCTTAATATATTAGAGTTAGATACATTTAAAAAAAACATTTAATTCATCATTGATTCAACTAATCAATTCATTTATTCTATAAATTAAGATTGACATCTAGTAATGTATCATGACCACTCAATGATGAAAATATTCAAGTACATGATTTCACCTTTCTATGAATGATCTTGATATATGATGAGCAACCCTAGGGGAAGACCCTCCTAGAACCTCCCAACTTGGTAATATCAGAGTTGGACCTTTTCTCCCAATAGAAATTGAACTTGATTGTTCTCATGAACTCAAGACCTCTGACACATGAAGGTAATCAGCAACCTTAAGCAAATAATGATGGATGAAGAGACACCACGATTAGGGAACAAACTAATCGATAAAGTCCGATTTGAATCCTAAGCTATGAACTCAAGAATTCAAGAGTAAGTTCGATCAAGAACTTGAAGGAAAAATCCTCACAATTTCTAGTTGTAATTTGCCGTCCCTTATTCAAAAAGACAAGAAGCCTTATATAGGCATGTAAAAGACATAAACTAAGCTACCAACAAAACCTAATCCGACTTGGAATTTCCCTTGCTAAACTCGGCTCAAGTCCAAGGGCAACTAGGAAAACCCTAATCAACTTAACACGAATAATAACGTTGGTGCTTGACTAAAGCAAGCTTATGACCAACTAGATAAGCTACTTTAAGGATTAAAACTAGAGGACAACATGTCCTTTGTGCGATTAACAAACTACTAAACTAGGCAGCTTTAAAACAACTACTAACTAAGCTAACAAGTATGAGATCATTCTTTCACTTCAAACGTACAAGTGAACAAGGTGACTTCATGGTCCACTAAATCTTCAAACTTAGCTTGCTCCTTGCTTGTATGGTGAATGATCAAGGCTCGTAAAGCTTCCTCCACCTTCTTGGATCTTGATCTTATCATCGGACCATCAATATTGACCAAAGGATCCTTGACCCAAGGTTGAAGTTGTTGCACACCCGTATCCGCATCATTCCCTCTCTCCTCGAAAGGATTTGTTCTCGAATCTTCAAAGTCTGTATCAAAGTCAAAAGGAGATAGGTCAGACACATTAAAAGATGCGCTTATGCCATACTCACTTGGAAGTTCCAATTTGTAGGCATTGTCGTTTATCCTCTCCAGGATACGAAAATGTCCATCTCCTCTTGGATGTAACTTGGTCCGTCGAGATGCTGGAAACCTTTCCTTCCTCATGTGCACCCAAACCCAATCACCAGGTTCGAATACAACATGCTTTCTACCCTTATTAACATGTTTTACATATTGTGCATTTTTCTTCTCAATTTTGGCTCGAACTCTCTCATGCAAGGTCCGAACAGCCTCTGCCTTTGTGACACCATCTGCGCTTAAACACTCATCAACAGGAATAGGTGACAAATCTAGAGGAGTTAGAGGTTGAAACCCATAAACAATTTCAAAAGGAGAATGATTAGTAGTAGAATGAGTGGTTCGATTAGATGCAAACTCGGCAATAGGCAAATATTCTTCCCACTTCTTCAAATTCTTTTGAACAATGGCTTGAAGTAAAGCACCAAGGGTTCGATTGGTTACCTCAGTTTGACCATCCGTTTGAGGATGACTAGAAGTAGAAAATAACAACTTAGTTCCCAACTTTTCCCAAAGTGATTTCCAGAAATAGCTTAAGAATTTCACATCCCTATCACTTACAATAGTACGTGGTACTCCATGCAATCTGACCACTTTCTTAAAGAATAAATCAGCAACATGGCAAGCATCCCTTGTTTTCCTACAAGGGATAAAGTGAGCCATTTTAGAAAATCGATCCACTATAACAAAGATACTATCCATACCTCTAGAAGATCTTGGTAAACCAAGCACAAAATCCATGAATAATTCTGTCCAATGAGCATGAGGTACGGGTAGAGGAGTGTACAATCCATGAGGATTACTCCTTGACTTTGCCTGTTTACACTTTAAACACTTATCACAAATGTTAGCAATGTTATGCCTCATTTTAGGCCAATAAAAGTGTTCATGCAAAATGTCAAGAGTTTGATCAATGCCAAAATGTCTCATCAACCCTCCGCCATGAGCTTCTCTAACAAGTAATTCCCTAAGTGAACAGTTGGGAATACATAGGCGATTTTCTTTGAACAAGAAACCTTCATGCCTATAAAACTTTTGAAATGCAGCATGTTCACAAGCTTTAAACACATTAGAAAAATCGGCATCATGCGCATACAAGTCTTTAATGTGCTCAAAATCAAGTAACTTAGTGCTCATGTTAGTGATCAAAATATACCTCCTAGACAATGCATCCGCAACGACATTATCTTTCCCCTTCTTATACTTAATGATATATGGAAAGGAATCAATAAATGCAATCCATTTAGCATGTCTTTTATGCAACTTACCTTGACCCTTCAGGAATTTAATTGATTCATGATCAGAAGGTATCACAAATTCCTTAGGCATAAGATGATGTTGCCACACTTCAAGAGCACGCACAACAGCATACAAATCTTTATCATAAGTAGGGTAATTAAGAGCTCCCCTACTCAACTTCTCACTAAAATATGCCAATGGTCTATTATTTTGATGTAAGACAACCCCTATGCCTATTCCACTAGCATCACATTCAACTTCAAAAGTCAACTCAAAATTAGGCAAAGCAAGAATAGGTGCTGAAGTCAACAAATTCTTAAACTTATTAAATGACTCTTCTTGCTCTTTTTTCCATTGAAACCCCACATTCTTTTTAATTATCTCATTCAAAGGCGCCGCAATAGTACTAAAGTCTTTAACAAATCTCCTATAGAAACTTGCAAGACCATGAAAAGACCTTACCTGAGACACATTGGTTGGAGTCGGCCACTCTAAGATGGCCTTTACCTTGGCTGGATCAACACTTATGCCATTTGCACCAACAATATACCCAAGAAAGGTAACTTCATGAGTGCAAAAGATACATTTTTCCATGTTAGCAAATAGTCTATTTTCATGCAAGGCACTTAAAACAAGTTTTAAATGCTCAACATGCTCATCTAAAGACTTGATAAAGATCAATATATCATCAAAATAAACAACAACAAACTTTCCAAGAAAATGCCTCAAAACATGGTTCATTAATCTCATGAAAGTACTTGGAACGTTTGTTAAGCCAAAAGGCATCACAAGCCGCTCATAAAAACCATACTGTAAGGACCCAAATTTTTATTTTATGTATTTTTATCTTATTTTACTGCCTTATTTAATTATTTATTTATTCGTTTACTCCAATTAATTCATTTCATCCATTTTAATTTCATTTGCATGGAACAATGTCTCATTTTATATTTTAAAACGTTTCACTAGTAAATTTAATTTTGCTATGACTCGTTTAGTAAGAAATAACAAATACATGTTTTTCGAGGCAAAATTCGGTCCGAGAGTGCATTGATCTTGGAGAATTAAGGATGATCTATAGTAGACTAAGAAAAGTTAATTGAAGGATTAGATGTGAATGAGTTAAGTTAAACTCAATTAGGAGCACTAATGGCCTCCTATTCATTTGTTGACTTTTGGGGTACCAAATCACCTTTATGTCATTTCTTTCTGATGTGAGCGCGGAAGCTATCTTAGGATCTTAGAGGACACGTTGCAAGACAAATGGAGTCGAACCAAACTCGGACCACTCAAGAATGGATTCAACGGTAGAGGACGTCCCAATCAAGTGTGTTTAATTGATTGATAAGTAAATAAACAACCTAGGATCAACTCTAGGATGTTCAAACTAGCTTTCACAAGCTAAAGGAATTTGCCACGATCAATGGACGAAATTCTGGAATTTTTATTGAATAATATCGAAAAACTAAATGTAACATCAGCTTTAGGGCTATTTATAGCCTTGACTAAACCTAATAAAGCTTGGAAAACATTAAGGGAAAATCGGCCAGCCCATTGGGTCTCTCTTGGCCGAAAGCTAACCTACTAATTAACTAACTTAATGACTAACTAAAGTATTAATGGACCTAAGGCCCACATGGCCGAAGCTAAGCTCAACAAGAGCTACTTATTCGAGGCATCCTCCCTTTGAGGCTTCCAGAATTTCGTCAATTGATTGTGGTAAATTCCTTTAGCTTGTAAAAACTAGTTTGAACATCCTAGAGTTGATCCTAGATTGTTTATTGACTTATCAATCAAGCAAACACACTTGATTGTGGGGCCCTCTACCTTTGAATCCATTCTTGAGTGGTCCGAGTTTGGGTTCAACTCCATTCGTCTTGCAACGTGTCCTCTAAGATCCTAAGATAGCTTCTGCGCTCACATCACTTTCCTTCACCCCATCACTTTACCACCTAACCACACAAACCCTTTCTTCTCCTTCCCTCTTGGCCGACTCTCCCTCCACCATTTCTCAATAAAATTTCAGCTAGCTTTCTTCCATTTTTGCTCCAAGAAGACACTCCAAACTTGCTTCTTTCCTTGGTTCATCACACAAGCTTGAAGGGTGACTTGAAGGAGGAAGAAACTTTGGTGGTTTAAGAGCTTATACACTAGTGGTTGGTCTTCATTCTTGGAAGCAAGGTAATCCTCCAAAGCTCTCATCTTTTCCTCCCAACTTATAGTAGTTAGTTAGTTCTATCTAATTAATCTTTGGGTTGTTGATGGGTTCACAAGAACCTTGACACTAGGTAGAGGACTCGAGGTGGCTTCATAGGTAGAGGCCTTGAGGGTTATTGTGTGTTTACTTGTTTGTTTGGTGCTTGTTTTGAGGAATTATGGCTTAGTTTTGGTTGGAAAGTTGAAAGGAAAACTAGAGGAAAGAAAGAGGCTTGCTGTCCGAATTTTGGCTGGATGAATCTCTCATGTTAATTTCAAAATTTGTTGTTGTTTTGGTGCTATAATGTTTGTTATATGATGGTGTTTATGTGTGTTAAATATCTCCCAAAAAGCTTTACAATTGGTTGAGTTAAAGTTAAAGTGAGGTTGCAAATCTGAAAACTTTTCTGATCAGGAGACCCTACCACTGTTCACGTTTTGACCCATAACTTTTCGTATGGGAATTGAAATCAAGTTCCGTTTGTGGCATTTGAAACTAGATTTTGAGGGTTTTCCAACTGTATAAAATACACCCCCTAGTTCATTTTATATGAGTCGCAGTGAACCAGCAAAGATGACTGATTTTTCTCACTGCTTTCATCCGAGAAACAGTCATAGCTGCAGTTTGTAGCTCAATTTCACCTATCTTGCAAAACGAATTTTAAGACAGTTCCTTCTAATGATTTTTAGAATTTTGAACCTAGTTTTCAACGCCACAAATCAAGCTAAATTTTGAGTTATGTAGCTCTAGTTAAGATGAGATTTTGAAACTCTATCAAGTACGTCAGAACTGGAAATTTCGTAAAACAGGTTCCAAAAATTAGTTTTCTTAAAACTGTTGTATCTGGGTGTAGAAAGGTCCGAATTGAGTTCCATTTGTTGCATTTGAAACTATATTTGGAGTTCTATTTGTGGTATAAATTTAAAGGGCTGATTCTATTTCTATGAATTTTGCCGAATTTCTAAATTTTACTGAAATTACAAGCCTGTTTTGCTCTGTCCTGTCTAGAACAGTGATTTTGAGTTAATTTGAATGATTTTGGATTGGAGTCTAGGAAAAGTGTCTTCTAGAGAGTTTTAGTACATTGAGTCTAGTTTTCAACGGTATAAAGTTTATAATTTTTGGACTTACGAAACTCGAGATATGATTTTTCCAAGTAGTATCATACCAAGCTAGAAATTTTCTAGTTTCAAACAAAGTACTCTTTTAAGTACTTTCAACCTTCCTTTGCGATTGTGGGTCCATTTTAAGTTTAATTTCATAGTTGGATACAATGTCTCTTTGAACTTTAAACCTTCATCTTGAATCTTAGTTTCCAAAGGATTAATCCACTTTTGATGATTCTTCTTGGTTGCCTAACTTTCTTGGCTAATGGCACCTCATTTCATACTTGAGAAATGGACTTCAAACCCTAGTCTTATGCCCTCGATTTCCATGAGTATGAACTTTAAAAAGGGAGCATTTTGACCAGAGTAATTATTGGTGAATTTCACTAATTTTATACTCAAAACTTGGAACCTTTAGCTTTGACATTTACTTTGAAAATGAGTGGAGTTTTGGATGAATTTTGACTCCATTAGTTTGGAAAATGTGAATGCTCTTTATATTCCAAAGTTTGGACATGAGATTAGAAGTTTGAGAGATGGAAACCATCTACCCTTTTTCTCGATTTTCGTGCCAAAAATAAATATGGTACTTTCTTTTGGAATTGAGATTTATTTACCACGACTTAAATAAAAAACAACCTCTGATTTCTCTTTGAGCATTATTTCAATGATTTAGCGAGAAAAGCTCCTTTAATTTGACTTGAACTTGTGACCTTGAGAGTGGGTAGCGAGAAAATGTTTTTCTTATTAACCTTGGTCAAGTACTGATGTGAGCGCGGAAGCAACTTAGGATTTTAGAGGACACGTTGCGGAATTGACGGAGTTGAACCCAAACTCGGACCACTCAAGAACGAATTCAACGGTAGAGAACGCCACAATCAAGTGTGTTTGCTTGATTGATAAGTCAATAAACAACTTAGGAACCACGCTAGGATGTTCAACTTAGCTTTCACAAGCTAGAGGAATTTGCCTTAATGGAAGACAAAATTTTGGAATTTTAGTAATAATATCGCAAAAACTAAATGTACCATCAGCTTTAGGGTTATTTATAACCTTGACTAAACCTAATAAAGCTTGGAAAACATTAAGGGAAAATCTGTGAGGACTCGAATTTTCTTATTTTTATTTTATTTTTTTGGCTTAATTAATTATTTACTCACCCGTTTTCTCTGAATATTTTATTCCAACCTCTTTATACTCAATTACATGGAACTATGACCTACAAGTATTTTAAAAGTGCCTTGATTCAAAAATTTATTTCTGAAAGCTTGTTTAGAGTGAATAGTGGATGCGCGTTTGGAGACAATAATCGATTCGAGAATACAATAAGTTTGAAAAATTGGAGACTTGTACATTAGTCTTGAAATAGGTATTTTTATGTTTAAGTACTCAAGTGTTAGTTAGTTATACTATCGTTATAAGAATTTATTGGAAATTTCACGCTATCGCGCATAAAACGGAAGTACACATTTTTGCACGCGCGATTAATTGAGGGACTTTGGAGACTTATTTTTAGACTATTAAGAGTAAATAATAATAGTATGAATGGAAGTGCATTAGAGGTTTAGTGCACTAGTGAAACAAACTCGAGAGGAATCGAGCTTGAAATGCGCGCGTGTGTGCGCGGGGAGAGAGTTGACTTTTGAGACAATTTGAACCACACACTTTAGCTTCTCAAGGAAGCTTCATTTTCATCAAACACTCTCTCTCTCTTCACTCATGTTGGCCGGCCACCCATAGGAGGAAGAAGGAGCCAAAGTTCTTCATTTTTCTTGCTTCATTTCTTCATCAAATCCCTCCAAAATTTACACACAACTTGCAAATCACTTGGTGATCAACCTAAGCTAGGAAAGGAGCTTCATCTCACAGTTTTTCTTGAGCTTAAAGTGACCGAAATTTTCTGCCTTAATCATCTAAGAAGGTATACAACGATCAATCTCTTAATTCTTGATTTATGGAAGTTATATTGCACTTATGAGCTCATAGATTCACATGGGTAGCTTTATATTGTTGGAAATCTTGTGAGTGGGCTCTATGAAATCCCACAATGGCTTGATGAACTGATTTGATGAGATTTGATGTTATTTATGTTGGATTAGTGCTTAATCTAGTGAAAATAAGTGGTGTTGTGAAAGATAGCACAAAGGAAGTGAAAAGGAAAATTTTACCGTTTCTGCCCCTGCCATTGCCGTGCACTTTGGTGCAATTTTTGGTGGTCCAATTGACTTTTTTTTATGTAAATGTGTAATATAGGTTGTGTATAAAGTTTCCTAAAAAATTTATGTGATTTGGATGAGTGAATGTTGAGATCTCGAAAATGTAGCAAAACTGGAATTGTGTCCCATACTGCTCTGGCAGTGATTTTCAAACAGCTATAAATCTTTTCTCCGACGTCGAAATCGAGTGCCGTTTGTGGCATTAGAAACTAGACATTTCCAGTTTTCCAATGGTATAAAATTCATGCCTTGATTCCACCTGAGTGAGATGTACAAACCTTGTAAAATTGCCTGTTCTGTTTCTCATCTGTACTGGAAGCCCTGTTTTGAGCTGCGACTTGATGCTCAATTATGAGCTAGTTGTGGACAGAATTTTAAAACAATTTCTTCTGTGAAATTGTACCTTTATGAATGTAGTTTTCAATGCCACCAACACGCTCAATTCCAAGTTGAATTAAGTGAGTTGTGGCTGAATTTCGAAACTGACTCAGTGATGAAAAACCCTCTCTTTGGCTAGTTGAATGACTCTTTTTGAATTGGGACTTGTGATCTTGAAATTCTTGGTGTTAATCACCTACCAAATGTATCTTGGATATTTGTTAGACATTTGTATTCATAAATGGACCATGTTTGAAAAGATTCGTTGGCCAAATGTTTTAAAAAAAAAAAGGGAAATGGAAGTACAAGGCAGCTTTGCCTTGGAAAATTGGAACTTTAGTGACTTTGTTAACCCACTTCCCGAACCGATTTTTCTATGAAAATTGACAGATGAATAGCCCTTATATGGTAGTGTAATACTACCACATTTGGTGCCATTCCGAGTCCATTTCGATGCCCAACCAAAGTCCCAAAGTTTGTGATTTAAACCTGGAAATTTGCCTAACAGTCTCACTTTTCAGCAACTTTGAGCCGCTATATCTTGGTACTCAAAACTCCGAATCTTGTTCTGCTTGTTGTGTTTTAACTTTGATTGTAACTTTAATTGAGTTCCAAATTTCAGAGACTAGTTCACATTGTGTGAATTTTGCCGAATTTCCTAATTTTGCCGAAAATCAACCCAAATCTGTCTTGGTATTCCAAGACAACATCTTGGACCCAAAATTTGAATGTCTTCCAATTGGAATCATGGAAAAGTGTTTTCTTGGAACTTTTAGTACTTTGGAAATAGTTTCAACGGTACCAAATTTTTCAATTTTGGACTTTCAAAGAGTGAGTTATGATTTTCCAAAGAATACCCTAAACTTGATAAATTTTGGCCATTTTGAAAAGAATCCGCGCGGGAATAATTTTATAGAATCCGGCCGTATATCCGGCCAGTTCTTGGTCGGATAGTTGGCCGGATTGATAGTGAGATTTGAAAAAAAATTGGGTTTCTTCACTGCCTCGAATCCGGCCAGAAATTCGGCCGGATATCCGGCTAGTTCTTGGCCGGATTATGACGTGGCATCTTCACGTCTGACTTCGATCGTTCGTCTGGAAATTTATTTACATGGTTTCAAACATACTTGTTTCCATCCAATGATTTTAAAGATAAAAATCAGATTTTTACTTGAGTTTGAAACCTCACCTTTGAATCTCGATTTACGAATAATTGAGACTCATTTTTGTGATATTTTCTTAGATTGTACACGGGTGCAATCTTTCTCGATAAGTAGGGGTTTTAAGCGATAGTGTGTCATAGTTAATTGTTATTTACTCAGGCGCTCAAGGGAACCTTCAAGAGGAACTCGAAGTGGATGCCTAAATACTTGTTTGAGCACTTATTCACTTGTTTCGAATTGGTGAGTGTTCCATATAGGAGTACATTACTTGAATAGTTTTACGACATGTTTACTCCATGGTCATTATGTGTTTAACTGTTAAGTGTTACCGATAATTGCTCCTATGAACTTTTCCACTGTTTTAAGGCGAGTGTATACTTTATCTCACTCGACCTACTAAAATAATAAATCTTACCGTTAACCGAGATTATTTACCGTCTACTGTTCACTGTTTGCCATTCACTGTTTACCAATTTACTTGATTACCTGCTTACTTGACTACTTGACTACTTGATTATGTGATTACCGTAAATTACGTGTTCACATGAACTTTTTCACAGTTTCACGGCGAGTGTGTACTTCATCTCACTCGACCTACAAAATTGATAAATTTTTACTGTTTACCGATTTACTTGATTACTTGTGCATGTTGTAAGCTCTAAGCTGAACTGGGCCCTGCCCTTGGTTACTGACCTACTCGAGTTAGGATTGGGATCGATCGGGTAGGTTGGAACCCTGGAACACTGTTTCGGTATATATAAGTACCACCACTGGAGGAATAAGGTGATGACCAGACAAACCGAGGGGATTCTGAAGTTATAAGGTGCAGTTGACCGAAATGGTTCCACTGGAACACCGTATCCTTCAATGTGTGTTTATTTTACATAATGATAACTGTTTCATGCTAATGTGCCAACGTACGACCCTGAGCCATACCTGTGATATGCTCAAATTACTCGTACAATGATAACTGTCTTATGTTAATGTGCCAATGTGCAACCTTAAATCATACATTGAGTATGCTCAAATTACTTGATTTATTAGAATTACTAGAGTGTTTTGGAATCTCGCTGGGCTGTATAGGTCATTCCACGTTTTTGTTTTCCTTAACAGGATTCAAGACCAAAAGTGCTCGTGAATAGTGTCGCGCCCCATTTTTTGATATGATGAGTGTGGTGTGGTGGAATGTGAACGTGTGTAAAATGAAAATAATGGCCATGGGACTTGATAATGCGACGGTTTGGCCATATAAAGTTCAAAAAGGGTTTTTTTTTTTGTATCAAAAATAGAGTCGCCACTTGGTATAGAGTTAGGGTGTACCAAGTCACCTAAAATGAATTTTTAAAGAAAAAATAGGAAAAAGTAGTAAGAAACCCCTTTTAAACGACTCCTAGTCCACGTAAACCAAAGAAAAAGGTTCGGGAGTCACATTTGACAAAGGGGAAGGCAAGGATAAAATCCAAGGCACCCCTTCGACCTAGCCAAGGCTAGTTGCGCGATTTAATCAAAGATTTTCTTGTTTTAACCAAAGAATTTATTACATTTGGATGTGCTACATGAATGCAAACCCTAGACCTAGGGGTATTGGGGGAAATTTCTCTTCAACGGTTGAGTGGTGCCAATCACATTAATTGTGAAGCCCACTAACAATCCTTTGAAGAAGTCACGAATAATGCGAGTGGGATGCAAATGAATGGAATGCATGTATGCAATGTGAGGACATGAGTTTGAAAAAGTAATAAAAGACAATAAATATGTAAATGAAAATGTGCACGTGAGTGGGTAAGGTACGGTATGTGAAATGATAACATGAAGTGCATGTGTGCAAGTGATGATAAAAGTGTTCGTGTGCAAGTGAAGAAACATAAAGGTGCACGTGTGCAAAATGGGAGGAAAAGTGTTCATGTGCAAGTGAAGGGATAAAAAGGTGTACGTGTGCAAATGGGAGGAAAAGTGAAAGTGTAATGATAGAGTGGACTTAGAATGCATGAGCCTAGGGAATTCATGCATATTGGGACGGGGAGACCTAAATCGTGACTCAATTTGCCCTTTTATAGAGGGAATACAAGCGTGCTAAGGCTTAGAAAAAGCCACACTCGTCTATATCCCATATTTAAGGGGACTCTCAAGCAAATGAACCCTATAACTAGCATGAAATGCAAAAATCCTAAAATGAGGGAAAAGGGGTTCGAGGAGCATGCTAAACGATAAAACTAAAAAGAATGCATGACATGTAATGAACATGCAAATATGTACTAACGAGGGGAAGTCCCTAAGGGTCTAGCGTTGGACTAGCCCATTCTATGAATTCCGACTAGCGTTGGACTAGCGGAAACGTACATTCATCCATCACATTCATTCAGGGATATGGAAAGCGAGTAGACATGTCAATCACATAGCACATAACACTTAACATGCATATCTAGATGCCAAAACCTAAGAAAGCGATTAAACATATAGCACATAGACATGCAAGACACATAAGGTAATTAAGGCCCTAACTATTACATTTGCTAGCTAGGCACATGTCTTCAACAGATCTTCATCGAATGCTCCTCCAAGCCCTATCTATTACAAACCAAGAGGTGTACACATACCCCATAAAGAATAACTTAAATAAAAAGCAAAAGTAAATGAAGTAAATGAAAGAAATTAAAGAAAGGCTAGGAAAGCAACGTAAGCATGCAATTCACACTTAGCACGTTGGATCACATAGGAGAAATCAAAATCAAGGAGATAGAGGTTACCTCCCTTGCAATTGGGTCTCAATGAAGTGAAATTATTCAATTACCCTCCAAAATAATAAAAAGGTCAATGCACCACTTTATTTAAGAAAAAATAAAAGAAATGTGCAAAACAAAGCTCACTTAGTCATAAAGTCCCTAAAGTCATAACTTAAGCGCAATTTAAACAAAGCATGGTAGTTAATTGAAGCAAACAAGCAATGAAGTTGCACAAATTAAAATTAACAAGGACCAAATTGATGAAATTCTCTAATTGATTGGGTCATAGTGAAATAAGGGGGAACTTGGGGGGTCAAAGTGCAATTTTTAGAATATATTTCATGCATGCTACGTAAATCTCTTTGTTTTGCTGGTTCCTTTCATCTGCAACATGCTAAACTTCTCAAATACAATCCTAATATGCAACTAACATCTCACCAATCAATCAAAGCCATCGGCATTAAACTAAAAACTAACACAGAATTCAACAAGCCAATAAATTATGATGAGATAATGTGAATTCCAGCAATCTTTCATGCAAACTCAAGAAGATTTCTGCAAACGGAAAGTGCAAGCTTGCTACATTTTTGCTTCTACAATTTTTACTGCAATGTTCATTCCAGAATTTTTCCTCTCTGCAGCGTTAAGCTCTCAAATGCAAGTTTCTTCAAACAAAAAAAACAGCAACGACCCTCGCTCAATCACCATGATACTATGTGTGAAAGGAAGATTCAGACCAAGGAAAAACAATGAAATTTCTGGTTCATTCCAAGTTATCTTAAATCAAGATTTGCTGCTGCAATTTCGTAAGCAATAGTACCATTTTCTCAGCTCAAACATCAGGAATCTAAGCAATGAAATGCACCATTTTGACCTCCAAATAAATAGCAAAGTGAAGCCACAGAAACACAATCCTTTAAACAAAACAGTTCTGAGGAGTCTTTCATGCAAAAACATGCAGCCATGTAAAGACTTAGACTTCTGCAACAAAAGAACGAAACATGCTTCCTTTTGTTTTCCAAGTTTGCTGCAATTTCCAGCAGCTACTCTATCCATTTCCTCATACAAACACATTCATCAAAACCAGAAATTATTGACCCAAATCAAAAGATGAGGTTTTGTCTGCAAGATTAAGATAACCAATCTGGTTTGATTGGTAACAAAAGAAAGAAAGGAAACTGCAGCAAAAATCTTCTTTCGACAACCAAAGACTAAGCAAAAATGCTGGTCTCTACTACTAAACTCCCAAACACTCTCACAACATCTCAGCTGAGCAACGGACAAATCAAGCATTTCAAACAACATGAAAACTTCAGCAAACGAAAGTGATGCCTGCTGCATTTTTGTTTCCTAATTCAAGCTTCCAATTCGAACACCCAACTTTTATTAGATATTTTCAACTCCAACATCACAGCTTTAAACTAAGCAAATTAACTACAAAACCACCCCAATCCAAACAAACAAAATCCAGACGGAAGCCATGCAAAATTCTGGAAAATATGTGTGCAAGAGTGATTCAGCAATCTGAAATGGTCCTAAACTTCTACCTCAAAACTTAGTTTAAAACCGAACCACAACCCAAAGCTGGAAACTTTCGGCAATTTTCCTCCGACCAAAACACAAACATATAAGATACCAACTCATTTCCCAAATTCCAGATTTATTGGTATTCAAACAAAAGCCATCATTCATATTGGAGCAAAACAGAATCAGTACACGGCAAAGAAATACGAGCAAACAACTAAAGAAGAGAGCTTTCAACTTTAAAAGGAAAATACGATACCTTAATCAAAGAATGGAGAAAGGGCTCGGATGATTCGGACAACCCTTCAAAGAAGCATCAATGAAGAAGCGATGGTGATAACGCAATTACCTCCTTCTGACCCTTTTCCTTTGCTCCGACGAACCAGAAATCTTTTCTTCCTTCCTTGCTCCTTGTGGTGGTTGAAACTTCTCAGCCTTTGTTACCCAAAACCTCCCCTTTTTCTGTTAAACCCCAGCTCCTTCTATCTCTCACGCTCTTCCTCTCTCTTGCTCACTCCAGATTTTCCAGCCGCCCCTTTTTCTAGCCGTAAAACCCTCAAAAATCTTCTCTCGGTTGTTTTCAGTTTTCCCTTTCAGCCCTCACTTTCTTTGGTCTCTGCCTCTTCCCGTTTTCTCCCTCTACCGTCGCCCCCTTTGGTTCAGATTTTTCTCCCTTTTTCTCCTTAGACTCCCTTTCTCTTAGCCCGTTAATGCTCTCCCCAAAACCTCCTTCAAAAGCTGCGTTTTTCTATCTATTCCCCCCCCACCTTTCGGCTACTACTTTCTTCTGCTTTTATATCCAACTAAACACCCCCAAAACCCTATGTTCAATGGTTGGAAATCATCCCCCTTAAACCCTCTTTTCCCTGGCCATCCGATGGCTCCTATGTGTGCCTTTTGCACGCTGCAAAAAATTGCAGCGTGCATGCCGTGCATTTTTTTTTTTTTTTTTTTAACTTTCAACTTAATTAATACAGAAATGATAAAATATAAATAATAATAATAATAACAAATTGACAAAAACCAGGTAATAATAATAATAATAATAATGAAATAATTTAAAAACTAAACAACTAAAAACAACAAAAATGGCCATTTTTCCATCTTTTTTGTTTCATTTTTCATCATTTTTCATTTTTTCTTTCAAGAAAGCATTGAATTTAAATTACAAACGACTAAATCATATTTTTTTTGAATGCTTTTCTTTTCTTCTTTTTTTTCCTTTTTCAACAAATTCTATGATAAAACTTAAAAATAAAAATAAAACTGGAAACTAAAAACTAAAAATGAACACGACAAATAAAAAACTAAAAATGAAATTACACCAAAAATTTGGTGTCTACAGTTTGCCCCTCTTTGTCTGAGTTTTGGAAAAACTTGAGACAAAGAAGTAGACACCAAAACTTACCTGTGTTATTCAGCTGCGAATTACTCAAACGATGGGGACTGACCCCTGACGGGAAATTTTAAAATCGGGACTGACCCGAGATAGAAATTTAAATGGGACTGACCCGAACAGGAATTTAGACGGGACTGACCCGAACAGAAATTTAAAACGGGACTGACCCGAACAGAATTTAAACGGGACTGTGCTCACTAGTGGGATTGACCCACGGCTAGTGGCTATGAAAATGAAATGCTTACTGGCGGGACAAACCCAACTCCAGTAGCAATGAAAATGAAATGTCTTGACCATCGGACAGTGGGATCAAACCCGAGCCTGCCGTGATGAACTTGATTTGATTTTTGACTTTGATTTTTGATTTTTGATTTTTTTGATTTTTTTGATTTTTTTGATTTTTTTGATTTTTTTGATTTTTTTTTTTATTTTTATTTTTCCTGACTGAGAGAGACTTTTCGAAATAATTTGCCCCAGTGTGAAGAATTGGGTCAGTGGGACTAAACCCAAGCCTGCCCAATGGGAAGTTGGCGGCACGAAATCCAGGCCCAACGTGATTTTTGGAATGTTGGCGGCACAAAGCTCAGGCCCAACTTGATCTTTGGAATGTTGGCGGCACAAAGTCCAGGCCCAACGGGATGTTTGGGAAGTTGGCGGCACCAAGTCCAGGCCCAACTTGATTTTGGAGATGTTGGCGGCATTAAATCCAGGCCCAACTTGATCTTTGAAATATTGGCGGCACCAAGTCCAGGCCCAACTTGATGTTGTGATGTTGGCGGCACGAAACTCAGGCCCAACGGGATGTTTGAGGTGTTGGCGGCACAAAGTCCAGGCCCAACGTGACATTTGCGAGGTTGGCGGCACGAAATCCAGGCCCAACGTAATCTTGTGAGGTTGGCGGCACGAAATCTAGGCCCAACTTGATCTTTGGAAATGTTGGCGCACAAAGTCCAGGCCCAAACTTGATCTTTGGATGTTGGCGGCACAAAGTCCAGGCCCAACGGGATGTTTGGGAAGTTGGCGGCACCAAGTCCAGGCCCAACTTGATTTTGGAGATGTTGGCGGCATTAAATCCAGGCCCAACTTGATCTTTGAAATATTGGCGGCACCAAGTCCAGGCCCAACTTGATGTTGTGATGTTGGCGGCACGAAACTCAGGCCCAACGGGATGTTTGAGGTGTTGGCGGCACAAAGTCCAGGCCCAACGTGACATTTGCGAGGTTGGCGGCACGAAATCCAGGCCCAACGTAATCTTGTGAGGTTGGCGGCACGAAATCCAGGCCCAACGTGATAAAGTGATGTTGGTGGCACCAAGTCCAGGCCCAACGTGATTTTTGGAATGTTGGCGGCACAAAGTCCAGGCCCAACGTGATCTTTGAGAAGTAAACCCAATCCTGCCATTCAATTGGTCAAGAAATTGAGTGTGATTGTCACGAAAGTGAGGGATAGGAGGGTGCGTGGCAGACGCTGAAATTTTGCCAAAAAAGACAACAAGAATTTAAAAGGTTGAGATTTGAAATTGATTTCTTCAAGAAATAAGAAGTTAAACCTAATTTTGATTGATTTATTGATTGAATTTTTTTTTTTTTTTTTTTTTTTTTTTGAAAACTTTTCAAGAAATAATTTTTGCCCCAGTCTCCACCGATTATTGTGCAAACGATCACTTGATTTGCATTATGGCATGGTTGCTCCTCCTTAAAACTTTGATTCACTTCTTCTTTGGTCCGAACCCCTCAGTCATATAAAAATTCTTGGGCGACATTTCTCAATTCAAAAAGTTGCCCCAGTTTCGTCCTTTGAGACGCGTATGAATCTACAAGAGAAAGAACAAATAATGCCACCACCATTCGATCAATTCCTCTTTCAAGAAATGTGTAAACATGAGTACTTTGATGTTTTCCCCCTTGATACTTCGAAAACTCAACTTTGCTCTGTGATCTGATTAAATTCCATTGACTTCCAATGTTAATAAGGCCCTTGGTATCCAGGGATTTTCGATAAATCAGGGGGATTGCCAGCCGATGAGACTAAAGAGATAAATAAGATCATGAAACTGATGAAAGAATAGTCTATTTACACAACAAAAAGACAAATTTTTGTAACATGAAAACAATCATTTATTGAAAGAAAATTAATTTTAAAGAAATGAATATATAATTTGACAATTTACGCTTGAAAAACCAAAGTATTCCGACTTCAAACAAAATGGCACGCTTGACCTTTTAGATATCATCTGCCCTGAGTTCAATGTCGGCAACAGAAAAATCATAATGCGAGGAAGAATCCCAAATGAATCAAATCCCCAGCTTTCTAATTTCAACCTCACTTTTCTCATGAAACTCTACCTTAGCGCCCTTCTAGGTTTTCACTAAGGCTATTCCCACTTCTTCTTTTTTCTTTTTTCTTTCTTTTCCTTTTTCTTTTTTTTTCTTTTCATTTTTCATTCTTTTTTTGTTTTTTTTTCTTTTTCCTTCTTTTCTTTTCTTCTTCTCTTTTCCTTTTCTTTTCAAAGGTCCCCTTTTCGGATTTTCACCTGATGAACAAATCTTGTCAATAGCCTTTATCAACTCAAAAAATGTATTTTAAGAAATAATGGCATCAGTGTGACAACCCCTTCCCTTACAACATGAGTGAAGGCGTATTGACATCATTTGCCATGTGACTTAGAAAATTTCCTTAAAAGAGGTAATGCCAAGAACGGAAGCCAGGACTTTTTGGCTTTTGTAATGGGGTCTGGTGAGGTGCTAGGAAAGGTTAAAGCTTGAAGGCAGACTTCAAAAAGTAGTTCAAATGATCTGAGATCATATTTTCATGTTAACCCTATTTTAGGGTTAAACCAAAACTTGTCCCAGTCTATTTTCAACTGAGATTCTTTGTTCTTTCATTTTCTCCCTTTTTCATCCATCTTTTGAAAATTTGCCCCAGTTTATGCTCAATGGATGCTTTTCTCTTTCATTTTCTTTCTTCTTTTGATTTTTCGACCTTCTGCCATTCTTTTGAATTTTTCACAAAATTTGCCCCAGTTCATACTCAACTGAGGTTCTTTTTCTTCTTTTGATTTTGTTGCTGTATCGCTTTTCGCTTTTTGGGACTTTTCTTTCTTTTTCAATTCAGCTTTGCCCCGATGTGGGGTTTGCGATTCTCAGGGGTTGCCAAATGAAGTATTTTATTCTGAAGGCTCAAAAGGGATAACTAGGGATATAATGTCTTAATGGGAAAAGAAGAGGGCCTGACTTTCATTCCATTCTTCGCATTAACTCTAAAAGAAAACTTTCGTTTATCAGATGAAAATTTCTTACACATCTCCGAATTGATTGGCTGAGGGAACAAGTGCTCCACCAGGCGATACCTTTTTGATGATAAGAGCACCTCAACAATTTGCGGCGAACTCTCCTTTTGGCTTCATTTTGTACTGATAAAAATCACCTTAATGCTTTGCCTTCTCGTCTGAATGGTCATGATTTGACCCTTTAGTGGTAATCACAGACCAATCCTCTTGATCATATTGACCACGATCGACTGTGTTCAATTGCTTTCTTATTCCTAATCTTGATCCCGATTCGGCTTGGACTTCTTTTATTCCATTTGGCTTCTTTGAAACATTTTCGGATGCCTCTTCCCCACTCATCTCATTTTTGAAATTCACATTCACATTTATGAGATTACCGTCATCTAATTTCTGAACAGTGATATCCAAAAGGGTCAGACGGTTTTATTCTGGGCCATCTGAAAAGAATGTGTAAGTCACAATATATAAGACTGTACATTTTATTGAAAAACCAGACTTAATATCATGGAACGTGTCTTTAGCAGTCACTTGATTGAAAACTATTTACAAAAAACATATTTAAACAAAAGACACATGTATGAACGATTTTCATTTGTTTTAACAAAAACAACTCCCCAAATTTATCAAAACTTCCCTTCAAAAGGAACCTCACTAATTCAGCCATTTCCAGGATTTTCAGATTTCTTCATTGGGGTTGGATGCCTCAAAGACGTCCTTGTGTTCGGGAAAGGGATTTGTATTTATGCTCGGTCCTTGTTCACCCTTTTTCCTTAGCACTATTTCTCCGACTTCGATCATATCCTGGATTTTATGTTTCAATGCCCGACAATCGTTGGTGGAATGCCCGGGAGCCCCAGAATGATAAGCGCAGACTGTTTGAGGGTCATAGTCAGATGGAAAGCGCTTAGAATAGATCTTAGGAGGTATAACGCCAATTTTCCTGGCAGCTTTCAATTGCTCATATAATTGGTCAATAGACCGACCTAGATTGGTGAAGGTTCGGTATGGCGTTGAATTTTGGGTGTCACTGGTTTGTTGGTAGTAGTAATTTGGGCTAGGGGGTGGAATAGGTCTTGGGCTAAAATGAGGGCGAGGTCTAGTTTGGGAATTTGGTTGTGGATTTTGAAAGGGTGGTGTGAGTAAATTTGGTCGAAGTCGAGAATGGTTAATGGTAGTATGGTGGATAGGATGGGAGTTTGGGTAGTATGGATAGGGTGATGAATAAACAAGGCGGTTTGAAAATCTAGGTCTGGCCGAGGGCCCCTGATCCCCAACAAAAGCAGTTTCCTCTTCTTTTCCTTTAAATTGTGATTTCTTCCCACTGTTATTCTGGCCTTGCAGAGCCTCTAGTTGCATCTTCAATGTTGACACATTAACAATTTTTCCGGCCTTCACAAACTCATCAAATTCTTCCAATTTATTGACAATTTCAGCAAAGGAACACCCAGTCATTCGAAAAATTTCCTCAAAATAGGGCGGGTCATGAGTTTTGATGAACGTACGAACAATCTCATTTTCAGTCATGGGAGGCTCCACTTTGGCAGCTAATTTTCTCCATCTCTTTGCATATGTCTTGTGGTCCTCGGATGGTTTCCTCTTGGTTCCCTCCAATGTGGTCCTCGTTGGAGCCAGCTCGCAATTGTATTCGTATTGCCTTACAAAAGCGGTTGATAAATCCAGCCACGTCCTCATATCCTCGGGTTTCAAATTGGAATACCAGTCCAGTGCATCACCTTCTAAGCTTTCAGGAAACAAACGAACTGGTAGATTCTCGTCATCTATTGGCTTGCCCAACTTGTTGGCAAACATTCGGAGGTGCGTCTTGGGGTTGCCCGCTCCATCATACTTGCTAAACTTGGGCGTTTTGAAACCCATGGGCAATTGCATATCCGGAAATAGGCACAGCTCGTTGTAGTCTAACCCTCCTTGTTTGTTCAAGCCTTGGCTTTTCCTTATGAACTCCTCAAACCGATCCAATTGCTTTAGCAAATTCTTATCCACTGGTGCGGATGATTCCCCGGTTTCAACTTTCCCTTGAACAGCGGTATCTAGGGTGAATGGCTCAGCGGTAGAGTAATAATAAGGTCCCTGTGACTCGAATGGCATGCTCATAGTAATTGGTGGATAATTTTGGGGAATTTGGACATGAGGAGGGTTAGTTTGGATGTAAGGTGCATGAGCAGGTTGTGGGCCATGAGTGGGATAAGTAAAGACTTCCTCAGGTGGGTTTATGACTTGTGAAGTAACAGAGGTTTGAATATAAGGTAAAAATATGGGTTGAGGTTCAGATTGGCCAGGAGGTAAGGGCTCATGTTGTTCACCGCTAGCACCACTAGCTACCAATTGATCGATTACTCGCCGTTGGGCCATCATTCCAACGCTCAGCTCATTAAATCGGTTTAGAACTTCACGCAGCTGAGCTCCCAGATTTGTCAAGTCAATCGGTGATGTAGTTGCGGGCCTATCAGATGATTCTGGATGGGTACTCATGTTTACACTATCTCTTGAAGCTCGGTTACGCGATCGGGTGATAATAGGGCTTTTTCGGGTAGCTATATACTACCTGAGAATGTAGGAAAACCCTTATTAGATACCCTTCTTGATTGACTGCTGTCAAAAAGAAAAGAAAAAGGAAAAAGGAAAAGACAGGAGTTAGTAACAATTAGAGTAATTCGGATGCATGTCCTATGGGGGAACCCTTTTTGTGCCAAGGGTAGGCCTAGCATGAGGATGCAATCCTCGGAGGTAGGCACTATACTATACCTGATGGATCTGATCAACTTATTGAGTGAAGAATAATTTTGAAAAATTTGGTCAATTGGAGTGACGAGAGACATTCGTCAAAATGAGGTCAACGTTCGAATGGATTGATCATTTGTGATCGATACAAGAATTTGCAAAAAACGCACGGGTTTGACCTTGACGAATTTCCTATCGAAGAGATTGGAATTCGTTGACCAAGTTTTCTCAGTGAAGCACGGGTCCAAAAATCCCAACTAATCAAATGCAATGGATGGTTTTTCCAAAATCGACTAGGTTTTCCATTTTGAAATTCGACATTGAAATCCTAATTGGTCAAATGAAATTGACAGTTTATTAAAAATCGACCGGATTACCCTAAAAAGGGAAATAGGTCAAATGAATTGAATGAAATTTAATTTATCCAAAATTAATCAGATCACCCTAAAAAGGGTAAATTGATCAAATGTATTGAACGAAACTTGATTTATTCAAAAATCGGCTCGGTTGCCCTAAAAATGAGTAAATTGGCCAAATGAATGAAATTGAATTAGTGATTTATTCAAAAATCGGCCGAATGACCCTAAAAAGGGTAAATTGGTCAAATGAATGAAATTGAATTAGTGATTTATTCAAAAATCGGCCGAATGACCCTAAAAGAGTAAATTGGCCAAATGAATGAAATTGAATTAGTGATTTATTCAAAAATCGGCCGAATGACCCTAAAAAGGGTAAATCGGCCAAATGAATGAAATTGAATTAGTGATTTATTCAAAAATCGGCTGAATGACCCTAAAAAGAGTAAATCGGCCAAATGAATGAAATTGAATTAGTGATTTATTCAAAAATCGGCCGAATGACCCTAAAAAGGGTAAATTGGCCAAATGAATGAAATTGAATTAGTGATTTATTCAAAAATCGGCCGAATGACCCTAAAAAGGGTAAATTGGCCAAATGAATTGATGATTTATTGAATGGATTGGCAAAATGGATTGGTTGAATTGTCCGGCCATTGGTTATTTCAAAATTATTGAGGTGCATTGGTCTATGACCTTCTAAAAATCAAATTTTGGCCTCAATTTATTTATCGTCTCAATAAGAGGAATCATTTGTGAATTTCTTCAAATTAATGTCCTTCACGCAAGGGATTTTTACCAATTTTTGATAAAATGGCCAAAAAGTGATTATTAGATGCTCATATTCCAAAGATCACTCTGTGAAAATGATCGGATCCTACCTTACCTTGTGCACTACCCCTTTGGATGGTACAAAAATGTAAACGTGCAAGTCTCACTGGATTAAGTATCCGAGACACAAGGTGGCTTATTCCTAAACACGGGATTCCCTATGTGGCATTCCCTTTCTATGGTTTATGCATGATGCCAGTTTATTAAAGCGATGTAAATATGCAGTTCGAAATGAAACGTGACCTAAGGAACCCTTTATTTGCCAGGGTAGGCCTAAAATGGTATGGCATTATTAATTTATGAACAAAATATACCAAAATTTCTAAACGTGCAATAGCTTATCTATAAGGGTAGGTCCTAAAAGAGGATCATGCCAGACCTCTTATTTCCTAACGTTTGTGAATGCAAAAGATAAGAAAGAAGGAAACGTTAGTTCAACACATAATCACATAACACGTTGGACAACTAGATGATATAAAAGCAACAAAGAAATAAGGAAAGATGGTGGGATCCCTCCCCTCGTGAATGGTGTCCCTAATAGGGTAAGGTCGACTCTACCCTAGGCAAGCTAGAATGGATGCATGAGGTTAGGGTTCACTAATGCATCTAGACTCGATAAGTCATAGGTCCCCGAGCCTTCAGACTTGGAAACCAAGGGTCATCACTCCCAAGGTTCCTTGTCGGTGGCTCGAGCGATTCCCCAGACGTTGCTACGCACACGTCGTGTTACGGCTACCCGTCTGGGCGAATCTAAAAAGAATCCTCAACCTTCGACTAAAAACTAATAGGTCATCAACCTAAAGTTTAAAGCGGAAGATCGAGTGACCCCTCGGATCATGCTACGCACACGTCGTGATACGATCACATGTCCAAGTGGGTCGCCTAAAATCCTAATAGGGTGGAGTGGCGTGACAAGCCACTAAAAGAAAAATAAATGAGGGGTAAAAATAATTAAAGCGTATGCGCGTATGCTAGTGCTCGTTTGGAGGGGAGGGATCAAGAACCAACGCGAGGCTCTAAGGTGATGTCCCCCACCCAAATGCAATGCAAGCGCGAGATAAGCAAGTAAACATACATCCAATCAATCAATCATACATGCGTGAGTGAGGGAGTAATTAATACGCGCGAAATGCACAATCCTAAAAAGGAAAAATGCAACCCTAAAACACCCAGATGTGATATATGAAAAGGTTAAAAGAAGAAAAAGGTTGATTAAATCAAATTAGCTCGGACTCTCAAATGTCCCCAGTGGAGTCGCCAACTGTCGCGCCCCATTTTTTGATATGATGAGTGTGGTGTGGTGGAATGTGAACGTGTGTAAAATGAAAATAATGGCCATGGGACTTGATAATGCGACGGTTTGGCCATATAAAGTTCAAAAAGGGTTTTTTTTTTTGTATCAAAAATGGAGTCGCCACTTGGTATAGAGTTAGGGTGTACCAAGTCACCTAAAATGAATTTTTAAAGAAAAAATAGGAAAAAGTAGTAAGAAACCCCTTTTAAACGACTCCTAGTCCACGTAAACCAAAGAAAAAGGTTCGGGAGTCACATTTGACAAAGGGGAAGGCAAGGATAAAATCCAAGGCACCCCTTCGACCTAGCCAAGGCTAGTTGCGCGATTTAATCAAAGATTTTCTTGTTTTAACCAAAGAATTTATTACATTTGGATGTGCTACATGAATGCAAACCCTAGACCTAGGGGTATTGGGGGAAATTTCTCTTCAACGGTTGAGTGGTGCCAATCACATTAATTGTGAAGCCCACTAACAATCCTTTGAAGAAGTCACGAATAATGCGAGTGGGATGCAAATGAATGGAATGCATGTATGCAATGTGAGGACATGAGTTTGAAAAAGTAATAAAAGACAATAAATATGTAAATGAAAATGTGCACGTGAGTGGGTAAGGTACGGTATGTGAAATGATAACATGAAGTGCATGTGTGCAAGTGATGATAAAAGTGTTCGTGTGCAAGTGAAGAAACATAAAGGTGCACGTGTGCAAAATGGGAGGAAAAGTGTTCATGTGCAAGTGAAGGGATAAAAAGGTGTACGTGTGCAAATGGGAGGAAAAGTGAAAGTGTAATGATAGAGTGGACTTAGAATGCATGAGCCTAGGGAATTCATGCATATTGGGACGGGGAGACCTAAATCGTGACTCAATTTGCCCTTTTATAGAGGGAATACAAGCGTGCTAAGGCTTAGAAAAAGCCACACTCGTCTATATCCCATATTTAAGGGGACTCTCAAGCAAATGAACCCTATAACTAGCATGAAATGCAAAAATCCTAAAATGAGGGAAAAGGGGTTCGAGGAGCATGCTAAACGATAAAACTAAAAAGAATGCATGACATGTAATGAACATGCAAATATGTACTAACGAGGGGAAGTCCCTAAGGGTCTAGCGTTGGACTAGCCCATTCTATGAATTCCGACTAGCGTTGGACTAGCGGAAACGTACATTCATCCATCACATTCATTCAGGGATATGGAAAGCGAGTAGACATGTCAATCACATAGCACATAACACTTAACATGCATATCTAGATGCCAAAACCTAAGAAAGCGATTAAACATATAGCACATAGACATGCAAGACACATAAGGTAATTAAGGCCCTAACTATTACATTTGCTAGCTAGGCACATGTCTTCAACAGATCTTCATCGAATGCTCCTCCAAGCCCTATCTATTACAAACCAAGAGGTGTACACATACCCCATAAAGAATAACTTAAATAAAAAGCAAAAGTAAATGAAGTAAATGAAAGAAATTAAAGAAAGGCTAGGAAAGCAACGTAAGCATGCAATTCACACTTAGCACGTTGGATCACATAGGAGAAATCAAAATCAAGGAGATAGAGGTTACCTCCCTTGCAATTGGGTCTCAATGAAGTGAAATTATTCAATTACCCTCCAAAATAATAAAAAGGTCAATGCACCACTTTATTTAAGAAAAAATAAAAGAAATGTGCAAAACAAAGCTCACTTAGTCATAAAGTCCCTAAAGTCATAACTTAAGCGCAATTTAAACAAAGCATGGTAGTTAATTGAAGCAAACAAGCAATGAAGTTGCACAAATTAAAATTAACAAGGACCAAATTGATGAAATTCTCTAATTGATTGGGTCATAGTGAAATAAGGGGGAACTTGGGGGGTCAAAGTGCAATTTTTAGAATATATTTCATGCATGCTACGTAAATCTCTTTGTTTTGCTGGTTCCTTTCATCTGCAACATGCTAAACTTCTCAAATACAATCCTAATATGCAACTAACATCTCACCAATCAATCAAAGCCATCGGCATTAAACTAAAAACTAACACAGAATTCAACAAGCCAATAAATTATGATGAGATAATGTGAATTCCAGCAATCTTTCATGCAAACTCAAGAAGATTTCTGCAAACGGAAAGTGCAAGCTTGCTACATTTTTGCTTCTACAATTTTTACTGCAATGTTCATTCCAGAATTTTTCCTCTCTGCAGCGTTAAGCTCTCAAATGCAAGTTTCTTCAAACAAAAAAAACAGCAACGACCCTCGCTCAATCACCATGATACTATGTGTGAAAGGAAGATTCAGACCAAGGAAAAACAATGAAATTTCTGGTTCATTCCAAGTTATCTTAAATCAAGATTTGCTGCTGCAATTTCGTAAGCAATAGTACCATTTTCTCAGCTCAAACATCAGGAATCTAAGCAATGAAATGCACCATTTTGACCTCCAAATAAATAGCAAAGTGAAGCCACAGAAACACAATCCTTTAAACAAAACAGTTCTGAGGAGTCTTTCATGCAAAAACATGCAGCCATGTAAAGACTTAGACTTCTGCAACAAAAGAACGAAACATGCTTCCTTTTGTTTTCCAAGTTTGCTGCAATTTCCAGCAGCTACTCTATCCATTTCCTCATACAAACACATTCATCAAAACCAGAAATTATTGACCCAAATCAAAAGATGAGGTTTTGTCTGCAAGATTAAGATAACCAATCTGGTTTGATTGGTAACAAAAGAAAGAAAGGAAACTGCAGCAAAAATCTTCTTTCGACAACCAAAGACTAAGCAAAAATGCTGGTCTCTACTACTAAACTCCCAAACACTCTCACAACATCTCAGCTGAGCAACGGACAAATCAAGCATTTCAAACAACATGAAAACTTCAGCAAACGAAAGTGATGCCTGCTGCATTTTTGTTTCCTAATTCAAGCTTCCAATTCGAACACCCAACTTTTATTAGATATTTTCAACTCCAACATCACAGCTTTAAACTAAGCAAATTAACTACAAAACCACCCCAATCCAAACAAACAAAATCCAGACGGAAGCCATGCAAAATTCTGGAAAATATGTGTGCAAGAGTGATTCAGCAATCTGAAATGGTCCTAAACTTCTACCTCAAAACTTAGTTTAAAACCGAACCACAACCCAAAGCTGGAAACTTTCGGCAATTTTCCTCCGACCAAAACACAAACATATAAGATACCAACTCATTTCCCAAATTCCAGATTTATTGGTATTCAAACAAAAGCCATCATTCATATTGGAGCAAAACAGAATCAGTACACGGCAAAGAAATACGAGCAAACAACTAAAGAAGAGAGCTTTCAACTTTAAAAGGAAAATACGATACCTTAATCAAAGAATGGAGAAAGGGCTCGGATGATTCGGACAACCCTTCAAAGAAGCATCAATGAAGAAGCGATGGTGATAACGCAATTACCTCCTTCTGACCCTTTTCCTTTGCTCCGACGAACCAGAAATCTTTTCTTCCTTCCTTGCTCCTTGTGGTGGTTGAAACTTCTCAGCCTTTGTTACCCAAAACCTCCCCTTTTTCTGTTAAACCCCAGCTCCTTCTATCTCTCACGCTCTTCCTCTCTCTTGCTCACTCCAGATTTTCCAGCCGCCCCTTTTTCTAGCCGTAAAACCCTCAAAAATCTTCTCTCGGTTGTTTTCAGTTTTCCCTTTCAGCCCTCACTTTCTTTGGTCTCTGCCTCTTCCCGTTTTCTCCCTCTACCGTCGCCCCCTTTGGTTCAGATTTTTCTCCCTTTTTCTCCTTAGACTCCCTTTCTCTTAGCCCGTTAATGCTCTCCCCAAAACCTCCTTCAAAAGCTGCGTTTTTCTATCTATTCCCCCCCCACCTTTCGGCTACTACTTTCTTCTGCTTTTATATCCAACTAAACACCCCCAAAACCCTATGTTCAATGGTTGGAAATCATCCCCCTTAAACCCTCTTTTCCCTGGCCATCCGATGGCTCCTATGTGTGCCTTTTGCACGCTGCAAAAAATTGCAGCGTGCATGCCGTGCATTTTTTTTTTTTTTTTTAACTTTCAACTTAATTAATACAGAAATGATAAAATATAAATAATAATAACAAATTGACAAAAACCAGGTAATAATAATAATAATAATAATGAAACTAATTTAAAAACTAAACAACTAAAAACAACAAAAATGGCCATTTTTCCATCTTTTTTGTTTCATTTTTCATTTTTCATCATTTTTTCATTTTTTTTCTTTCAAGAAAGCATTGAATTTAAATTACAAACGACTAAATCATATTTTTTTTGAATGCTTTTTCTTTTTCTTTTTTTCCTTTTTCAACAAATTCTATGATAAAACTTAAAAATAAAAATAAAACTGGAAACTAAAAACTAAAAATGAACACGACAAATAAAAAACTAAAAATGAAATTACACCAAAAATTTGGTGTCTACAAATAGTATTAGATTATTTTCTTTTGGGGAAAACTTTAAGTTGTATTATAGCAGATGGCTGTAGTAAATATTCTTTTGGGTTGTATTAAGCTTGAGAGCTGACTAATTGTAAGTATGAAGTGTTTTGGAGTACTTTAAATATATATATTGAAGTTATTTGAAGTATTCCTAGTTTTGAATTATGAATTGTACCGAATCCTGACGAGAGTTGGGCAGGCGTCCCGCCGATACCCTTGGGTTCGCCCTTGGGAGAAGTGGGGGCATCACAAAATCGGCCAGCTCATTGGGTCTCTCTTGGCCGAAAGCTAACCTACTAATTAACTAACTTAATGACTAACTAAAGTACTATTGGACCTAAAGCCCACATGGCCGAAGCTAAGCTCAACAAGAGCTACTTAATCAGACCCAATCCTCCCTTTGAGGCTTGCTCATTCGCATCACTCCCCCTTATGAGTGGTAGACGCAACCTAATCGAAAAACTAGGTTGAGATGATTAGGACGAGAATAGTTCTGAAAAAGACTTCCGAGCGACGATTGGGTGAGAAACCCTACCGTCATATCATCTGAATTTGAATTTAAACATCAAATTTTATATATGTGACATGTATCTGAACCTGCATATGTATACACTATTAGTTCATAAAATATTTACTCTTTTTGTTTATCTTTACTTTTGTTGTAGAATGAATAATTTGAATTTGCGTACTATCCTTGATTTGTGCAAGTTTAATGGTCATAATTTCTTGGATTGACAATGCAACTTCAATATTATTCTCAAACATGAAAAAATTGCATGTCTCGACTACTCCACCTCTGCTAAATGCACCGATTGAATGTATACCATGTGCTAAGGTTGAGGAGGCGTTCAACAAAATTATGTAGACAATTATTCATGATAAAGATGAAGTTAATGTGTACAAGTGAATAGTAACTGAATATCACCCCTCTTTTGTCAAGTTATACAATTAGTTAACAATGGGTGTGTTTGGATTAACAAGATTTGAAATAAAATAATTTACTTCACAAATTCCAATCACCTTTTTATCTCACATATATCACATCACAAAAAGTGCTACAGTAATTATCTCAAATAAACTCCTATCCAAACAAACTCATAATGAGTTATAGTTTGTTTAAACGCTGTCTCCATTGTTCCTCCCTTTTCTCGGCTAGTTTGAGTGAAAATCGATGTGTTTGGACATGAGATTATTTAAAATAAGTATTGTATCCATTTTTGTAATGTGATATACATGAAAAAGATGGTTGAAAAGATAGAAATATGATTAAAAAAGGTGTTTGTGATGGATGCAAAGTAATATTTAGAAAAAAAAATTTGATATCCAAAACATCCAATTAACTTGTTAATCTAATTCGAGTACTTGTCAAAAAGACTACAGATTAAGGCCCCGTTTGGGGTTGCGGTACTTTTGGTAAAAAAGCACTTTTAGGTGTTAAAGTACTTTTAAAGTGTTTGGTAAACATCATCCCATAAAATTAGGAGTAGAGTTTTTGGCATTAAAAACACATTAGTAAAAGCTCAAATTTGGTGCTTTTAGAGTAGATTTTGTAATTAAATTTTTTTTTAAGCACAAAAATTAAAACATCAAATTTAATCATCCTGTATTATGAACCAAATAAAGAGATAAACACTTTTAACAATTTTCAAATTACATATTATCTAATATAATATGTATTTTATTGAATTATATCTCTAAACAATATATTTAAAAACAGTTTATAATTATTTTTAGGGTTATTATCACTTTACCCCCTTAACGTTTGGTGTCACTATCAATTTCCCCCTTAACGTTATTTTTTAGTCACTTTACCCCCAAGACTAACGGTCAAACTTAACGGAGTTTATTAATTAAAGTAAAAAGACAAGTTTATCCCTAAAAATTATTATCACTTTACCCCCATAAACTATAGTCTCATTATTAATTTACCCCATAAAGTTATTTTTTAGGCAATTAATCCCACCATTAAACCAACTTAACAAGTTAAAAAACTTTAGAGAAAGTACCCTCCTCTTTGTATAATAAAAACAATAAAAAAAATTTAAAGTGGCTCTTTTCATCTTTAGTATCAAGAAAAAAAGTCAAAGCATTAATCTCTTTCTTCTTAGCAATCTTATTAATATTAAAACAAATACAAAGATTGGGAGGGGGAGGGAGAGGGGGAGAGAGAGATAGAGAGAGAGAGAGAGAGTTCAATTCTTTTTTATTAAATATAAATAAGAAAGAATTAAATACTTTTATTAGTTTAAAATTATTTTATTTTACTGTTTACCACTAAATTTCAATCCTAATCCCAATAACCTTAAATTAATACGACAATGTTAGATTTTTCTTCATTATTTTCTTTACAAAATCTAATTTTCTGTCTCCTTCTTTCGTATTTCTTTTTCTTTTCCTAGTATTAATAAGTGTGAAAAAAGAAATTTGAGAAAATCCTTTTAATTTTATATTTTTGGATCTCTTAAAGTGAAAAAAAGAAGAATAATCATTTCAACTCTTTTATTTTTAATTATATCTATAAAAAGTCAATATATTTAAAAAAATTTAACCATACTAATTAGATTAACGATGAAGTAAAATGCCTAAAAAATAATGTTAAGAATTAAAGCGATTATATCACTATAATTTAAAAGAATAAAGTAATAATAACAATATAGTAATGCTATAGAATAAAAGAATATTTTTGTTCAAAATTTCTTAACATGTTGAGTTGAATTACTTATGGGGTGAAGTAAATAAAAAATAACGTTTAGGGGATAAACTGATAATAGTAATATAGTCGAGGGGGTAAAGTGATAATAACCCTAATTTTTATTAAAACTTGTACCAGTGCTTTTCAATAAGTTACGCAACTCCAACCGGCCCTAAGTCACGGACTATTTGAAGTAGGGAGCGAATCGCACGCGCTGAACCCAATATTGCTTAACATCAAACAGTAGAATTTTCCGCGACTTTTCTTTCCCAAAATTCATTTCTTCCCAATATGGCAATTTAACTAAAAGAAAGAAAGAAAGAAACAGAAGAAGAAATCTCCAAATCGGAAATGGAAGACGGCGGCGGCGGCAGCATACTAGAATCAATCGGCTCGGAAATAATCGGAGTAATGTCTCCAGTGTCAATCTGCATGTTCTTAGTAGTTCTGCTAGTCTACTCCCTCACCAACACCTCCGCCTCCTCCGCCGTCCGTACGGCCGCCAATCTCGTCTACCTCGAGTCCCCCACCGATACCCCTGCTGAGAAACTCGAAGGTGCACTCTTGAACGCTCTCGTTTTTGTGATCCTCATTGCCTTTGTCACTTTCGTCTTAGTCCTTCTCTACTACTACCGTTGCACAAGTTTTCTCAAGCACTATACTCGCTTCTCCGCCTTCTTTGTCCTCTCCTTTATGGGTGGGCCTATATTTCTCACTATCATTCAACATTTCAACATCCCAGTCGATTCAGTAACTTGCTTTATACTACTTTTCAATTTCTCAATTCTTGGGGTTTTGTCGGTTTTTTCAAATGGGGTCCCGATCTTAATTAGGCAGTCTTACATGGTTGCTTTGGGAATTGTTGTGGCTGCTTGGTTTACGAGATTGCCCGAGTGGACTACTTGGGTTTTACTGGTGGCACTGGCATTGTATGACTTGGTTGCAGTTTTGGCGCCCGGTGGGCCTTTGAAAATTTTGGTTGAATTGGCGTCTAGACGGCAGGAGGAGCTCCCAGCTTTGGTTTATGAGGCTAGGCCTACAACTAATGCTAACATTTCGGGGTCTCGAGGAGGATCTACTTTGGCTGGCCTTCTTGTTGCTGGGATGTCGCAGAATGATGGTAGTGATCATGGAGTTGAGCTTCAGGCTGTGTCAGCATCACCAAGAACGAATATTGGGAATTATGAGAATGAGATTGCGAGTGAGAGTGGGCATATGGTTATAAATATGGACAATGATGATGAGGAGGAGGTTGAAGTTGTGAGAGAAGATCAAGAGGAGACTTCGCCCTTGATGGCTGGTAATTCAAGGGAAAGGTCGAGATCTCCAATGATGTATGAGAGTACTGATAACAGTAGTAGGCGATTGAATGAAGTAGCAGTTGCAGAAATGATGAGACCGCGTAGGGAAAGAGATGGTGATGAGATGATTGAGGTAATGAATGGTAGGGGAATTAAGCTTGGGTTAGGGGACTTTGTGTTCTACAGTGTATTGGTAGGAAGGGCAGCCATGTATGATCTGATGACAGTTTATGCTTGTTATCTCGCTATTATATCAGGACTTGGCTGCACATTGATATTGTTGGCTGTTTGTCGTCATGCTTTGCCAGCGCTTCCAATTTCGATTGCTTTGGGGGTCATATTTTACTTTTTGACGCGGTTGTTAATGGAGCCCTTTGTAGTTGGGACTTCATCAAATCTGATGATGTTCTGATGTACTTGGGTTTTGGATATGACAGCTGTAAGGATTGAGGAACTCTGTAGTAATCTAGGACATCATTTCTTAAGTTTACTTTCTGAACATATATGGATTTGAACTTCAGTAACTTCATCACGTCAAGCTTTGACTGGACGGAAGATATGCATTGCTGCAGCGTGGTAGTCATGTCCCAAATTGTAAATTGACTAATTTACAGGTTTGATCTGTAATCTAAGCTGATCTAAACTAGTTTCTGCTGCTGAAATATAGTTCATGATTCTGTTATTTCGGCATATAAGGACTCAGTATAGCATAATATGCAAGAAAGAGCACTTTTCTATATTTCTATAGTTGTTTTTCTGATTCTTCTTGTCGCTTTTGGCTGTTTTATTTCTATATTACCTTTTCCATGAGAAACAGTTATCGCCACAAAATTTAGTCCCATACGGATAGAAACTAACTTATTGTACCTCAACTATGGGATGGTACTAGTATTTAGGGTGTGTTTGATAAAATTGAAGTTTGAAAACTGAAGTTTGAAATATGAATCCATCAAGTTATTGAGTTGTTAAGTATTAAATCTAATATATTTGAGTGTATATTACATTCAGTAATAAGTGAATAGTTTATCACTTAATTGTGGGAGCAAGTTTTGCCTAGGAAATTCAGTGCCACTTAATTAATTCAAATGTTCAATTTTTGGTTATCAAACAGTCTGAATATGTTAAGATTTGAATCCATTAACTTTAAGTGCTGAACTGGGTTATCAAACAGGGCTTTAGTCTGAAAATACTTATAGGTGGTCTTATGGACAGTTGTGGAGAGGAAAACAACTTGTTCTTTACTGAAGATTAAAAAGCTTAATTTAGAAGAGAAGTATTTTATATGGATGACTAAATAACAATGACAAGGATGAACTTGACAGGAAGTTATTGATGGTTATCAAAAAGCTCAAAACTTTTAAGATTGGCTACTGTTTGTCAACTAATATTTTGCTAATTATCGACATGTACATTATCTTACTACGATGCACCCACTGTTTAATTGATTGGTTAGTTAGAGCTATTGAAATGTATAGTTTTCATAGGGAGTTTTGAGGAGTAGGCTATGGCATGTGCATCATTTTTACACAGGATTGAAGTTAATCAGATTGTAAGTGCTCCAATCCTAGTGAATAGGTGTAAGTATAATGTTGAATTTACTGGGATGCCAAAGAGGTAAGGCATAATAGAATAATCTTCAATCAAACAGCTTGTCTCTCGTTCTGATTGATTGGTTTTGCGTGAACACCTTTTCTCTCGACTTTGATCCTGGTAACAGCGAGAAACCGTTGGATATGTTGAAAGCTGATATATTGTCTCCTCTTTTCATAAATGGTCTTTGTTCAACTTTTTGTTTTTCTTTCCATTTTGAGGAATTCCTGTTGCTTATCCTTGACAACGAAATAGCCTTTTCACAGAAGGAAGATGAAGCAACATGTAACAGTCTGACATTTGTCTTACTGTAATACAATGATTGTCTGGTCTAATTGTTGTTCCTCATGGTTTAACTTTTTTAGTAGAGGTAAGAATTTTGTGATCTCCAATTAAAGATATGAAACATTATCTCTGCTAAGAGTATTTGAGAAGCAAGAAGATAGACAGATTGCATGGCCATGATATGGCACAGATGTGATGTCGCGTGATTAAGATGTAAAATTTAATGTATGATTATCTTAGTATGCAAATGCTAGTTGGCATCAGTGTACCGGGTTGTTATGAACAGAGTATTTAAAGTATGAAGTTCTTGGACAACCCTTTTCCTGCAACAACCAGATCTGCTATGTAGAGGACATTGGGCCATTTAGTAGAGTGCTGCTCTTTGAGAGGGCACAGTCTTGTTCTCTAAATACTTGTACGACACTCCCAACTCCTTCAAAAAATACCGCTCTTTCCAGTTCTGGACCTGGATGACTCAACGATGTAGAATAGGAGCAGAGTCCTGGGTGCTTTGCTCCTGGAATGGCGCCACATATACAGGAAGCGTCAAAGACATCCTTTGGCTTCTTTTATGGAATATTAATTACATAACTTTGACATTTATATATGTTCTTGGTGAAATGTTTGAGCTGACGTATGAAAAGATTACCTCTTAGTTATGAAAAAATGGGATAAGGCATTTTTTTATCCAGAGTTCCCCCCATTATTATTACAAGCTAGGCCATGGCAGCTTGCTGAAGTTTGGGCTCGCGTGTCTCTGGGATATTGAATTTTTTCAATTTAGGGCTCTGAAGTTTGGGCTCGTGTGTCTCTGGGATATTGAATTTTTTCAATTTAGGGCTCGTGTGCCTCAAATTCTTCAATTTAGCCTGAAACCTGGGCTTTGTTCGGGATATATGCTAGGAACAAATCCAGGTTAGTAATCTACAACTCAATTTGGCATTTCTGTCAGTCTGCATTGTCCTGTTTACTCATACCATATTGCAGTACCACCTTTAACCTTCAATATAAAAAGGAGCAAAAGAAAAAGAAAGCATAGCATAATCCTTTGAGCAGAAGAAGGTTTAACTGTTGAGTGCTTTAACAAACCGAGTGATGAAATGTATCATGGTGATTTTGCTCATAATGTACTTTGGTTTTCAATTTGTTTCAGAATTCTATAATTGCTCATTGTCATTGTGAAAGTGAGATTTACAGGTATGGTAGTTTTAAGCAATGGTCTTGTTTTTGTTGGTTCATTCTTTGTTATACTCCAAAACATACATATGGAGGAAATTGCACCAAAAATGATGATTTGAGTTGATAATTAAACTGGTGGACAAACAAAAGCAAATGAGATACTTCTTGCTTAGGAGCAAAAGGTAGCAAAATAAATTTGTTTTGCAAAAAGCCATATGCATTTTTGAGTATGACTGGTATAAACTGAATACTTGTAGTGGTAAGTTTAACTGGACAAATGTTAGGTGTTTCCTCGGGTGGAATTTATTCAGTTTCAATATCCTGTCTCCTCTAGCTCTCTGGCTTTTATTTTCTAACTAAAAGGACTGTGATTTCTTTAGAATGAAGAGATACATACTATTTATCCTAGCTCATCATATGCATACATGTCATTCCAGCTGGAATTATCTGATATTGTGAAACTTGTAACTGTATTGAACTTAACTGTACAACGTGTGTGGTAGTGAAGACTCTATAAAATTCAAATTGAATTAAAGTCTTATACTTGACATTTGTATAACTCGTAATTTTGGCAATAAACTTACCTTTATCACATTCAACGGGGCTAGGAAATCAGTCTAAAGGCTACACCCTGCATCCTATTGGCATTTTCAACATCTAAAGTGACAGAAAAAATCACAAGAAAATGAAGAAAACTGAACAGAATACTACGAGTTTGATTTCAGAGATTCATTAATTTGACAACATATTGTAATGATTATTGCATTTAATAAATTAATTCTTAGTTGTACTTCCAGTAGTTGCAGTCTGTTATTTTCCCCCATCGAAGAAGGAGCAGTTTGACCTTGGAAACCTAATTCATATGATCTTTAGATAATATGCTGCAGAAATGCAGAGCTCAGAATAATGTTTCTGTGTTTATTCTGTAATCAGGGAATAAGTAATACATCTTGGGATTTAATGTGCAGCTTTTTTATTTTTCCATCCCTCATTTTACTCGTATGTTCAGTGATAAATCAAGTCATTCCTTTTTAATTTTCTTATCTATTTTTTTTTTAAATCCTGAAAGTGGATACATAGACATGATGCACCTCAATTTTACAGTCTTAGTGGATTCAGATCCTTATCTTTTACTATGCCGATGAATAAAGCATGGATTTGTACTCATGCTTGGTTGATCATAGTAATTTATTACATGTTTTCTTATCATCAATGATTGCAAAATCTTCCTTGTTCTTTAGTTTTATAAATGTCTTACTGAAAGCTTTATGCTAGTGATGACAAATAATTAACCAGAATGAAACTTTTAATTTATAGATACGATGTGAGTTACATTTGTGCAATTATTTTTTGTAACAAGAACTAGGATTTGCTGCTAAACAAGCTATTGAAATGCAGCATAGACATCTGAAGTTTTCACAAGTTCTTCATAGTTCTCCATAAGGCTGGACATAAACCAGTAAACTACATTGAGATAAGCATAAAATTTCACTCATGTGGGGCCATACTTCTAGATTTAGTATTTCCTGATCTTGGAGTTAGAAAGCCCCAAAAAGTAAGAGATCTGGTATTTTTTTTGAGGCAATAGCTTCAAAATTTGTTGCATTGAGATTTATGGTACTATGTGAATACCACTCGTGATGCTAATATTAATGCATAGGCATCTCTCTCTCTTTCTCCAATTACTTGTATAGATGAACATTTATATGCATATATGTATGTGTTGGAGAAAGAGATACCTATCATTATATATGTATATGTATGTATAGCTCGTCGCTGAAAGACACAACCCTACTGAAAATGTAAGACATCACGTCATTGAAAATAAGATTTTGGTCAAACAAAGGTGTTCATGGTCAAATAAAGGTGAATTTTGGTGGTGTTCACAATGCTGCAGGTATTTTTGAAATTCCATCAATAAAATGGGATGGTGCTGCTCGAAGTGAGGGTTTCTACATTAGTCAAACTTTTAGTATTAATCCAAATTTTGGCTGTCGAACCTAAGGTAGTAGAATTCAACTTAACTTCCCACTTCATGCTGTAGATTTTTAAGTTGTCTTAATCTTTAAATTTTCTTGATACAGGAGGATCTTAGCCTTAAAAGTGTATACAGATGTCTGATGTTATAGCATCATGAAGAAGAGTGGAATTATAGAAATTGTGCTATTGATTTGAATCTTTAGAGAAAATCGCTGAATTCATTCTTTCCTTCTTGCTTCTACATTCTTACTTCTTCCTCTCCTATCTTTTGATTCTCAAAGCTTTCAACCAGATTCAGAAAATTTTTATGCAATAAAAAATCTGAAACCCTATGAAATTCTTGTGCTGCTTGTTGCTGCTTCACTATGACTAGCAAGTACTTCACTTAAAAGAGACTTTTGGTCAAAGGGAAATTTTTTATTATTATCTATTAGGTCTTCTACCGTCTATTAAATGATAAGCTTTGCTGGTTATCAGTCTTTCTTTCTAAGTTGCAGTACCGAGGTTTTGTTGGTCATTCGAGCAAACTATTTTGCAGGGAGTTATTATGTGTAATCTGGGTATTCAAGTTTAGCATGTGACATATGTACATTTGCTGTATCTGTTGTAAAACAACAGCGGGAAAGTTGTTCTGAAAAGCTAGCAACACCGCCTTCTGTTCAGCTGTTTTAGCTTCACAAAAGCCAAAAGCCGGAGTGAAACGGTAGTTGCAACATAAAATTGTTGATTTCTCTGAAGCCAAAATCTAAAAGCTGGTCACGAAGGCAAATTATGCCAATCTTTAATTGTTGGGATCCTGGCTATAGGAAAGCTTGATACTCCCCTGTGTTTTCAAATTTTTGTTTCTTAGATGGTGATTTGGAAATGTTGGTGTCTGAGTCAGCTTCAAACGCCCAAGTGGACTAAGTTATCCTTCTAAACTTGATCCCAGCTTCTGTTGGAGCTAGGACCCTAGACTAGGAGATTTCTGTTTAGAGAATTGCTGAAATCCTTATTGTTCCTTTCTTGCTTATTTCTTCTCATATTTTTCTTGCTGGTCTATATGATGATTGTTCATCTTGTCGTCTGTTTATCCTAAATTTTTAGCAAACTAGGTGATTTCATATATTTGAAGAAGATTGCAAGTTGAGTTTCATCTAACAGTGGATTGAGCTGACAATGAAATCTTTATTGTCGCCCTTGACCCTGGCTGACAAATATGTTCTTATGTGGATTGATAGGTGATATATAGATTAGCCACCTGCGTCATTTTAATGCCTCTGAACAGATTTCACCTGAAATTTGATTTACAAAATGTTTTTGCTTATCTGTGACATCTAGCAAGCTTGATAATAGTCCCCTTCTGTTTTCCAATTTTTGTTTCATTCAGCTGCTGTACACTTTTCAACTGGGAATCTTTACTTTTGAAGGCAGGACGAGAAAATGTTTAAAAAACAAATGTCAGATCTAGTTTGTAGCTTAAGGGGTATTCTCCAATATCCATAATAAGACTTGAGAGAAATGAAGATGCATATAACAAAGAAATACTCATGAGGAATATCCATTAACTCAAGCTCAGTAGTCTAAAGGAAGCACCTTATGCACCAAGGTTCATATAAGATACCTAAAATGTACCTCAGTTTTTTGGTAAGTTGGTTTCAGACAGAAATGCCTCTCGTCAGCCCATGCCCAAGCTTCTTTGGGAATCCTTTTTGGATTTCCTGGATATGTATATTTGGCATTTTTTTTTTCTGGTTCTGAATTGACTTGTTACCACAACTAAGTTTGATGTAGTAGTCCCTATGATCTAAGTCAGGCTTTTCTGCATGTGAATGTCTTGAATTACATGTATAGTCTTCCAGCCTCTGTTCAATTCTATCATCTGTGCCTTCTTTCAAACCTTAAGAAATTTCTTCCATTTGTTTGGTCAGGTAGTACACCCAGACAAAGGATAATTATGAATCTCACCTTGAGCAATTGGACTGGAAATGTGTAGATTTAAGTGTTTTTGCAGTCTCACTCAATGAGGTGAGAGCGTTGGACTCTGCCTTTTGCCTAAGCAAGCTTAGCTATTTAGAGCCTCAAATTAAATTGTGCTTTCGATAACACTGAGCTCATAATCTCGTTTCAAATATGAATGATTTGACACCAGAGTTGCAATAGAAATGAGACCCCTCACAGTTGAAGTTAAACAGGCTTGAGTGTGTTGCTAGCTCAAGAACCTATCATTTTGGAATGCTGGGGAATTGATAATCCGAGCACCTTGAACTCTGTAGAATCTTAGATCTTAAAAGTTAAGCTTGCAAGTTCTGAGCTGTAAGACTAATTTGAAAGTTAGTTTTTTCTGCCTACGGGTTGTGAAAGTGGAATTTGAAGGAAAAAAAAAAGAGAATTATTCTTATGATGATCTTACTATATGACGCAGCACAAAAACTTGGTAGGCACAACAGCTTTGTAGAAAAGCTTAGGTATTGAATGTCACCGAACTTATAAGAGCAACGTGGAATAGGATGGTAGAATATGTTTAATAAGGTGAAAATTGATTGGTAATTCTAGGAATCACTCCTAGGAATCTTTAGGCCTCAGCCCTAAGGAAGACGTTAAGTCTGCAGGAAAATTTTATTAATAACCAAAAACTGACTTCTCTTTGTGGAGAAGTGGTTATTTATAGACCTTAGAACAAAGTTCATTCTAATCCTAATTAGGATTCCTAACTAGAATAGAATTCTAGTAGAAAGCTAGAAAGCTAAGCTTTTTTATTTTCTATAACAACTAAAATACTAATTACCAAAAATAACTACTAAACAGAAAATTACTATAAACATAAATTTCCTGCAGCTAATTCAAATTACTAAAATACCGCTGCCGGCGAAAATCAGAAAATAAACTCCATAGAATTCAAACCAACTCTCAAGTTGGTTTCTTGTCATCAAAAGCATGCCAAATCAATGCTTGGGCATTCGACACATCCTTTCCACGTCTCCTATAAATCTTAATGGATTTTTGCCACCTATTTCTATCACTATATAAACGTTGTAGACACCAAATTTCTTTAAAAAATTTTGTTAATTTTTTATTGTGTCTTTGTTTATATCATTGTTTAAATAATTTCTAAACCTAAATTTAAATACTTAAAATTTTATTTTATTCAAAAAATGGGGCGCGACAAACGTACAGCTGTCAAGGGTATTATAGTTTATATGAGATGCCTTTTCAAACTACTTACCGCCAAAAGAAAGTTCTTGACGGTTTTTCAAAGCCTTTTGCTGAAACTAGAAAAATTGGAGATTCATTGTTGATTTCCTTCTTGTGTATTCATCTCGAAACTGATTTAGCAACTTAAGGGCTACAAAGGTGGGCGACGTTCAGTTGCAACTCATGCAAACCCCTTATTGCTTTGGGTTCAGAAATTTGTGATAATTGTTTTTTCCTATTATATTTTCACCTTTTACACAACATTGGGGTTTCCTTCTCATGAACAAGGTCATTTCATCATATATGACTCCTTTGCTGTCTGCTTGATATTTGTCTGTTCAGTGCGTTCCTTTTGTGGAACTTGTATATCTAGAATACCATCCATTGCATTTGCAAAGATGAGATGGGGATTCTGATTTTTCCATAATTGCTAAAATGTTGCTCATTAAATTTACACCTGGCAGTCTGTTTATACGGACTTCGGTCCATGCCTAAAAGGAACTTGGGACTGTTGCTACATTTGAAATCTGTGCTTATTCTTTTAAATAATGCCGTAGTCTTGTATCAATGATATACAAGCTTGGGGCTTGTAAATCTTTCAACTGTATGTTTGAAACCATCTAAAATTATCACCAAATAAACATTCAATTTTTTGAAGCCTTTTGCATGAAAAGAAAGGTTTTTATTTATACACACAGACAACTGCAGGAATACGTTGGACTCATGAACTTAAATACCTAGGGATCTAACCCTAGAACAGAAGTGGGAATAAAACCTGCCAGCTTTTTTATTCTCTCTCTTCTCTGGCGCTTATTCCATGTATATATTATTTGTCTATCTACACAAATACATGGTTGGTCTTGTGCTACCAAATTTTTGGAACCATGTTTCAAGGTTTGGCTTCATTGTCCTTGTAGGCTTTGGCTTCTTCAGCGGTCCAGCAGCTCCTGCAACCTCCCCACCTGTTGTTTCCGCAGCAGCCGAATCGGCAACCACCTCCACCTCCTCCCCAGCCGCCACCTCGGCCACCACCCCAGCCCCATCCCCCGCCTCGACCACCCCAGCCACCACCATATCCACCACCATAACTATACCCCCATAGCCACCACTGTATCCATCTCCAGCTACCTGATAGTTTTCTCTGGCAGCCTCTACTGCATATATCAACAAAACAGCACTTCTGTATCATAATGAGGAAATCAAATAAGAGATCACAACATCCTAGCATTTAGATGAACTTCATATTTTAGCCTCACCAGGTGTGCAGCACCTTCTGCATCCATAGGGACCCCCAAGATAGCAGCCATGCCTGCAGTGGCCTCCATACTGGTGTGTTTCTTTTGCATCATTTAGCTTGTTGATCTGGTTTGCTTCATCATCTGCACAAATCAGGAACGTACAAGTTCAAAAAGCAAATATATATTCATGGTGCAATATAAAATAGTTTGCTTGTTTTGTGAGCACAGTAGCATGTTTCCATTGGTTAACTGATCAATCTCCCTTCATTTTCCGGCATGAGTAGGAGCTGTTCATTTCGAAAATGTTTTTGGGTAAATATATGGAAAGATGCACTGAATTCTAATACTAACTCTTTTTTTCATCTTGAGCAACCTCGGCCAGGACATTTGCAGCAATGAGAAGACCAAAGAATAGACAAGCTTTAAACTTCATATTTGTTGAGTGTTATTTTGCTATCTATATCTGAAGAAAGGTTTTAAGAGGGATAATTTAGAGTCTCCTTCCCGCCCTCTATTTATAATGTACAAAAAGAGCTAAGTACCATGAAAAGGATGAAATAAATGAGAAAGAGACAATATGCATTAAAGGTGGGTATCTGCGACTTCACATGAGTAACCATTATAGTTGGATGTTAGGGTTTTCGATTTTTTCATGAATTTCAAATCCCTATCTATTAAGTAATAGGTACATCAAGTACATGCTATAAGCACAACTGGTGAAGTTGTAACTAGTGCGGACTGAGATCGCTAAGCTCTCTCCCTTAATACCTCATCCGCTAAGTGAATTTCCACAATTGTCAAACTTGCAGTTAGTTTTTTAAGCATAGAGATGATGATGTAGTTTCTGCAGTCAACTACATGTTTTTGGCAGGTTGCAGATTTTACCTAGTCAAATCAGAAATGGATAATCATCAATCTTAGTTTCTTTTTCTTTTTCTTTTTTAAAATGTTGTTAGGCACTCTAAAAAACCTGTTTCGAGCTTCCAATGGTGGTGGCCTACTTTCTCTATTTCCGAACTTTTCTCTACCAAAATGTTAGTGAAACTTATCAATGGCTTTATGTTGGTAGTTAATGTTTTCAACATAGAGCTCTAACTAATTCATAAAGTGTTACTCAACTCCACCAGAATCTTACGTGAACTAAGCAAATTTGTTGATTTCTTATTAACTTATTTCCTTTTTCTTCTTTGAGGTCAAGGATTTAAAGTTAAGGCTAAAATTTCAAAAGAAAATAGATGTGTTTTAGTTCTAATTTACTGTGAAAAAAAAGAAACTATAAAAACCACTAATTCAAACTTGAAAGAAAATTATAAACATAAGACATAAACCTATGTTGAAATTATAGGAAGTTTCTTTTGGTCAATAAATTTTTGGAATAAAGTATATTAGTTCTAAGCATTATGAATTGCATTATAACCTATATATAATAATATATTATTAAAGTAAAGTTTATATTTTTCTGTTTAGTGGGATTTTTTCTTAATTCAAGTGGGTAAAGTATGACCAAAGCTAAGAGGAAAATTGAAAGAAAATTCTTTTACTGTTTTGAGGCTGTTAGAGGAGCAAAGTGTATGTTGTTTTAGTTTTTTTTTTTTTCTACAAACGGTATATTGTTTTAGTTGAAGGGCGCAAAGTGTGATTATCCCCTAGTACATGGGGGACATGTGATTAATCCAAATAAATATATAGAGTATGTATTGAATCAGTTGTGTATGACTAGTATGGAATGAAATTCTTATCTTGGAAAATACAACTAACATGCTTGTGTCTTACAGGCCGCCTCAATCATATGGCTCAAATTCTTCAAGAGTCGTTTCGTCAAATTACCGAGTTCATTGCAATTATACTTAAAGTAAATAATAAACTAAATGCAAGAAATGCTCATAGAGGCACCGCAAAATAAGAGAAAGTAGCACTTGCATTCAAAAAGAATAACAAACGGTTTTCATGTAAAAAGTAACAATCAGATATGAGCTAGTATTGTCGACTAAGAACTAGATCTACTAAAAAAAATACAACGGGTATGCACACAATGCTACCTATATAACAAAACTAAAGGAGAATAGGGATTGGGACGAATTAGCAACTAAGAATTACATCAATAGACTCCGTAACTTGTGTAGAGGTTTGGCGCCAGCTTCAGTGTGTGCGAGCTATATGCGTCCTTTGGCATGGTGGCCTCCAAGCTATGTTGATAGTTATGAGACAATGCAAATGCATGACCCGTGACACTATCATACACTATGGTCCTAAAAACCTATAAATGGATTTGAATTATTTTTCTAAATTCATTAGGTTGAAAACTCTGAAACCTTAAAGCATAGCACCTCGATGCTTCGTATGATATTTTTCAAGCCATAGAACATTCAAATTGTAGAGTTTATAAAAAAAAAGTTCGATCAACCAGTTACTACTTGTAACAATTATCTTATCAATGTAAAGTGTGCTTTTTCCCTTTTTACTTCTAAATTGTACGCTATCATTCATTTTGAAAGTTTTCCTCAAAAATCATCCTCTTGTCGATTTAACGTGTCAGAACGTACAATATTGATAAGGTATTACTAAAAATGGACTACCTCAAGTTCATACAGTTCTTATCAATAATATCCCCAAAGATTGATTCCATTTTGCATGGGTCTCGCTGTGGTCCTTAGATTTCAGTTTGAAATGTTTTGAAACTTATCCCACTTTAATCTAATCATTAATGGAGTGACAAAGAGTGGCAGTCATTCCATTTGTTTTGTATATTTTGTTAATAATTAGATTAGAGTGGGTAGTGAGTCAAGTGTCCCGAACTTTATAGTTCACCAATCCAAAATGAAACCTTATAGTTTTTAATTTGATTATTCGTATAGAACAAAATGCACTGGTGGTAACCCTTGGTCACTAAATTTTTATTCTTTCCAAATTGATCATCCAACTTCTATTATTTTCATCATATTTCCTCCCTTATACACTTTTGTCAATATTAATATTTAATGATGATTTAGAGGTATTTTTTGTAGTTCCCTTCATCAAATTACCCATTTTTATATAGCAATAGGGCACATAAGTGAGATATGGGTATCTGGGCATATTACATTAACAAAAATGCCCCTGATGTAGGTACTAGGTAGATGTGAAGTCATAATTTAGAGGAAGCAATAGTAATAATTGGACAAAATGGAATAAAAAATGAAACTTATGAAGTTAGATTGACAAACTAACTTAAGACGGAAAAAAATGAGTGACCAAAATGAGTTGTGAATGATAAGTGATCAATGGCATATTTTTCCCTTTTAAATAGGTTAAGGATATTATCAAAGATATTATTCTAATGCTAGAGCAAACTTTCTTGAATGATAAAATATCTTTCTAGTCAGCATACTTTGGCCTTTAATTTTCTTTGTGATAAAATATTTTACTGTTTTGCCTTCAATTATCTCCCCTGAGCAATTAGCTTTTGTCAATGGTCGCGAGATCTCAGACAATATCTTTCTCGCACAAGAGCTGATCCATGCAATAGATAAAAAATGTTCGAGGCCAAAATATGGTACTCAAGCTAGATATGATGAAGGCCTTTGATCATGTGTCGTGGGTTTTCTTGTCTCAGTTGCTTCACACATTTGGCTTACATCCCTAGTTTGTGGCCTTGATCATAAACAATCTAACCTCCTCGTGGTTCTCAGTCCTCATTAATGGGAAGCCAAACGGGTTCTTCCAACCAACTCGCGGGTTAAAGCAGAGTGACCTTTTATCCCCTTTTGTTTATACTGGTCTCTGAGACCCTTAGTCGTGGGTTGAATAATCTCATCGCCTCGGGGAAGGTTCAACCTTATGCTCAGGCGACAGGAGCTCTGCAGGTATCACGTCTGGCCTTTGCAGATGACATAATCATCTTCACACAGGGGGACCTACGGTCGGTGAAGGGATTAATGGAGTTTCTAGAGGTGTATCAAGATGGTTCGGGACAAAAGGTAAATAAAGAAAAGAGCTTTTACGTGCTCTCATCTAGGTGCCCCACTGCTAAGGATAGGTTGATAACCAGATTGACAGGGATCCGGCATAAAAAATTGCCATTCGTGTATCTAGGTACTCAGCTCTTCAAGGGTCAGAGCAAACGAGAGAATTTCCAACGCTTGCCAAAATGCAAGGCAAGTTCGTGGGTTGGAAAAAGAGGATGTTAACTGCCGAAGGACGTCCAGTACTGATAAGGCATGTATTGGCTGCTATGCCTTTATACACTTTCGTGGTTTTAGAGCCCCCCAAAGGCGTATTGAGTCAAATTGAGTGGCTTATGCGTGGAGGGCGGCGTGAAAAAGCGTTGGCGTAACTGGAGTGCATTATGCTTCCCTATTGAGCAAGATGGCCTCGGGGTTAACAAGCTAAAGGATATAGTAAGGGCTTTGGGTTGCAAGTTGTGGTGGAAACTGAGGACAGGTGACACACTTTGGAGCCGGTACATGTTATCTAAGTACGTCATAGGGGGGAGGAACATGTGACAACTGCGCCAGCTCAGCCTTCGACAAACCACTTCAGGCACAGGACTTTATGGAGGAGATTGATACGGGATGGCAGCTCCTACTTCTAGTTTGATAACTGGTTGGGGACTGGCCCCCTGGCAAGTGACAAGGACACGGTTTCATTGCCAGGAATTAGAATTGCAGACCTGTTTGTGAGGGGTAAATGGCATTTGAACCCAGTTCAAGAGTCGCTCACACTGGCTGAAAAGCAGCAAATACTCGCTTCCCAAAATCACATGTCAAGTGGAAGAGATCTTCAAATTTGGACGCCTTCTGCTATTGGTGGTTTCATGCTATCGTCAGCTCTCGCAAAGCTTTGGCCGGCGGCCAACCCTTTAATATCATGAAGGATCATTTGGGACCAGCGCATGCCACTCAAGATCTCAATCTTCATGTGGAGATTGTTGAATTCTTTGCTGCCCTTTCCTGATATATTATTGCAGCGTGAAGAAGCACGGAACTTCCCCGGACCGAGCTGACCTGATGAGCTCGGCGTTCTGGCGAGAAGAGCGCGTCTTCAGCCTGAAAAACGAACAAGGATGTGATCTGACAGGGGGGCCCCGAGGTAGTCCCCGAGAGCACTCCGACGGCCAAGTTAGTTTTCTGGTGAGGGAGATCCACGGGAAGTAAAAACGGTCGGGAGTAATTATCTAATAGTGAGCGTACCTTCTGCAGTTGATGTGTGTTACCATTTATACCTGCTTGGGAGTCCGACCTCCGTACGTTTCGGGACCTGCCCAGAATAGCCTCAATCCCGCACTGAGGGGGAGCAATCCCGACCTAGGCGGGATTACTTTCTGGAGCCCCTTGGAGCCCTAGCGGCGGGGGGTCACGGGATGGTTCCTGTGGGCCTGAGGGTCTAAACCCAGCTCAGGCACCCCTGGGCTGCCACGTGTGTGGGCCCAGGACGGGGCCTCTGCACTAGTCCCCTAGATTAGGTAGGGCTTCCAGGTCGACCTGATCTACATCCTTGCCACGTGGGAGCCCAACTTCGCACCGCACTGCCGCGGTCACCTCCGACAGAGTGCTGTCATTGGAAAGCTGCGCCCACGTCCTTTCAGTTGTCGCGTCCCCTTGGTCTCCGTACCGTTCTTAAATGCGTTCACATGAGGCGGTTCAAATTCAAGCAACCGTTTTCCCCCCATTCCACTCCCTATAAATAGGGATTCCCCAACTTTCTCAGACTCTATTTGCCATTTTTCCTTCCTTCGTGCATTTTCAATTCCTAGCAACAAGACTTCCGGCTTCCAGCACCCAGATTCCGGCGACTCCTTCATCCTTTGTTCCACCCCACTTACCAGTAAGTCTTCTTTTCCTCCTCCTTCGCATTTTCTTTACCTCCTTTGCCATTTTCTGCATTTTATGTCGGATCGCTCCGGCGTTACTTCCACCGCCTCCCAAATTTCGGCCCGTCGTAGAGCACCCAGAATCCTCATTTCTTCTTCATCTTCACCTTCTCCTCCCCCTCTCTCTTCTTCCTCTGCTTCCAATCCCAACTTCTTCACTCCTGACCTGTTCAAACCCATTGACATCATGAGCTCTCCATCTGCCCATTCTCCTTCTGCCCGACTCCTGGAGGAGGTGGCCGAGTTTGATGCTCTCATCGAGCAGCAAGCCACTTCTATCCCCCCCAAGTCTCCACATGACTCCCCTGGCGGAGCCCAGGGGGGAGCTGGGGAGGACAGGGACTCCTCCGAGGGGACCCCTGCTTCCGAGCAGGGGGATGATTCTGAGTTCAACTACGGTCACCCCGACCGGGAGGAGGTCACCCTCTCACCCGGGGCGGTGGCCGAGCTGGCCGGGTCTTTTTCCATCCCTCCGGCCTTAGAGCCGCGAGCCGCCGGACCCACCGATCGAGCCTGCCGACCTCCCCCTGGTTTTGTAGCCATTTATAGGGAGCAGCTGCTCGCTGGGCTCCGGCTCCCCATTCCTCCAGCCCTGGCGGAGATCCTGAGCTACTGGGGACTCCGGATCACCCAAGTCCATCCCAACTCGATCAGGATCATCATTGGATTCCTGATCTACTGCCAAATCTGTTCCATTCCCTACTCACTTTCCCTCTTTCGGGCTTCTTACATCCTCAAGCTATCCCTCCCCGGGTGGTACTACTTCTCCCGCCGAGGGGCTAGCCAAGTCCGGGGGGAAAAGGGCACCCAGGATCTACTTTATGGGGTCCCCTCTTCCATAAAAAATTGGAAGGGGGACTTCCTCTTTGTAAAATCCACGAGCTTTCCCCCGAACGTGTGGAAGATCGGGGAGGTCGACTCCGACCCCTATCCGGAGGACCTGGACCCCGAGGCCCTCGGCCAGCTGATGAGCTCCAAGGTGAAGCTCTTCGCCGCCAAGTTCTCCATCGAGCAGATCTCTACGGCCGGGCTGATGGGGACGTTGTCCGGGTCCCCTGGAGAGGTGGTGGCCTCCCATACCGACCTTGAAGCCTGTAACGCTGACTCTGTCCCTGTAGCTCGTTGTATTTACATATATACTGCATTTTTTTCTTACAGACTTTTTTTGGCTGACCTGGCTATGTTTGTCGCAGTGAGGAAGCTCTCCAGGCTACTGGGCGAGCCAATTGAGGAGGTAACTCCCACCAAGTAGCCTGAGGCAGCGAAGAAGGCCTCCGAGGCCTCCCCGACCCCTGGGGGCAGCTCGGCCCCCCAGAAGGAGGCCTCCCAGTCTCAATCCCCCTCCAAGCAGGCAGCCGGCAAAAAGAAAGCGCCAAGGCAGAAGAGGGGCCGAGAGGACGAGCCTTCCCAGCCCGGGAAGAAGCCTACGCCAGCCCCAGCACAGCACCCTTTCCTGTTGACGTCGGGGGGCCCTGTACACTTGGGGGTTGGCTCCGCGGAGAAGCACGCTCGGGAGAGCGCTCCCCCGAGATTGTGTCACTTCCGCCACGTGGCCCCCACGAAGCCGGGGCAAGCCCCAACCATGCACAACCCCCGCCACTTCTGCCCGTCCTGGGAGCTCTCCATCAATGGCCGGGCCCAGTTCCCCGAGGTGCCTCGCGAGCTGGTCATGGGCTCGGTCCTTCCACGCGACAGAAAGTGGATGGAACTGGCCAGCCCGTCTGAGCTCCAGGACGTGTACTGTACCGCCCAGACCCAAGTAAGCCCCTTTTCCGTTTAGGCCCCTTGGGCCCCTGTTCTTTCCCTTGATGAAGTGCTCATGCTTACTTTCTTTTCCTTAGGCCAACGCCGCCGGTGCTGCCCTGTTGACCCGCTTCTCCGAGTTGTCTCCCGATTTGGAGAAGTTGCAGAAGAAGCATCGGGAGACCGAGCAGAAGCTTGCCCAGGCCCTTAAGGGGGCGGACTCCCTTAAGGCCAAACTGGGCAAGGCCGAAAAGGGGCTAGAGGAGGCCCAAGTCCAGCTTGCCGCCACCCGATCCGAGCTGGACCAGGAGAAGAAGGGCGCGGCGAAGCTGAGGGAGGACCACGCCATTGAGCTCTCCGGCACCATCAGCCGGGAGCGCAAGAAGGCTGTTCGGGAGTTCATCTCCTCTGACCAGTTCGCCGAGGACGTGGCCTTCCTCAACCAGCCCATCCTCCAGGTCGGCGTCAAGCGGGCCCTGGACCAGGTGAAGGGCCTCAACCTGCCCGGCTTCAACTTGGCTGACTTCAAGGACTACAACCCCGCAGCAGAGGGGAAGCTGGACTGGCTCTTCGACGGGTACTGCAAAGGGCATGCCCTGAAGGACCTGGTGGGCAGGAGCGATGTGGGGACCGAGCTGGCGGAGCTTCCCCTGGAGGAGGAGGAGACTCCTGGCAGGGCTTCCGGGAAGGAGCCAGTGGCTTAGGGCAGCGGCCACTCCAGAAACCCTTTCCATCCTCTTATAAGGATGTGGCCATGCCCCGCCGTTCATGATCTCCACAGATCCCTTTTAACAGCCTTCTCCACCTCCCAACATGCTTAAGGTGTACCTTCAGCTCCTGCCTCAAGCAGGTCGCCAGCAAGATGAAAGCATAGCTAGGTTCCCCTTCCTTGTATAGCTCGGTAGGCTTTGTAATAGATAGGGTCTGAATGAATACATGAGATGAAGTTTGAATGAAGCTATCTATTATGACTTTCAATTCCTTGTTAGCAGCGAACTCTAGTAACCGAAAAGGAACGCCGACCTCCCGGGTCGAGCTCCAAATTGGTCCACCAGAGCGGCGTGCCGACCTCTTGGGTCGAGCATCTATCGCCCTTTAAGCTAACGACTAAGTTGTCAGGGACACCAAACCATCAGGCTGATTTAGTAATCGAATTCTAATAACCGGAGTGACGCGCCGACCTCCTGGGCCAAACACCACACCTCTAGGCTTTAAGTTACGCCGACCTCCTGGATCGAACGTCGGTCCTGATTTACTGGAGCAGCGTGCCGGTTTCTTGGGTCGAGCATCCGCCTAACCATAAGCCAACAAACAGTTTGCCAAAGGGCGACAAACTGGGGTCCCATCAGATGACCAAGCTAAACTAACAACCAAATTCCACCAGCCTGGGCGGCGTGCCGACCTCTTGGGTCGAGCACCGGACCCAAGGCTCTTTTTAAGCTCGCCGACCTCCTGGGTCGAGCAGTAAAATTCTAAAGCCAGTCCCGCCGACCTCCTGGGTCGAGCATCGGACTCTCAGACTTTTAAGGTTTTAATCCCTACCGACCTCCTGGGTTGAGCGTCAATTCTCACACTCCAAAGGCCTTCCACTGATTCATCATCTGAATTCATCCCTTAGCCGCCGACCTCCCGGGTCGAGCACCAAAATTGGAAAGACAATCGTGCCGACCTCCTGGGTCGAGCGCCGATTTCTCAGATTTGAAGGGCATTCCATCCGTTAGCATTCATGCCGACCTCCTGGGCCGAGCGTCAAATTTGAAGGTAGTCATGTAATCATGCCAACCTCCTGGGTCGAGCGTCGATCTCTCAGGGCCCCCCACTAGGACACTTAGCATTATCTGAGTGTGCTAGTGTAAAAGTGAAAAGTTAAACGGCATTGATAATGAGAATGGACTTAAAACTAGAAAGCCGAACATTTATTTAATAATGAACTGGTACGAAGATTCCAAAGAATACAGGAAGACACCCTGGACCAATCTATCCTACAAACAATCGCAAATTCGAGAAGTGCCAAGTGCGGGGTACCTTTACACCATCTAATTTGGCCAGCTTACAGTACCCAGCCCGGCTTGCCTCGAGGACCCTGTACGGCCCCTCCCAGTTCGGGCCAAGCTTGTTGAAGCTATGAGCTTGGCTGACTGAGTTCTTTCTTAGGACGAGGTCTCCCGACTGGTACTGCGTATTCCTCACCCTCGCGTTATGATAGCGGGCGAGTTGGCTTTTATACCTAGCCATCAGTATCGCCGCTTCCTCACGCTTAGCCTCCAACATGTCTAAGTTGCACCTCAGTTCTTCTTCGTTGGCTGACGCCACGAAGTTCTGTGTCCGAGGCGAGGGGAGACCGACCTCCGCGGGCACCACCGCCTCCGCCCCGTAAGTCAGGGAGAACGGGGTCTCATGAGTGGCTGTCCTTGGCGTGGTGCGGTAAGCCCAGAGGACGCTAGGGAGTTCATCTAGCCAGTTAGACTGGGCTAATTCCAACCTAGTCTTAAGCCCTTGCAGAATAGTTCGATTAGCATTCTCTGCTTGACCGTTGGCCTGGGGATGTCCGACCGAGGTGAAGTGTTGGCTAATCCCGAGCACGGCGCACCAGCTCCTGAAGGGATTTTCAGCAAACTGTCGCCCGTTGTCGGATATCAAGACACGCGGGATCCCGAAGTGGCAGACTATGTTCTTCCAGAAGAACTTTTGAATCGCCCTTCCGGAAATAGTGGCCAGGGGTTCGGCCTCCATCCACTTTGTGAAATAATCGATGGCTACCACGAGGTGTTCGTACCTTCCAGGAGCTCGGGGGAAGGGACCCAGGAGGTCAATCCCCCACTGGGCAAAGGGCCAAGGGCTATGGATGGGGACCATCTCCCCGCAGCGGGGCGTGCACCTGGCAGGCTCGGCATTTCTGGACCAGAGCTGCGGCATCCCGCTGAGGGCCAGTAGTAGCCTAGGAGCAGGCATTTTTTGGCCAACACTCGAGACCCCACTGGCACAGGCCTTCGTGAACTTCTCGGAGGACATAGTCACCCTCCTCGGGAGTTACGCACTTTAGCCAGGGGGATAAGTACGACCTCCTGTATAGGGTCCCCCCAGCGTAGGCGTACCTTGCAGCCCTGAGCTGGAGTCCGCGAGCCTCGGTCTTGTTCACTGGGAGGGCACCCGAGCTGAGGAAGTCCACGAGGGGAGTCATCCAAGTGGCCGGGCTGTCTATAGCCAGAACCTGGGCCTGGCCAATGCTCTTCTGCTTAACTACCTCCACTAAGACTTCTTTGCTCAGGTGGGCAAACGAGGAGGACGCCAGTTTCGACAGAGCGTCCGCTCGCTTGTTTTGTGACCTTGGTACCCGTTTGATCTCGAAGAGGTCGAACAGCTTTATCGCCTCCTGCACCTTAGCCAAATACTTTTTCATGACCTCTTCCTTAGCCTCGTACTCTCCGCGGACTTGGTAGACTACGAGTTGAGAATCGCTCCGTACTCTGATCGCTGTTATACCCATCTGGTGGGCTATCCGCAACCCTGTCAATAGCGCTTCGCATTCAGCCTCATTGTTGGATGCTGGGAAGTCAAATCTGAGAGCATAGGTCAGTTCCTCTCCGGTGGGCGAGATGAGCAGCAAGCCAGCTCCGCTCCCTTCCTTACTTGAGGCCCCGTCTACGAATAGTACCCACGGCTCTCCCGGCCGTGCCTCCTTGGTCAAAGAGCTCGGCTCAGTCACTGACAAACTGGCGCCCTCGGCGAGGAAGTCTGCCAGGGCCTGAGCGGTGCGAGGCTGATAGCCGATGCCGTGCTCGGCTAGTTCGACGGCCCATTTGGTCATTCGGCCCGAGACCTCGGGTTTTGTGAGTATCTGCCGCAAGGGTTGATCTGTCGGGACAGTAATGCTGTGGGTCTGGAAGTAAGGTCGGAGCTTCCGAAGGCGAGGACCAATTTTTCCGCCGGCGTGTACCGCGTCTCCGGCCCTTGTAATGCTCGGCTAACATAGTATATTGGCCGTTGAGCCCCCCCTGTCCTCCTGCTCCAAAACCGCGCTAACGGCCTCGTTGCAAGCAGACAAGTATAGGAACAGGGTCTCTCCCTGCTCCGGGACGGTCAGAGCTGGCGGCTAGGCCAAGTATGCTTTTAGGTCGGTGAAGGCTGTCTGGCACTCCTCCGTCCATTGGAAGTCCTTTGGTGCTTTCAGGATTCGAAAGAATGGCAGCCCCCTCATCGCGGAGCGCGAGAGGAACCTGTTCAGGGCGGCCATTCTCCCCGCGAGCCGTTGGACCTCCTTCACGCTCCTTGGGGGGGCCATGTCCATGATGGCCTGGAGCTTATCCGGATTGGCCCGGATCCCCTCTCGGGAGACCTGGAAGCCCAGGAACTTTCCCGACCTAACCCCGAAAATACATTTCTTTTGGTTCAGCCGCATCCGGCTTTCCCGCAGAATGTTCAAGATTCCCCTAAGGTCGGGGACGAGCTGCCGACCAGTCCGGCTCTTGACGATCATATCGTCCACGTAGACCTCCATACTCTTGCCGATCTGATTCTGGAACAGTTTGTTGACCAGACGTTGGTAGGTAGCTCCAGCGTTCATTAGCCCAAACGGCATGGTCCGGTAGCAGTAAGTTCCTTCCTCGGTGATGAAGGAGGTCTTCTCCCGATTTTCTTCGGCCATTTCTATCTGGTGGTATTCCTTGAAAGCATCCAGGAAACACAAAACGTCAAAACTAACAGTAGAGTCTATTAACCTGTCGATCCTCGGCAGGGGGAAGCAGTCCTTCGGGCAGGCTTTATTGAGATCCGTGAAGTCCACGCACATCCTCCAGGACTGGTCCTCCTTCTTCACCAGAACGGGGTTGGCTAACCAGGTCGAGTAGTGTACCTCCAGGATGATTTTGGATTCCAACAGCTTGCCCACCTCCTTCCGGATCACCTCATTCCTCTCTGGGGCGAAACTCCTCTTCTTCTGCTTCACTGGCTTGAAGCTGGGGTGTACGTTGAGGTGGTGGACAGTCAGGTCGGTCGGAATCCCAAGCATGTCCTCTACCGTCCACGCGAAAACCTGGACGTACTCCCTTAGTAGAGCCTTCAAGCCCTCCTTCTCTTCGGGGGGTAGCGACGCACCGACGCGGAGGACCTGGTCAGACCTGTCCTCTCTCAATGGGAACTCCTCGATCTGGTCCTGGGTGCCCAGCTGCCGGGCCTCCTCCATCGGGATGTAAGGCTCCAATCTGGTCGTCTGGGCGACCACCTTCTCATGTCCCCGGAGCACGGCCAGGTAGCAGGCTCTGGCCACCTCTAGATCCCTACGCACCTCAGCTATTCCTCCCGGGGTGGAAAATTTGACGCTGAGGTGTAGAGACGAGGGGATAGCTCGGAGGGCATTCAAGGCGGGCCGTCCCAAGAACACGTTGTACGGGGATTGTTGTTTGATCACCACGAAGTTGACGGGAATGGTCCGGCATTTGAGCGCCTGCCCTACCGTGACCATCAGAGTGATCATCCCCTCCGGAGTGATGGGCGGTCCGGTGAAGCCCACCAGGGGTGTCCGAACTGGGGTTAGCTGTCCGTCCTCCAAGCCGAGCTCCTTGAACACCCGGTAAAACATGATGTCCACCGCGCTCCCCTGGTCAACGTACACTTTTTTCACCCGGTAGTTGTTAGTCACGACATCTATCACGATGGCCTCGTGGTTTCCAGACGCCAGGGGAAACGCGTCCCTTGGTCCGAAGGTGATTTTTTCGTCTATACGCAGGCGCTTCAAGGAGTCATCCCCCTCCGGAGGAGGTCGCCTGTTCTTCCGAGCTGTATGGCTGTCCTCTCCCGTGGGGCCCCCAGCGATGATGTTTATTACCCCTGCCAAGTTCTGGTGTCTTGGTCGGGGGAGTGGGCCCGAGGGACGTCACGCCGCTCGGGGCGGTCGCGACGCTGGCCCTCGCCCCTGTCTCCGCGGTAAGTGCGCCCCGGCTCCTGGCCTGGTCGACCTTGCTGCACGAATCGCCCCAGGAAGCCGCGCTGGATCAGATCCTCTATCTCCTTTCGTAGGGCCCAGCACCCCTTCGTATCATGCCCAACATCACGGTGGAAGGCACAGTACCGGTCCTGGTTCCTCTTGTTCCGGGGTGTCCCCATCTTAGGGGGCCGCCCCACTAGGCCCTCCGCCTCCATAACGGCCAGAACTTGGGCTCTGGGCCGAGTTATTGGGGTGTAGTCCTTTTCTGGAAGCGGCGGCCGAGCGGGGGCTTTATCCTTCGCGAGCCGGTCGAACACATTTTTCTTGACCGGGCCGTCCTTATTCTCGGACGGGTTTACCCGTTCTCTCCGATCTCCGAGCTCCCGATCTGACTCTCTCTTCAGGCGTGCAGCCTCCTCCGCATTAGCGGCTGCGTGCGCCCTAGTCAAGAGCTCCTCCAGGTCTCCGGGAGGCTTTTCGGCGAGCTTGAAAAAGAGCTCTTCCACCCTGAGCCCGTTCATGAAGGCGGCCATGACCACCTTCTCATCCTTATCCCTGATCTGCAAGCTCTCCGTGTTGAAGCGGGTCATGAAGTTCCTCAGGGACTCGTCCGGCTTCTGCCTGATTGCCATCAGATGAGTCGCGTTTTTTGAGTAAGTCTTCGAGGAGACAAACTGGGCGGAGAACTGTCTGGCCAGCTCGGGGAAACTCCGAATGGACCCCGGCGCCAGACCTTGGAACCAGAGCCGGGCCTTTCCCTTCAGGAACATGGGGAAGGTTTTGCAGCGGAGCCCATTCGCGGCGGTTTGTAGGCGCATATGCGTCAGGAAGACCGAAAGGTGATCCTCCGCATCGGTCGAGCCGTCGTACAGTTCGATGTTCGGGATCTTGAACCTCCGGGGTAGTGGGTAGTCCTTTATCTCCCGGGTAAAGGGCGAGGTGGTGGAGTTGTCCTCGTACAACTGCGGCCGCAAATTCTGCTCAAGCTCGGCCCGGACAGGCTTCCACTGGGGGTGGTCCCGCGGCCGGCTCTTGATAGATCGGGCGGGGGAGCGCTCAGGCTCCTTCCGCGCAAGCTTCCACGAGGAGGGATTCCTTGGTCGGCCCCCAGCGGACCGATCGTGAGAGTACCCCTCGCTGTCCCCGACCACCGAGGCCCGCGGCCGAGAGGGAGTTCGTTGTCGTTTCCTCCTGGGGGGCTGGTCCCGTGACTCGTCCTCCGAGGGAACGGGAGGTGATTCCCTCTCCTTCCTCTTCGCCTTGGAGATTTGGGCGCCCCCGGCTTCACCCCCCTCCTTTGCTTGCCGAATTATGTCTTCTAGCATGGGAAGGTTCTCCGTCACGAACTGAAAAATCTGCTGTCTCCGTTCCCCTGAAAGGGCTGGGCCCCCGGCGCCCCGAGCCGCCTCGGTCTCCACCCGCCGGGACCCCTCGCCGGCTCCGGGATCGGTGTTCTCTATGGTTCGCTTTGAACGCGTTCTCGCCATCAACACAACTACTCGTACCTTCGTTCCCACAGACGGCGCCAACTGAAGAAGCACGGTACTTCCCCGGACCGAGCTAACCTGATGAGCTCGGCGTGCTGGCGAGAAGGGCGCGTCCTCAGCCTGAAAAACGAACAAGGATGTGATCTGACATGGGGGTTCCGAGGTCGTCCCCGAGGGCACTCCGACGGTCAAGTTAGTTTTCCGGTGAGGGAGATCCACGGGAAGGAAAAACGGTCGGGAGTAATTGTCTAGTAGTGAGCGTACCTTCTGCAGTTGATGTGTGTTACCATTTATACTTGCTTGGGAGTCCGACCTTCGTACGTTTCGGGACCTGCCCAGAATTGCCTCAATCCCGCACTGAGGGGGAGCAATCCCGACCTAGGCGGGATTGTTCTCTGGAGCCCCTTGGAGCCCTAGCGACGGGGGGTCACGGGATGGTTCCCGTGGGCCTGAGGGTCTAAGCCCAGCTCAGGCACCCCTGGGTTGCCACGTGTGTGGGCCCAGGACGGGGCCTCTACACAGCGCTATGGGTTTCATCTACCTTCTAAATGCTCCTTTTGTGACAATGAAGAGACTCTACAGCATTGCTTTGTTGACTGCTTGGTAGCGATCCAGGTTTGGGAGTGGTTTTAGCAAATGCTCGACCTTTGAATGGCTGCTGCAGACTCGCTCATACAGAATCTCCAAGGCTGGTGGCTGCACTCCATTGGAGGGATAGTTGACGGCCACTTTAGCACACGTATTACCTTAACTAATAAGTTGGGAGATGTGGAAGGTGAGAAATAAAGCCATCTATGAGAACAGTAGAGCATCTCCTAGCCAAATCTGACGTCAAGTTTCTTTGTCGCTTAATGCTCTTGGTGATGCCTGGCCATTCATTTTGTGAGGATCCAAAATTTTCATACCTTTCATTTTGGCTTACTTGCTTGTATATATAGTGAATGATAACGGACTGTTGTACCTTGTTATTTCTTTTAATTGATTGTCTAACATTTTATGGCATGACATATTTATGGAAAGAAAGAGATTTTAATACAACAAATTTCAAACCCTAGCTTTGACCAAGAAAAGAAAAAAAAAGTTTTGTTCATTTTTAGATGTTTGCAAGTTGTATTGTGACCCGACAGTTAGTTACATATTTTCTTTGATTTTCATTTACTTGCCTCGAATTCTTGGTTGTTTTATTAGTTGAATCATGATTTTGACCAATTTTCTTATTTTACTTGATGCATGTTAAGTCTCATAGTGCGTGATACTAGTGTGATCGACTAGTGAGGTGTGTGCGATAAATGTGGAGGATTAGAGGGAGTTTTGCGCAAAAGAAATTATATGCCAAGAGGTGTTAAGAGTTAATTAGAGGGGCATTAGATATGTTAGTGATTAGAGACAAATAGAGAGACAAAAAGATAGACAATACATCTTTCCTTGACATTTGTCAACTAACCAACCAAGTTTGACCAAGACCAAGCCTTTTTCTTACTTATCTTGACCAAACCTTCTTGTCTTCATCACTTTCTTCTTCTTGCACATATGATGGACGAAATTTTGAGAGAGGAAAGGGAGAGAAAACACAAAAAAATCCAGCCTTGATCTCTTGCTTGAATCATGAAGAAACCAAAGAAAAACCCTAATCGCCATAAAACCTTGAATCAATCTTGGAAGGAAGCTATTGGAGAAGTTTTGGAGAAAGAAAGCCTTGCAACCTTCTTGATTTGTTTGCTATCCTTGGGTTTGGAAGTAAAAAAGGTGAACTTTGCTATAAATCTTCCCTTATTATTGAGTTTAATTGATATATGATGTTACAGAAGCTAAAGGAAAGACTTGTATGGTGGATTTCATGATTTTCAGGTTATGTTGAGAAATGTCCAGCTTCTGTTTTGTGAGGAAAATAGAGGTAAAATTGCTATAAAACTTTTCATTTCTCCATTATTTTTGGGTATTCTAGTTTTATGTTAAATTTAAGCCAAAAGGTAGGAGTTTTGTGGAAGAAAAATCACTTTTCTAAGTTATAGGTTGCTGAAATTTCGATTTAGGGGCATGTGATGGATAGTTTTTATTTGCAGCCTTGTAATTGGAACTTTAATGGATTTCTTTGGTAAGAATACATGCTATATAACTCATGGCATGTTGGATATGATATATTGTGTAATTGCCATGGAAATAAGGTTGGAAAGACTTGGGGAAAATTTACTGAAATTTCTACTAGAGTTGGCCGATTAGGAGAGAGGAAATTGTCCAGCTTTTCACCATGATTTGTGACTGGTAAATCTCACTTTGTTACTCAATACACTTTATAATACATTAATCTAAAGATGTATGTTGGAATTGAGTGAAAAATAAAAAGTTTTAAGGGGGGAAAACTTTGTTTCCTCAAACTCTACTTTTGCTGGAAATTTTCGTAGGAAGCTCTGTGCAGATTTGGGAAATTGGCTATAACTTCGTATAGGAAAGTTGGGATTGAGTTCCGTTTGTTGCGTTTGAAAATAGACTTATAGGGCTTTCAACAATATAAAATTTAGGGTTTAGTTTAACTCCTATAAATACTAGCAAATCTACAAAGTTTCTCAAAAACCATGACTGTTCTAATTTTGCACATGAGACAGCAGTGATTTTGAACTGCAAATTTGACTAGCCTATGAGCTGAATTTCATAAAGATGTCTTCTAAAGCCTATTAGTGCTTCGAGTCTATTTTCTAACGGTATAAGATTTATGTTTTTTCGCCTTACGGAACTCAAGTTATACTTTTTCAAAAAATGTCACCAAAGTTGAAAATTTTATCAAATGGATTGAGTGGGACTTGAAAAACTTTGGAAAACATTTTCTGGAGTTTAAACCTTATTTTGGTGAGATTTTGGATGCTTAAATTTCTCTTCTCACTTTTAGAATACATTTAGATTTTTCTTGATTTGCACCTTCAAATTTGCCCTTGAACCCTGCGTGTTTGAGAGGCCATCTTGTGTAGGCTTGTAGCTCATGGTTGAGCCTAATATGCGAACTTTGTTCACTTAAACTTTGGATGGTAGGACTATAATATCTGTAAGGCCCGAAGACAACCTAAGAGGGGGGTGAATTAGGTTGATTAGAAAACTAATCAAGTTATGGGCACTTTTTGCTCAATATAAAATTTACTCAATCAATGAACAAAATCACTTGAGAGAAGTAGAAGATATAAACAATTTAAAGATCACAAAATAACAATAAGTAAATAAGAAGGGAAGAATTGCAAACCAATTGACTACCAAACTCCTCTTGAGCTTGTAGATCAATTCAAATAAACTTCTTCAAATTGATGAAATACAACCAATCTTGTGTACAAAGAAAGGCTCACTTCCTCCTTGCCCTAAGCTCCACTTGGTCAAATTAGGAAGTTTTACTATCCCTTAGGACAACCCTCACGGAACTACACTATTGAAGTATTCACTCACAAATGAAAAGCTTACAACGAACTTCACACCACCAAGACTACAAATCTTCCTTAAAGAGTATTTTCTCACTAAAATCACTTTAGATCTTTTGTATCTTCAGTGTGCAAAAGTTATTTGAAGTTTTTGACCATGCTATATTTATAGGAGTCCAAAAAAGTGCTTCATTAATGCTTCCAACGGATAGAAAGTAGCTGAAGAGTCAACTAACCGTTGGGAGTATCGGACGTCCGGTACATCCGAAGCATGCGTCCAACAGCAGGCAATGACTTTGAAAAATCTTCTTCAATTCTATCGGACGTCCGGTATTGTCTTTGTGAGCGTCCGACAGCTTTCGTCGAGTTTGAAGGATCCTATCGGACGTCCGGTACTTCCGTCCGATAGCAGACAAAGAGTTTGAAAGATTCTATCGGACGTCCGATGCTTGCGTCTGATCGAGATCAGTGAGTTAGGGGGAATATCTTATTTCCTTCGGACGTCCGGTGATGGAGTTTTTCATGCGTTCGAAATTGCGCAATGATTAATCGACGTCCGATCCTGTCTTCACAAGCGTTCGACAGCTTTCAGCAACCTTTGTTTCTTTCAATTGCACTTGATCTTTGAATCTGATTTGCTTCATAACTGAAAGTATATCTTGAAGAGATATTAGTATCATCCATTTGTTTTGTAAACATCAAAAGTTAGGGACTAAGATCAACATTCTCCTCCTTTTTGATGATGACAAAACAATGGATGGAAGAAAGAAAAAGATTGAGCATATGAGCATAGGCTCCCCCTCACTTATTGCATCAAAGATTTTTAAGAGCCAAACTTATAATCTCAGAAAAATTTTTCCTTTCACATAACATCCATTTCTCCCCCTTTTTGTCATCATAAGATGAGAGTATAAACCAGCAACCATATAATAATAGAGAATCCAATATTCCAAACAAAAACAGAGAAATGATACCAGAATGCAGCATCAATCACCAACATACCAACATTTACCAACATATCACAGAGAATTGATACCAAAAGAAGTATCAAACAGATAAATAAAAGAAGTATCAAACAGAGAAACTCAGTATCATTAGATCAGCATTATTCATTTCTCTCCCATTTTGTCATCATAAAAATTCAGTAATATTCAAAAATATCAAGGGAAACTCAGTTCAAAACATCAGAAACATCAAAAGAAAGTTACAAAAGAACATTCTAAACAAGAATCTCACCGATCTTACCAATATCTCCTACTCCAATTATTTTAATTTTCATGTCACCTCCAAATGTCACTTTGCTACTAGACTTTGGTTTGAACTTGATGAATTGTGATGGATCACCGGTCATGTATCTTGAACATTCACAGTCTATGAACCACTTTAATTCCTTAATAAAGTTCACCAGGTTCACCTACTCAAGAAATCAAGAACTAATATATGTTATCCATTAATTTTTGGGTCCTTGAAAGTTAGCATCATGTCTAACTATCCACATACATTTCATGCCTTTTCTTATGTTTTTCCTCACATAGCAATCACTTTTCATGTGACTTTTTTGACAACAAAAATTACACATAATCAAAGAATTATTTACATAAACAGGTTTAATAAATCTTACTTGTCTTCTCTTATAAATAGTAAATTCATTTGCACTAGAATTTAACTTCTTCTCATGAGTGCTAAAATGAGTCTTTGATTCATTCCTTTGAAAACAGTCTTGTTTTTTATGTTGGAGCAACTCATTTAAATTATTCATTCTTCTTTTCAAATCACTTTGTTCCTTTTTGAACATTTCACAAAGTCTTGTTTTTCTATCAAGATTATTTTATAAATCAATCTCATTCTTTTTTAAGAAATTATTTTCAGTTTTCAGCTCCTTGTTTTCTTGAAAAAGGTGTGTATTATGCTGAAGAAGAAAACTAATTTTGTGTTTTAATTCCTTGTTTCTAACATAAGATTCTTTCATGTTATCATGCAACTTTTTAATGAAAGATTCAAGATCATCATCAGTTTCATTATCATTTTCAAATTGAGCTTTAGAAGTTGTTACCTCATTATGTTCAATTGCCATAAAAGCCAATTGAGCATATTCTTTTTCCTCTTCAATTTCACTATCGGAGTTGCACTCATTCCATGTGAATTGAAAGTTGTTGAATCTTGGTTTTCTTTCAGCTTTCCTCTTTTTCATTAGACACTCACTCATGTAGTGTCCAAGTTGGCTGCATTCATAGCATTTGTCACCTTATTTTTTGTTGGCCTCATGCTTTCCTCTGCTTCTTACATTGTTGAATTGATTAGAATCTGAATTGCTAGATCCTCCTCTTCTAAATCTCCTTTTGTTGAGGATTCTCTTGAAACTTTGTGTGATGAGAGTAAGATTATTGTCATCAACATCAAAATCTTCTCTATCCAATGAAACAGAATCATCTTCATCTTGAGATGCTTTTAGACCAATGCTCCTTTTTACCTTTGCATCTTTTTCTTCCTGTACCTTGGTCTTAAGTTTCAACTCATAAGATGTTAGAGAGTTTATAAGAGATTCAATAGTCATTGAATTCAAATCTTTTGCCTCTTCAATAGCAGTCACTTTACTCTCCCAATCCTTGGACAAGACATTCAAGATTTTTCTGTTTTTCTTTCCTAAAGAGTATTCCTTATCCAGAACTTCTAAATCCTTAATAAGATCATTAAATTTACAAAACATTTTATCAATATCTTCATGAGGTTCCATCTTAAAAGACTCATATTTAGTAACTAAGATAGATTTCTTTTGTTCTCTAATATTCTCACTACCTTCATGAATTTCTCGCAGTTTGTCCCAAATTTCTTTAGCTAACTTACATCCCTTGACTCTAATAGATTCATTGAGTTTAAAGCACAATATAACACATTCATAGTTTTTGCATTTAAGGTGAGATGCTTTCTATCCCCTGCAGTCAGTTCATTTCTTGCTTTTGGTTTAGATCTATGAGTATTTTCATCTATAATAGAGGCATCATATGGACCTTCACTAACAATAAACCACAATTCAATATCAATCGATTGCAAAAAGATAATCATTATTTCTTTCCAACTCACACAATTTGACCCATTAAACATAGGAGGTCTAATAACAGATTGTCCTTTAAAAAATATGACATTGTTGATTGTCATCTTCACTCCTAAGCTGCTTGAGCTTAATTTCTAGGAGACCAAGTTTTGATACCAATTGTAAGGCCCGAAGACAACCTAAGAGGAAGGTGAATTAGGTTGATTAGAAAACTAATCAAGTTATGGGCACTTTTTGCTCAATATGAAATTTACCCTCTATTCTAAGTGATCACACAATGAATCAATCAATCAATGAACAAAATCACTTGAGAGAAGTAGAAGATATAAGCAATTTAAAGATCACAAAATAACAATAAGTAAATAAGAAGGGAAGAATTGCAAACCAATTGACTACCAAGCTCCTCTTGAGCTTGTAGATCAATTCAAACAAGCTTATTCAAATTGATGAAATACAACCAATCTTGTGTACAAAGAAAGGCTCACTTCCTCCTTGCACTAAGCTCCACTTGGTCAAATTAGGAAGTTTTACTATCCCTTAGGACAACCCTCACGGAACTACACTTTGAAGTATTCACTCACAAATGAAAAGCTTACAACGAACTTCACACCACCAAGACTACAAATCTTCCTTAAAGAGTATTTTCTCACTAAAATCACTTTAGATCTTTTGTATCTTCAGTGTGCAAAAGTTATTTGAAGTTTTTGACCATGCTATATTTATAGGAGTCCAAAAAAGTGCTTCATTAATGCTTCCAACGGATAGAAAGTAGCTGAAGAGTCAACTAACCGTTGGGAGTATCGGACGTCCGGTACATCCGAAGCATGCGTCCAACAGCAGGCAATGACTTTGAAAAATCTTCTTCAATTCTATCGGACGTCCGGTATTGTCTTTGTGAGCATTCGACAGCTTTCATCGAGTTTGAAGGATCCTATCAGATGTCCGGTACTTCCGTCCGATAGCAGACAAAGAGTTTGAAAGATTCTATCGGACGTCCGATGCTTTCGTCCGATTGAGATCAGTGAGTTAGGGGGAATGTCTTATTTCCTTCGGAAGTCTGGTGATGGAGTTCTTCATGCTTCCGAAGTTGCGCAATGATTATCGGACGTCCGATCCTGTCTTCACAAGCATCCGACAGCTTTCGGCAACCTTTGTTTCTTTCAATTGCACTTGATCTTTGAATCTGATTTGCTTCATAACTGAAAGTATATCTTGAAGAGATATTAGTATCATCCATTTGTTTTGTAAAATAAAAAACTAGGGACTAAGATCAACAATATCTTTATCTTGGTTGTTCTTAGGGTTTGTTGGTGAGCACGAGCATAACTCTGGGACGCACTTTTAACATTTACTCTACTGATATCGGTGAATGTTCCTTGCATGTGTATGCTTTAAATGACTATATGAAATGTTGTGCTTGTTGCCGGAATGTTAAATGCTTTCCAATGATTGCTAAATGAATTTTCGATGGGCGAGTATGTACTTTATCGCACTCGACCCAAGCAAAAGTGAATTTTCAAGGATTGAATGCTACTTGTGCATGAATGTAAGCCTTTTGGCTGAACTGGGCCCTTGCCCTTCGTTGCCAGTCGACTCGAGCCAGAAGCGGACTTGGTCGGGCAGCTGGTGACCTTGGGACAATGTTTGGTATACTCGAGTATTATCACGATGTCTGGTGGAGAACTGGCCAGTGAATTCAATGCAATGAAATCAATGAATGAATGACAAGAATACTAAAGGAGTTTTCACTTGCAAATATTTTCTAATGTTAGAGGGATAAGGAAAATGGTTGGTGAATGAATGAATGAATGATTTGAATGAATGGCTCCAAGTGAGCACATATCCTTTCAATGAATGAATGATTGATTCTTGAATGACTGCTTATTACTGTGCCAAGTGTGCAAAGTGTTAAATGTAAATGTTTCCGTGTTTTGCTTGCTTAAATGCTTGTTTGGGAATCTCACTGAATTTTTAGATCATTCCATTAGTTTGTTTTCCTTACAGGAGTGGAGGCTGGAGCAAGTAAGCGTGAACTAGTGTATATAAGTTTCTTGTACTTGTACTTTTATGGATTGAATGTATTTGGGATATTTGGCAATGTAAAGCTACGTTTCACTTTTGGTTTGTAAATGAAGTTGAATTATGGTTGATTTCAGAACCTTATCATTTTCAAGAATGCTAGTAAGTGAGTCCTGGCAAGAGTTGGGCAGGCGGTCCGCCAAACCCTTGGGTTCGTCCTAGGGAGAGGTGGGGTCGTCACACATTTTGTCTGGACTCGTGGATATGGCCCTGCTGCATTCGGGACTACTCGCTTCTGTCAGACAACCTCGGCCAAGAAAGTGCCTTATTTTAACTTAGTCCTTGCCACCTTTCCTTTACGTTAAACTAAATGTTGACGGCTCTTCAATTGGGAACCCAGGATATTCTGGAGGAGGGGGCATAATAAGAGATCATCATGGCCAAACAATGAGGGCTTTCTCCTCCTTC